>NW_015505369.1:1097220-1173963 GCF_001515645.1 Sinocyclocheilus grahami
CATTACTGCAGCCCTCCACCAGTCGGGGCTTTATGGCAGAGTGGCCCGACGGAAGCCTCTCCTCATTGCAAGACACATGAAAGCCCGCATGGAGGACTCCAAGATGGTGAGAAATAAGATTCTCTGGTCTGATGAGACCAAGATAGAACTTTTTGGCCTTAATTCTAAGCGGTATGTGTGGAGAAAACCAGGTACTGCTCATCACCTGTCCAATACAGTCCCAACAGTGAAGCATGGTGGTGGCAGCATCATGCTGTGGGGGTGTTTTCAGCTGCAGGGACAGGACGACTGTGTAACGAATCAGCTCATGTGAAATATGAATAACTAACCATAACTAACGAAGGAGTGGCTTCACAACAAGTCTGTGACTGTTCTTGAATGGCCCAGCCAGAGCCCTGACTTAAACCCAATTGAGCATCTCTGGAGAGACCTAAAAATGGCTGTCCACCAACGTTTACCATCCAACTTGACAGAACTGGAGAGGATCTGTAAGGAGGAATGGCAGAGGATCCCCAAATCCAGGTGTGAAAAACTTGTTGCAAATCTTTTGACTAATTATTATCTACCAGATTAAATTCAGGTGCAATGCATCTTTCTTGATCATTTTTGGATATGATAGCCCCAGTCCCCATCCACATTCAGGTAAAGTATTCCTTCAGAATATATGCATGGCATTAAAACATGTTTACATTTGTTAACATCATTTGAGAGTTTGGATCAGAAGATGAAAGGTCTTCCGGGAGGAACTGATTCCACCGCCTTTAGGGAAAGGAAACAGAAAGACACATGAGAAATAAGGATCCCCAAGGCTGAACGTATTTGCTGTAAAGTCCTAAAGGAATCTGGGTTATGTCCTGGCACGAACCCATAAACTGAACCTCATTTATAAACACAGACAGAGATGTTTGTTGTACAGTCCCATCTACTGGAGAACTGATGGTGGAAATGCAGACATTATTATTTGAATATTAATAAAAAAAAATAATTCAATTAATTTGCACAGCAAAGTGCATACATAGAAAGCAAATAACGGAAATGGAATTTAAAAACTGATTTAAAAATAAAATAACTAAAAAAAAACTTTCTCTCGCAATTGCGCATTTATATCACGCAATACTGACTTTATAACTCACAAAAAAGTCAGAATTGCGAGATAAAAAGTCGTAATTACCGTTTCTACATTTTTTATTCAGTGACGGAAACAGGCTTCCATAGATAGCTTCCCATTTTCTTTCTAAAAGATCATGAATAGTTATCGGTCATAACTTTGGAGAGAAATAGCGCAGACACTGAACTGTACGCATGCACTGAGCTGCGCTTCAGAAAGCACGCAAGTAGCGCTTCAACGGAAAAAAACACGCACACAATTATATAAAAATGTGATGTTTTGGCGAGTGACCAAGGTCTTAAACGAGTTATAAAGTCTTAAATGACAGAGAGTTGGGAGAAAACCCGATGCGTCTCAAACCACGTCATGTCTGTCAGGATTTAAAGAGACAGCGCTGCTTTTAAAGAGAAACCTGCTGCAGTCTTGTCATTGATGGAAATCAAAGAACAAAAGAAAAACAGAAATCACTCGACTGCTCTAGTCGCTTATTAACTTTTGTAGCTTGATTAAAGATGAATCTATATAGTTTATGCATATACAATTTTTAGTTTGTGAAGATTGTTTTAAGTTCACTTAAATTAATAGTCGTTATATTTTTCAGTGCCTAATAAATTTTAAAAATAATGGCTTTCAATTATACTGTAATGTTGAATGGCTATAATTAATAGCTAAAATTGAGGGGAAATGCATTTAATAGAGACATCAGTAGCAGTCTCAATGATACTGGCCTTCAATAATAATAATAATAGGCTACCGAGTAAAAAGATGCCCTTAAAAACATATACCATCTTTATGTTGTTTCTACATTAATTTTGAGATTCAGTGTGAAATTATGACAATATAAATATATTAATATGCGATTAATCACGATTTATTGTGACAATTTAATGCATCCTTGCCAAATAAAAGCATTCATTTCTTGACCCCAAACTTTTGAACAATAGTGTATACATAAACACTTCATACACTGTGTGTCATCAAATCTAATCTCATAAAAAAAAGACTGAGTTATAAATACGGTCTAATTTTACCAGACATGAGCAAAAAACAGACAACGTGCAAATGTAAGACAAAAATAATGCATCAGAGGCAGCTGTGTTTAGAACATGTAGTTTGTCAAGACATGGACATACGGTCAGCAATGGGAACATTGTGATAATAATTACATGTCTAGTGTACTTTATGTATAATTGTATATCAACAATGACTTGTAGTGCTTTCTGTAGTAAAAGTGTTGTATTATCAAAGCATGAAATTCAATTCAAATTCTAAATAAATAGAATGTTTGTTCCAATATTGACACCAGACAAAAATAGGCACAGGCTTCGTCCTATGATTGCTTTAGGAAAAAAAAAAACCCCAAAAGGTTCAGCTGAAGAAATCTGTAGCAGCTCATTCAACCAGGACAGAAGAGTTCCTTGACCACCCACAAAAAGAACACAGAGTGAAAGAGAAAATCCTAAGTGTGTATTAGGGACTACAACCATCAGTCAGTGATTCCTCGATGTCCAGTCTGTGAGGTAGAGCTGCAGTACATCAGTCAGTTCATCAGTCACTGGCATGGCTTCTGATGGAACGGATGCCATGAAGGTTCACTTCTCAGTTCAGTACCTGCGTCCTCAGGTAGAGTTCCACACCCTTTGCTCGGGTTCATAGCTCATCATGGTTCCTAGTAAGGTCTTCGCCATAGTTGGTGGCCTGGCTGCCTACAAACATGTTCCAGTTCTCAAGAATCTCTTCTTTGGTCAGCATCTGGTCCTAAAAAAATGAAACATTCCACCCAAATGACAAATGTGTTTTGCTGGTTATATTCCTCATTTGTAAGACACTTGGGATAAAAGTGTCTGCTAAATGAATAGATGTAAATGTAATGAGTGTTTGCAATATTTTTAGTCCACTAGTCCTTTATTGAACTCATGACAAAGCTGCTAAGTCCAAAAGAAACTGGCAGCTCTGGTACTGATGATAAACATTTTTTATTCTGTGTGTTCACACACAAACTCATGTCATAAAATTACTAGTAAAATTAGCTTTTCTACTAAAGGTAGCACATTAATTATTCACACGAGCAACAGACACACACAACCACCAAAATGTGGAAATTACCTTTAAATAATTGGAAATATACAAGGCTATAGTTATTTTAAAACACTGTAGCTATATGCACAATGTACACAATG
Source organism: Sinocyclocheilus grahami (assembly GCF_001515645.1). Classification (NCBI taxonomy): domain Eukaryota; kingdom Metazoa; phylum Chordata; class Actinopteri; order Cypriniformes; family Cyprinidae; genus Sinocyclocheilus; species Sinocyclocheilus grahami. The sequence goes on from NW_015505369.1 coordinate 1,100,509, forward strand.
CTATTATGTTTAATAACTAAATCTAATATCACATATGTCCTGCAACATTAAATTACAGAAATTATGCAAACTAATTGTCCTTAAAATTACTGACCAATTAACTTTTTATATATATATATATATATATATATATATATATATATACAATACCATTCAAAAGTTTAGATTTTTTAAATAACGGTTTTCTGTTATAATATATTTCGAAATGTAATTTATTCCTGTGATGGCAAAGCTGAATTTTCAGCATCATTACCCCAGTCTTCAGTGTCACATGATCCTTCAGAAATCATTCTAATATGCTGATTTTCTGCTAAAGAACGTTCAAAAATCAATGTTAAAAAAAGTTGTGCTGCTTAATAGTGGTCGACCGACATATCGCCATGGCCGATATTTGGCATTTTTCAAATATCGACATTGGCCGATAAGTTTTTCTGTTTGGCCGATACGTTCGAGGCGTTCTTTTATTTTGACGGCGCTGAGAGCGGCTGCGCTTGAGCACACAGTGCTCACATTCTCCCTCTTGTTCGCCGTCGTCGTTAACAGTTCTGTCTAATAATCAGATAGAGCTGTTAAACAAAGGAATTTGTTTACATTATAATACTTTCTCGTTTGCCGTTAGCATTCAGCAAATACACATTTAAACAAATCTTTGAATGGCTAATGAAAATTTTATTTCACAAACCTTGCAAACATAGTGGAATCCAGTTGTGAGATCTTGTGAAGTGTGCATGTGACCTGCATGATCATGTGTTCTCTGCATGACTTTCGGTCAGTGCAAATTGAATGCTTTAAACATTAAATTCGTGATTTCAAATTATGCTGCCCTTTATGCATTTGCCCACTCTCATATTCATGTCATTTTCACTGTGAGCTGTATGTAAAATGAGTGTTACCTTGGCTTTATTTGAAAAAAAATATGATTCCCAATGCACACAAACTTCCCAGAATACTGAGTGCTCCGTTGGTTACAGTTTACTTCCTTTTTAATTATATTTTAATTAAATATTTATTTATTTGTGCAAAATACTTTGTCAAGCATAAGTATGTTTATTTTACAAATTCTTTTTTTTTTTTATCAATTTTCAAATTTCTTAAATATTAATTAAAATAAATACAATTATATCGGCTTTATATCGGCCACCCTGTTTTCCAAGATATCGGCATCGGCTGTCAAAAAACCAATATCGGTCGACCACTACTGCTTAATATTTTTGTGGAAACTGATTTTTCAGGATTTTTTGATTAACAGACAAATGGCATTTATTTGACATATTTCTTTTATAACAGTCTAAATGTCTTTACTGTAACTTTTGATCAAAATAATGTGTCACTGCTGATTAAAGATATTAATTCCTTTAAAAATACATAAATTTCTCTGATTACAAACTTTGGTAGTGGTAATGTTAGTGTGTATCAAATAAATTAATATATTTAAATAAATTAATTCTTATTGTATTTTTTTTCCCAGTTAATTTTTAGTATGCATTTAATTGTTTAAATTACCATTAATGTATTATAACATCGATACTAAAATTCTGGAGATATTCCTGGACAGCATGACAGTAGGTTCTCACCTTGTCTGTGTCTGACTCTGACACCAGATGCCGAGCCTCTGCCTGCGCGTGGTCATAGTCCTGCGGCAGGATCCAGTGACGAATCTCTTCGAAGTCCATCTTCCCATCTTTATTCAGATCTCGGAAATCTGAAAACTGGTCTCTCTCGGTTCTAACCCAGTCTGGCTCTGGGCCACCATCTTCATGAGCAAACATGTCCGCTGTAAAATAGCAAAAGGTCTAAAAACGTTTCCCTTGGATACAGAACATTAAAAGGATAGTTCACCCCAAAAACGTCAATTTTGTCAAGAGTCTAAAACTCACAAAAAAAGTGATCTGTAATACATTCTTCTGTCCTTCAGACAAAAATACAGATATACCTACCAATGTATTCGTCCTCATCTACATGACCATCCCCATTCTTGTCAATGTCCTCCAGAGTTTCCTGGTAAAATAAAGAAACTGGGAATGAGATGAATCAGTTACTTTATGAAAAGATAGCATGATGGTGATTTTCAATAGTCTGCATAATTAAAGTGACAGTAAGTACCACTGTCTAAAATTCAAACCCCATAATCCAACCGACACTCACAAGAACCACAATTTCCTGCATCTGCTCAAACTCCTCTGGGTGGAGGAAAGCAGTGAACTCCTCTCGCTCTGCAGCTAAATCGCCATTGAGATCTGCAGCCTTAAACCTACGTTCATCTCGCGGAAGCATCTTCTTGAAGCTGAACTGATCTGTTGCATCCTCAAACTCTTCTGGATTGGCTGGGAGAAGAGTAGATGTTGAATCTCATGTAGGTGACTATCACGAAAACACTTCATCAATATTAAAACTTTAGATAGTTTCAGAAACGAGTGACTCACCAAGGTAGTAACCGTACGTTGCTTGCTTAAATTCATCCCATGAGATCTTGTTGTCTTTGTTCAGGTCATAGTCAGACCAAACTTTTGCGACGTTCTCATAGACGTAACGCTTCTGTACTCTCTTGATCCAGGCCTTGAGTTCATCAGTGGTGATATAACCATCAACATTGCTGTCAATACGATCAACTATTTTCCTAAGGAATTTAGAAGTGCAAAGAAAGAATAGAGTGAATAAAGTAGAAACTTACAGAGAATAAATATTAGAATGGACACTGAGGTTGAGTTTTCTCAGACACATTTCTAGCTTTTCACCTCAAAGATGGTGGATCGATCCAATTCGTATGAAAATAGAGATACAGCACCCCAAAAATCGAAGGAAGAAAAAAGGAAAAGCAAGAAATGTGTATGCATGTGTGTGTGTATAATACTATAATCGAAAATTTTATATTATTATTATTAGTGACTGGTTAATTTCCAGCATAATGGTGAACATATTTAAACAGATATTTGCTATGGATGTTTTTATTTTATTATTTTTTAATAATTTGCATTATTCAGTGGTTTTATTACTCAGTGGTGACTCTCATTGTTGCAATATTACCTTGATAATCTCTCAAATAAAATGCATAATTATATATAACATTTTAAAAAGTTCTAAATATGCCGTTTTTATATTAAAAATATTTCAAAAATGATTTATCTATATTTGCATTTCATTTTTTCCTTATTTCTTCCAATTTCTCATTTCTTTATGCTTATTTTCGATTGAAATACGACCCAGAAATGTTCTTGACAGAAACTAGACTCCAAGTGACTAAAAGACTGTCAACAGCACATTATTTTGATCTCTGATGCCACGTTGTGATGTGAAAAGAGCCCTCCCACTCACAGGACTGGAGAGGGAGCTCTGTGGGAAGAGAACAAGGTTTGTGCCTACATCCCCATCTCAGGGTGAGCTGGAAAACTTGTTACATTGGCAAGAATAGAGATAATCCCTGATATCCAACACCAAACTGTTAATTAACATGACAGTGTGGCAACCACCATGCATGAGGAATTTTGTCACGTGACAGGAAAACCATAAAATAGACTCTCTTGGAGGTCATATATATATATATATATATATATATATATATATATATATGAGCTGGAAAACTTGTTACATTGGCAAGAATAGAGATAATCCCTGATATCCAACACCAAACTGTTAATTAACATGACAGTGTGACAGTGTGCATGCATGAGGAATTTTGTCACGTGAAAGGAAAACCATAAAATAGACTCTCTTGGAGGTCATATATATATATATATATATATATGTATGTGTGTGTGTGTGTGTGTGTGTGTGTGTGTGTGTGTGTGTGTATGTATGTATGTATGTATATATGCGTTATGTATGTATGTTTATGTATGTATGTATGTATGTATGTATATATATATATATATGTGTTATGTATGTGTGTGTGTGTATGTATGTATGTATGTATAGATGTGTTATGTATGTGTGTGTGTGTGTATGTATGCGTGTGTGTGTATGCATGCGTGTATATATATATATATATGTGTGTGTGTGTGTGTTATGTATGTATGTATGTATGTATGTATGTATGTATGTGTGTGTGTGTGTATGCATGCATGCATATATATGTGTGTATGTATGTATGCATGTATGTATCTGTGCTGGAAAGATGGCATGTGTTAGCATATTATGCAAATAATAAATGACAAAAATCATGTTGGCCTGTTTGTAGAGGGGAATTGGAGATGACACTGGCAGCAAGTTATTCCCACAGTACATTAGAGCCTATGCAAATTTCAAACATATGGAAATATTTATTAATTTGTGACTAAATTAATATGACCATTTTGACAAGATTTGCCTAAAGCTACACTGGCAACATCACAGATGTTTGCATTTCATTTCATTTATTTATTTTTTATAGTGGAGGCCGGCAGAAAGCTATTGGATGATATATAGAAAGATACACTTTCACTTTTAACACTAACAATTAAAACAGAAAATGTAAAACTATAAATGATAAAGACACTTTCTTGATGGTTGACTAAACTGATTCCACATACAGGTGCATCTCAATAAATTAGAATGTCGTGGAAAAGTTCATTTATTTCTGTAATTCAACTCAAATTGTGAAACTCGTGTATTAAATAAATTCAGTGCACACAGACTGAAGTAGTTGAAGTCTTTGGTTCTTTTAATTGTGATGATTTTGGCTCACATTTCACAAAAACCCACCAATTCACTATCTCAACAAATTAGAATACTTCATAAGACCAATAAAAAAAACATTTTTAGTGAATTGTTGGCCTTCTGGAAAGTATGTTCATTTACTGTACATGTACTCAATACTTGGTTGGGCCTCCTTTTGCATGAATTACTGCATCAGTGCGGCGTGGCATGGAGACAATCAGCCTGTGGCACTTTAGTACACCTGTACTAACCTTTCTTCAGTAGGCCTACTTGGGCAAATAATTGTCGTGCTGCCATGCGTAACATAAAGAACAAGGAAAAATTGCTTTCTGTCTCTTAACCATTGATCTGTAGACCTTTCGTGTTCATGAACTGTGTGTTCACTCACTGTGCCTGCATTAAAAAGCCGTTTGCAAATGAAGGGCATCAGTGAGGAAAATAGTGTTTATAGCACCATGTTATAAAGACAAATGATCCTTTGCGCATGAACATTGAAACATTTTAAAACTTGTTTTATGCGCAATCTATCTCATGGCTCTTAATCTAGCATTACATTCCCAGTTTTATGTCATTAATCAACTGGAAATATATCGATGGCAAGAATCCGGTGGTTATTCGGATGAGCTGGGCCAGAAGAAAAGGCTGTATTAATCATATCAGAGGAAGTGTTAATTCCATAGTTTGGCTTACAGCACTAATGTTCCATTAATTAGAATAGCTTTCATAAACATGTGTCTTGCGTTCGATAATATGGCACTGTCCTGATGATTCATTAGAGAAATTAGACAACTGAGCATGATTTGGAACACTGATGATAAACTGCCAGGCCAGTCCAATGAAGAAAATGTTCTGGTAATTGACATTTCTATAAACACATTTCATAATTGAAACCAGAACAAAATCTGTAAAATAAGGGTTTTCACTGTAAAAAAAAAAGTCCCGTAAAAAATGGTAAATGAAAAAAAACTTCCTCGTTTTAATGATTTATTATTTTTATTTATATATTATCAAATACATACCTAATTGTTCTAGAAATTATTTTTATATTAATATATTTTTTGAGTTATGTTCACCTTTAATACATTTGATATTTTTTCAATAATATTTGTAATCTTTATCTTGTCCCGTGAATGAATGGAAAAGTCATTGAAAAGTCATAGACAAAAGCAGAGGGAATCCTGAAGTAAATAACTCTGTGTGAGAGCAGCATGTGTTGGTTGCGTTCAAATATCACACACATAATCTCCTTCATCATCCAAGCCTTTAAAGCAATAATATCTGTTATTCAGTATCTATCAAAACGGTCTCAGGAGAGAAGGTTGAACAAGGACAAGATAATCAGGGGGTGACACCAAATGCTTCCTGTGATCTGAAATCTGGAAGTGACATAAGATGCAAAAATGATTGAGAGGAAACAAAAGCAAGCAAGATGTGCTTTTGTGTGGAGTGAGTGATGTGATGATTATAACCATCAAGCTTGGACTGAAACGCAGACACATCTCTTCATAGTCAGCCAACTGGAGCGCCTCATGAGAACTCAAATGCTTTATGGTCCTGCGAAAAGAAACAGACATATTCTCATTCAAACTGTGTGATCTGGGTACACTGGGGGGGGATAGTTCATCCAGAAATGAAAATGTACTTGCCCTCAGACCATCTGAGATGTAGATGAGTTTGTTTCTTCATCGGAACAGATTTGGAGAAGTTTGATTGGAGATTGGCCTGTTTATGCCTAACGATCAAGCCGAGACGACTTTTTCACTGAAAAAAGCAATATTACGGATAGAGGACTTGTATTTTAGCTGGAATCAACTGTTCAAGGTTATAAAATTAGTTCAATGATTTTGATGAGTTGATGGAAAAACATTTTGCCATGACTTGATCAAACTGATCATATTTACAGTGTACAGACACAAATGAATTACACAGTGTGTACATTTTATGAAACAAGTACATAACTCTGCATTAGTCGTTGCTACAATACTAAGGAGTTTAAAAAACAACCCACATCCCAAATAAGATCTCTAATTTGAGGCATACAATTAATGTCTGTAGCACAAACAGTTTAGTACTTAATGTTAGTGGCTTCTTCAAATTGGCACAATTCACAATTCGCCCCCCTCAACACACCCCCACGGCCCCCGGAATGTTCCAGGAATGTCCGATGATTAATAGCTGATTAGTGCTCATTAATAAGGGTCTGCAGAGCCTGTAGTTCTGCCACTGCAAAGGTCACAGTCAGAAAAAGGGGCAGATGGGTAATCTTTCTTTTAACTACTGCCATCTCTTGGCCAGTTATCCAGTGCTTCAGCCAGGCCCAGAGGCGACTAGAGTGTCACACAATTATTAAATGATTTCTGACCTCAATAAGCTGGCTGGTGCAAAAATATTGTATATGCTTTAACAAATTATGAAGAGTAAAAAGAAAGTGGGTGATGTAGTGGTTAAAGACCTAAAATATGACCCTGGACCACAACACCAGTCATAAGGGTAAATTTTTTGAAATTGAGATTTAAAATAAATAAGCTTTCTATTGATGTATGGTTTTGTTAGGATAGGACAATATTTGGCTGAGATACAACTATTTGAAAATCTGGAATCTGAGGGTGCAAAAAAAAATTTAAATACTGAGAAAATCGCCTTTAAAGTTGTCCAAATGAAGCTCTTTATTACTAATCAAAAATTAAGTTTTGATATATTTACAGTAGGAAATTTACAAAATATCTTCATGGAACAAGATCTTTACTTAATATCCTAATGATTTTTGGCATAAAATAAAATTTGATAATTTTGACCCATACAATGTATTTTTTTTGGCTATTGCTAAAAATATACCCCAGCGACTTAAGACTGGTTTTGTGATCCAGGGTCACAAATGGTAGGCAGTAGGTTTGAATGCAGAAAGGAGCAATACCTACATGAATTATCATTACTGTAGTCTGAATACAAATTTAGCAAAACATGACTGGAATAAACAGTTGCAATCTGCATCTAACATGTTTATAATCAGTTGTGGACTGACAATGCTGTTAATGAACATCTGAAAGATGTGTGGGCGTTATTTATATGCTGCTGTTAATTATTTTATTTTTATATTCTTAATGCATGTTGGAGCATTTTTCATTAGATTTTACATTATTATATTTTTAATACTGACTTTGTACAGTAGTACATGTTTTAGCTTTAGTGTAGTTTTCTTTATGAGCCAGTGAAATGAAATCTCGTTCATATGTGCATCCCACATGTACAGTTGAATGACAATAAAAGCTACCTACCTACCTAAAAAAATATGTGTTGCATTTAGAATTGCTATTCCCCGCCTCCAGTTCACTCACGCATTTGAAGATGAAACGTCACATGGAGCACGTTGCATTGTGGGAAACAATATTCCATGCAGTGTCTTCAGATGCATAGATCAGATTTCAGCAAATGTAGTAGGCAATCTGGGAATTCCATGCATTCAGAAAATTCACATACTATTCACAGTATAGCCTACACATAGCATACTGCAATATAGCAGGAGTTGTATCATATAACTTCTACTATATGTGTTTGGAATAGCATACTACCACACAACTTGTATGGTAGTATGCTGTTCCAAACACAGCTTCTTAACTGATTTCAGTGTTCTTGAGTTATATTTAGCAGATTCTGGCAAATAAAGTAGATCATTCCATGCATACAGAAAGTTTGCATACTATGCAAAGTATACATACTAGATACTGCAAAAATAGTAAGAGTTGTATTATAGTATGGCATTTTGAACACAGCAGAAGTCTTTATGAGTGATTAGTTGAATCATTCAGTCAACTGATTCGTTCAAATCACTGATTCATTCAGGAACAAAACAACTGGCTGACTTTATGAGTGATTCATTGATTTAACATATAGTTCAAAAATGCTGAATCAATTAAGAAAGTCATTTCTGTGTTGCTCGGTGTCACAGTTCTTCTGTGTCTTTGTTTGGAACTATTTTCATTGACGGAGTAAAAACAGACAAGTGGCAGTATTGTTTTAAAATTTAAATTGCTCAATATTAACAAATTGAGCTTAGTAAAGACAAACTGTGAATGTTAGCTTCACAAAGCTTTTGAATGTGTTAAAAATGTTTATAAATATTTAAAGGGGTCATATGATGCGATTTCAATTTTTCCTTTCTCTTTGGAGTGTTACAAGCTCTTGGTGCATAAAGAAGATCTGTAAAGTTGCAAAGACTAAAGTCTCAAATCCAAAGAGATATTCTTTATAAAAGTTAAGAGTCAGCCACGCCTACCTAAAACGGCTCGTTCTAACACGCCCCCACATGTCTACGTCACTATGTGGGAAGATTTGCATAACGCCGCCCAAATGCTCACGCAAAGAAAGAAGGTGTAACTTTTATTCTCGCTGTGGTATTGTTGTTGCCGCCACCATATCGTGAAGGTGCTGTGTGTTTCGTTGTTAAAGTGAAACTACTTTGTTTGGCCTTCCAAAAGAGGACGATATCCGCTTCGTCATGCCTGGAGCTGATCCGTGCTGGTCACTGAGGAAATGCATCAACTACGCGCTGTGGATCGCCGGATCGGCTTTCAACGTGGACGAAGCGGAGTCCAGGGGTCGTCACACGTGGTTGCCGCAAGCCTGCCGGATGTTCCTTCGTCGAATCCCCTGGCCACGCCGTTCTCAAGCCCGCCCGCCGTCGCTCACTCTAAGCCGCGGCTAACTCTAGGCCTCCGGCCTCTGCTCACTCAAGGCCACGGTGTGTGATGCTGTTTCGTTGTGAAAGTGTTGGTCTTCCAAAAGAGGCCACGACTAGAAATCAGTGGTTAAGTTGTATTTATAACACTGTTCCAGAACAGTTCAACCCAAATATTCAGATGTGTACAGCACATTTTATGGAGGACTGTTTACTGATCCTGGTAGAGTAGACTACAATGCCGACTGTTCCGACTCGCAGACTGTAAGTACGTTTTTTATATTTAAAGTATTTGCCACTGACGATTCAAACGCGAGTTTTGAGCAGTGTAGAGTAGCGCTTGTTGTTTGTCATTTCTCTGATCGCAAATGCAGACATGGTTTTATGTTTACGCGGCGCGATGCAACGCAACACGTAAAAAGACAGTATAAGTCATTATAATCCGTAATTATGTCCCCACTGGATGCAATAAATGTCTCGTTTATAATGGGTTTTAATGTTTTTGTCTCGTCGCTCTGGCCGGACAGGGCATCATCACAATATGGTAAGGGGCGTAACATTTCCGTCACACGCTTGAGGTATTCGGCCAATCACAACGCACTGGATAGCTGGCCAATCACAGCACACCTCGCTTTTCAGACCGATGAGCTTTGTAAATATCGACGCGTTTCAGAAAGGTGGGGCATAGAGGAGAAGCAATAATTAACAGTATGTGGAAAATAATGTTTTTTTAACCTTAAACCGCATAAACACATTTCATTACACCAAATACACAAAATAATGTTCATTTTAGCAGCATTATATGACCCCTTTACATTTGAAGCTTTATAGTCCTTACAGACAAAAATAATTATTTTAATCAGATTTAATCAATTAACTTTAGTGTACCAGAGTGAAACAACACTCAATTTCACAGCATATCAATTACAATTCAGTTAATTCTTCTTCCTGTCATTCCAAATGAACTTCCAGTGCGGTGTGACCAATTCGATTTTATATTCACACTTATGAATTTAAAGGGAGAGCCAGTTCTTCCATTCTGAATTTTGCACGACCCTGCTATGAGCAGTGAGCTTCTTTCAGTCGTAACTCCAAAAGGAAGCTGCTGGTCTCGATTATCCCCGAATGAAGCTTCTCCGGTGGGGCTGCTCTTCTGGTGTCTGCAGCTGTAGAAGAACATGGACAGATGCTTCCACTGGCCAGCTCTTTTCCTGCTCTCATCAAGAGAAAGGAATAACAAACTCAACTGGCTCATGCACCTGACGGCTCCAATCACACACAGCCAAGACGTTCACCATTCCAACTCACCGCACGAGAGGTTGTTGAACTGTTTTAGTCAAATATGTGTCCGAATACATGGACGCAAACATTTTGGCTCGTATGCACCTCACTATAGACTCCCACTATGTATGTGAATGCTAATAGAGAATCAACTATGTGTTTATGGCCATGCAGGACCGCAGGGAAAAAACAGAATTGAAAGAGACATAGAGACAGGCTGGGAAACAGATGGAGGAGGCTTCGGTGTGGGCACAGAACAGACGGGGCTGGCACAGCCTGGCATAACTGTGAGAACAGGTACAGCTGTGGTTGCATATTGGAAAAGGCTGTTCAACCTCTTCCATGCACAGCAGTCATACATACACTTATAAAGGTTTAAAACGTAATCAGTTCAGGGTCTCAAGTGACAGAAGAGTGCAGAAACATTCAAATCATGCTGACATATAACATTCATGACTCGTGTTGAATAGAATAAAACAAAGACTACTAGAGCATTTTAATGTTGCTGTTATAAGAAACTGTTTGTGAAATTTACTAGCAATTTCTGAGTGAAAAATGTTTCTACACCAATTTTTTTCTGTCTGTCTATCAACCTTTATATCGCTTCAATACTTATAGCTTGGTTGCAAGTGTATAGGCTATATTGCCTGAACTGCAAAACTATGCACCACCAGATAAACTGCGCTGTCAGTATACACACTACACGTGTGCTTTTGTAAATTATCAATAATCCAAGCATAATTTCACTGCAGAATTACACAGTAGTGATGTCATAAACAGATACTATAAGTAGCGCAGTCTAGCTATGTGACCTTTGACCTGGCCCAGTGCATGCAAATGTTATGTTTTCTAAAAAAATGTACAAGCACATTTCACGTGTAATAAAAACACTCACATGCTTGTACATTATTTAGAAAACATGCAGCTATAATGGATACACTCAGCTGGCATAGAAACATGAGGTACATGTTTCCGTGGAGATTATATACAGTGTATGCTATTAGAAGTCTGTCATATAGGTTTCATAGTATGTAAAAATGACATAAAGGTATTACATTTAAAAGAAAACGATGTGACATTTATTAACATGCAAAATTCAATACATTCTGCATTTAAATTCACATCGCACTATAAAGATTTGTTTTCACTCCTTTTTCTATTAGCTGTGCATAAAACAGCTGTCCAAATAGGTATGCCGTTTACCTAAAATCAGCTGAACCACAAAATATGAAATGATTTGATCCAGAAATCACCAGAGGGCGCACTAACACAGCATCAACAAGACTAAAAGATTGAGAGATTCCTCACTTCACTGCACAAAACTCAAAAGACCTTCAGGTTTTGTTTGTATGTTTTTTGAGAGCTGTGTATGAGTGTTGCATTTAAAATACCGTCTTACCTATATTTTCTCATTTTATGTTTGATAAAATGTAGACTGCAGACTTACTGCAGAAATTTGAATTGCATGTCATTTGAAAGTTTTTATTTTATTATTACTTTCACAATGCCTTATATAAGGCAAAATCAAAAACTTACAAAACTGAAAGCATTTTTTCTCCTCTTCACATGCAGCCTAATGAAGCCTCACTAAGCTGAAAAAAGTCACTGTCAGCTCACTGCTTCAGGGTAACTTTACACCCACATTGTGCTTTAGTCACCCTAGAGTCCTGAGAGATTAATCATCCAACAACACCACTGAAGCAGGACAACAAATCAAACCAGAGCATTGCAACTGGTCCACAAGTTAACCCTCCATTAGCCATTCATTCTTGCTTGCTTTCTTTCAAATACCTTTTACATTATATCTATTAGGCTTTATTTAAAATGCAGATTTCATACCTAAATAAGGTGTCCTGTGACTCCTTACATGGCCACGTATACAGAAGAGTAATGTTGTGAATAATGTTGCATCTCAGGTGACCATGCGAGTAATCAAATATTGCACTATTATTAAAGGGGTCATACGATGTGATTTCAAGTTTTCCTTTCTCTTTGGAGTGTTACAAGCTGATTGTGCATAGATAAGATCCCTGAAGTTGCAAAGACTAAAGTCTCAAAACCAAAGAGATATTCTTTATCAAAGTAAAGACTCTGCCACGCCCCCCTAAAACGGCTCATTCTAACACGCCCCCACATATCTACCTCACTATATACACATACCAGCTTCATCACTGTGTCTGTCAAGCGACTCTGTCTTTACATTTATTTTGAAAGATGAAGCTCGCGATTATGGTAAGGGGCGTTACATTTACGACGAGTGCTTGCAGTGTTCGGCCAATCACAATGCACTGGGTCAGCTGGCCAATCAGAGCAGACTGCGCTTGTCTGAATGAGGGACTTTGTAGAAAACGAAGTTTGAGAGAGGCGGGGCATAGAGGACCTACAATAATGTACAATATTTGAAAAATAATGTGTTTTTTGAACATTAAAGCATGTCAACATATTCTGTTACACCAAATACACAAAATAATGATCTTTAAAAAAAGCATCATATGACCCCTTTAATTGAACCATAACAAGAGACCAGTTACTGCAGTTCAAAATTACATCTAAAATATTTTTTCCCCCACAACAACACAAGGAAATGTAATGAATAATAACAATTTGTATTACAAATTGACAATTTGGATTTTAACTACAACATCTATAGCCTGTTTTTTCCAAATAAGATTTGCAAGCTATAACAATGTGGGGGATTCATCTGTTTTTGTTAGATTATTTGCTTCTATTTATTCCTGCACACCTGCTTGTGATTTAAGAGTTGTGGTGGCATTTCATTTATGTTTTGACAAATGAAAAACCAAAATGTAGGTTTAAAATATTTCTAGTAATGTAGAAGTCTACAAAATCGAAAAATGCACTTGACATTTCACCTTTCTGTTTAGTTAAGACATTAAGAAGCACAAGTACGATTATTTGGGTCAGTATATAGACCTGTGGAGGCTGTGTTATGCCATGAAGCTAATGTATTGTGACTGCCACTGGCTTCTGCGGCAGAGCCTTACAGCTGTCCCCGAATCAATAGATGTCAGAGAACTATTAGTGCAGTCATGACAGACACCGTACACCCCAGCCTCCCACTTGATATGGCAAATGTGCTCAGGTTCTCAAGACTGGGGGATTAATCCACTACAAACTTTAGTTATGCCCCCCTAAACCTTCCATCTTTCTATCTGCGGACAGAGCCTGATGCATCTGCTTGGGGTTCAGGGAGTGTAATTCTCCATTATTGGTCTTTTATGCTCTGCGGTCTTTAATTACAGCAGTGATTCATGCAAAGAGCAGATGGTACAATGACAGGTCAAGAAGGACTTCATTGCCTGCATTGCACTGTTGTCCTAGTGAGTTTCAATAAGGCTAAACAGAGTTGATCAGGTGATCAGGTTTGTAAACTTGCATTAAACTCATCTTCGAAAGCAAATGAGTGGGATTAATTTTTGTCTTAAAAAAAACTGGTGAAAAAAACATGCAAATGTCTCAAAATGAAACATGTTGAATGTATGAATGCCATACAACCATTTAAAAGTTTGGAGTCAGTACATTTATTTTGATGTTGAAAGAAGACTTTTCCACTTAGCAAGGCTGCATTTATTAATTTTTTAAAATTTATTTATATAAATTTAATTGCAATTTTAATTAACTTTTTTATATATATTTTGAAATGTCATTTATTTCTGTGCATTTTCAGCATCATTACTCCAGTCTTCAGTGTTACATGATCCTTCAGAAATCATTTGAATATGCTGATTTGGTGCTCAAGAAATATTTTATTTTTATAAGAAACATTTTCAGTTATTATTAAAGTTAAAACGAGATACTTTTTAATTTTTTTAGGATTTTTTTGATGAGTAGAAAGTTCAAAAGAACAGCATTTACTTGAAATACAGATCTTTTGTAACATTAGTATAAATGTTGCTTTTGACCATTTTAATGCATCCTTACTAAATAAAAAATTTAATTTAAAAAAAAAAGAACACATAAAAAGAACACTAGAAAATGCATGTTATATTCCCTTACAAATGCTGATATCCAGACCCATTTAGTGCAATATTAGCAGTGCACACATTCACTGAAATGAGATTCTCAGAATGAGACAGCTTCCCGAACAGACATGACAGGTCTGGATCTGCCCCGGTCTGCAAATCGAGGCCAAAACAACACCACCACATCATATTTAAGTAGAAAAGCATTTCAGAATCTACATATTCTGCATCATGATTCATTGATGCTTCACATTCCCATTAAAACACAAGTACAAAAGGCAGAAGAGGCCTATTTCCCCCCCTTTTGCATCACTCGTTGGCCTATTCAAGGATGGAATTCGCACCCAGCAATCGGTTTGATTATCTTAAAAATACACACTGCATGATAGAATGCGTCAGGCAAGATGTAAGATGGGATGAGTGGGGTCTCTCCAAAGTCTATTTTCCAGATGGTTTGCTGTTGTTATTGCCTGATTTAGTGTGAGCTGTTAAACACGGAAAGGGTTAGCAACACAACATCCATTTAAACCTATCACTTAGATTTGCGTTGAGTTCCTCGCGCTAGGTGCTCCTTAGTTCTGCCCATGCGTTTGCCCCAAGCAAGAGTCTGCTGTGCCACACGCCTTAATGACCCTGTTTGGGCACGTGGCACGTTATAAATGTGCACGCTCTTGTGAAGCCTTTACTCTGCCACATTTCATTAATAGTTTATTATTGAGAGTCCCTCGTGAAGCACTCTACAGCTCGCCTTCGCCATTCATGTCAGTTTTATGTCACGTAAGACTACAGAGCATTAGGCCACAAACATAAACACAGCTGGGAGTGATATGTGTGCTAAGA
Organism: Sinocyclocheilus grahami; assembly: GCF_001515645.1. Taxonomy (NCBI): domain Eukaryota; kingdom Metazoa; phylum Chordata; class Actinopteri; order Cypriniformes; family Cyprinidae; genus Sinocyclocheilus; species Sinocyclocheilus grahami. The sequence continues at coordinate 1,115,920 of NW_015505369.1, forward strand.
ACATATGAACGCAACAGTAAACAAACAAACACATATGTTTAGCGCGATATCTTGGGGAACTTATCAGACTTATATAGTTTTACAATAAAGTTACTTATGAGATAACTATAAAATACAGTTCTTTGCATTTCAGAGGTGGAAAATGAATTATTTAAAGCAACTGAATGTACTTTTTCCCTTTGAATTAAAGGGGTCATATGATGTTGCTAAAAAGAACATTATTTTGTGTATTTGGTGTAATGAAATGTGTTTATGCGGTTTAAGGTTAAAAAAACATTATTTTCCACATACTGTACATTATTGTTTCTCCTCTATGCCCTGCCTTTCTGAAACACCAACAGCTTGAAACACTCCAAAGAGAAAGGAAAAATTGAAATCGCATCATATGACCCCTTTAAATTCAGTGCACGTGTACAGCTATCTGCTGTAATTACGACATTGGTATAAAATTTACGACAGTGAATTTCACTCACTTAACTGTAGGGGGTTTTAAAGTCGCAAAAATACACAAAACTACATAGTTGCTTAAGTCTTTATGAATCATTTTAATTACTGAGTCTGAGAGTGATTCTAAGAAGGGTTTTTTTTCTCTCAATTATTTTCTGTTTCTATTTGACGTTCTATTTATACGCAGAAATGGACTTTGGCGTGCATATGTTACGCAAAGGTTAGGATTAGGGGTGTGGGGTGGGTGAGTATTATGTACGCCAAAACTTCGTATCATATGCACGCCAAGAAATTGCTTATAATATGCACGCCAATTTCAATTTCTGCATATAAACAGCACGCCAAATAGAAACAGAAAATCGTGCTGAAACGCATCAGGATAGGAATTCTCACAGACACAATGATTTCCACACTAAGATGATGATACCATTTTTGAAGCAAAAGCATCATTTTAAACCTTTCTGACATTGAGAACTGCTTCAAATTTCATTTTTTGACATGTTTCTTTTTGTGAGGACATTTTTGAAGCCAAACCACACTTGTACACTAACAACCCTGCCTTATTGTTTTCTTGTTCGTTTTCAAACACTTGATTAGCTAAATACTGTACATATTTCCAGCTATCCCTTAGGTCAACACCGCACAGTTCAGTGTTCTTTTGTTTAACTCTAATCTGGCATGGTAACATCATTTGTTAAGCACCACTCAGCGTAAAAGCCATATCAGCTCTAAATGTGGGCTGGGGGTAAAAATAGACCTAATTTATGAATGACTTTGACTAGCTCATTGTCACAGCAACCAAGTTTCCTGTTACTATAACAAGATGCAAAGAGGGAAGTCACTCCTGGGCCAAGCAGAACAAGCAGTACCATGAAGCAGAACAAGAACTATATATACTGTATATTGTTCTTGCGACAGACAGACAGACAGATAGATAGATAGATAGATAGATAGATAGATAGATAGATAGATAGATAGATAGATAGATAGATAGATAGATAGATAGATAGATAGATAGATAGATAGATAGATAGATGGATGGATGGATGGATGGATGGATGGATGGATGGATATTATTTCCTAGGTTTTTACCTCAGGCCTTAACACAGAAATTGACCCCGAATTAATTCGGTGTGTATTTTGAACTGAGCAATACGTTTCCATTAAATGTTATTAAATCGTGGGGAGTGACGAGCTTTTATTTGTTTTGTCAGCGCATCTGACAGCCTCGTTAGCTCCCATTTCGCCCTGTCGACTCACAGTTTGCCACGGACAGTCTCCCCTCTCCATTTACCGAGTGATTGCTGCCAGCACCGCGCATCACGATCAATCACTGGCGCAGCGTCGCTGGCAGGTGTCAATCATTTCATCCTGCGTTTACAGTCGATATCATTTCAAGGGTCAATCCTGCGCGCTACTTCTGGTAGTCTTTGAAATGCAAAAAAAAGGCCAATTTATTCCATCGAATGGCGATTAATCTTTAAGAATGCTAGACTTTTTTCAAATTAGGATAAAAGGTTTTCTGTCCATATACTCCACCAGCTGACACCTGTGTGGATTTGAGAGGAACTAACTTCAAACATCCACTATGGCATCATCTTGGAACAAGAAAAACTGTTGGATCGTTTAAACGATTGTTGCAGATATCAGTTAGTTTGATGAAATGAAATGATTTGTAAACGCCTCCAAAAACAACTGTACAGATGTAGATCTGTACAACAAATCTGTCTATTTAAAAAAATATATATTGCATTTTTATCATTAGAGTTTCCATGTATGCTAGATTTTTATGAGATTTGGGCGCACTCTATAATCGAGGCTTGCCACTGAATCTTTATTCTGGCCGTGTTTTCAGATTGTGGGTCGTACTCAGGCTTGTCACATTGAGGTAAAGTGAGTTTCTAACATTCAGGGCTTTGCTGTCTGCGCCGGATAAGTTGATTGCGATCAGCCTGAGGGAATTCTGCTAATGTCTCTGTCCGGGGCCGGGGGGGGTGAGCTGCTTAAATTAAAGAGGGGGAGAGATTCACACATACTGCTGAAAAACCGAAATACACATAATACACATCACAAAGCCATAAGCATCCTAGAGAAAACTAGAGAGATTTGAAGAGACCCCCTATATACACACACTCATATAGCGATTAAATACAATCTTAATCTGTTTAAATTCAATCTCGTTATGGGTGCAGAAAAATTAGAAATAGTATGAGTGCTTATAATTGTGAGGGATTGTTCATGCACTTTTGTTTTCAAGAAAAACCAAGAGAAAGAGAAAAGAGAGCTTGGTACATTCAAACACGACGACAATGCATAACCCAAAATAGTCTGATATCTGTAATGTCTGGTCAAATCCTGAACTGTATGCAAGCATAAGCAGCAGTAAACATAAGATCCATGACATGCTCACGTGCTTCTTCTGCGTGGATAGTTGCGAGTTAAGGCCGGCTATTAGAGAAGTTATTCCAATAGCAGACTAGAAGGCATTGCCTGAAAAGCAAGAACAGTGCCCATCCCCTCTGCCTTTTTGGTTGAGACCTGAAAAAGCAGAAGGTATTCTTTAAAAAGCTAATAAATCTAAATGAAATCCACAATTTTAGGAATTACCAGTATTTTGATTTAAAAGGCGCGTTTTGGAGGTTACCTGAAACTAACTTTGGATTATTAGTGATTCAAAAATTCATGATATTAAAAATAATAAATTGAAATAAAAATACCTTAAAATATGTTTAAAAAAATTAATTTAAATAATTTGGAAGTTTACACTCACGTAAAGTGCAAGGAAAGTATTACTTTTTACGTGATTAGCAGTTTTCTGAGTTATTTTAATTATTTATTTATAGAAAACGGTGAGAACGTTTTCAAGAATGTATTAAAACGTATTCAAGAACTAGGCACAAATGTCGCAAACTAGATTTAAAAAAAGATTTCATTATATCTTGGACTCATTAACACTCAGATTTGTCAGTAAAACATTTCCTAACGCAGGAAAAATAAATAATATCTATCTATCTATCTATCTATCTATCTATCTATCTATCTATCTATCTATCCATCTATAAAAACAAGGTGTAAACAAAAATATTAAACATTGAAGTAAATGTAATCACAAAGATTATCGCTTCACATATCAAAAACTGATTATTGAAATTACAACACTAGCCTGCTTGAAAACTTGTTGTTGTTGCTATAAGAGCAGTGTGTGTGTGTGTGTGTGTGTGTGTGTGTATGTGTGTAAGAGAGATAGAGGGAGAGAGAGGATGCTGAGAGGCCGACTGAACAGATTTTCCTTCACGCCTGGTCGGGTTCTTGAGAGCGGGGCATCGTGGAACAGGGAACGGAGGCACCTGGTCCGGCCGCAGCGCAGCGTCTTCTTTTATTGACCGCATGATAAGCCGTGCGGTTTCCAGCGATCACCTGGAGAACCCTGCAGCGTTGCACGGTTTCTGTGGCCCTTAATTGTGGTTACGTCAAACAAAGAGCTGAATACTGCTCGTGCGCCCCATACCTGTCCTGCACCATACGTCCTAAAGAACCAACACAACCCATTCATTTCCTGAGAGACACACCGCGGAACTGATGCGCATTTACGCACTATGGACAGTGACATCTGTAGACACGTCATATTGAGTAAATACTATGTTTCTTCACATTTACTCATATTTTAAGGGACTGTGAGCTTCTATGTTTTAACTGCATAAATGTAGTTAAATGCGCAACAGCTCTCCATTAAGGACAAAATAGTCCAGAAACAGTCGTAAAGAACAGCAGTGATGGACACTAAAAAAAAACTCACACAACCAGCTATTCACTAAACGTGCTGTTGTACCGGTTAACCATTTGATTTTCCAGCTGAATGAGTAGGGTAAATAAGATCTTCGTGACACCTTGGCCAATATTTGCTTAAAAGACGGATAGCAACCTGGGATCAAAAAGTGAGACTGAAAAAAATAGCGTTTGACGATTTAAAGTTTTTATAAAAACAGGCTAGACATTTTCTTTTTAAATATTTATATAGGATACTAAAACCCAAAAACTGTATTTCTGAAATGATAGTATAACAAAGATAGTTATTTTTCAATAAGCCTTGTTGTGCATATGGAAAAATTTGTGATGAAATTATTTTCAGATTTCGTTTTTTAACCAATGGTTAGTGCATTTGAAATATATTTTATTCATATTCTTCATTATCATTATATTATTATATATATTTTTTAGGTTACGTTAATATATATGACTATTTATTATACAATTTTATATTTGGTATTTTATATATATTGAAAGTATACAATCGCTTCACATTTGGTGTCATAGAAAAGCTCAGAAGTGTCTTCTTTAGGAAACACCCCGATTTAAAACAGAAGCTCAGAAATCTTCACTGGAGATGTAGGGCAATAATCATGCCAGCTGTTGAAAATCGAGGCTAATGTGAGCGCATGGAGTTCCCCGTGATGCGTTGCATGCATGGCTATATGAGAACTATTTTCCAGCGTGACGTTGCGCGTTATCTGACCAATCGGTGGCGAGCTGAGGCTGATATTAAGAGAAAGTTTACAGTGAGTGAGGGTTACACCGTTTTTTTCATTCTCACTGACATTTCCACTCCGAACGGGATTGAAAAGTGACACACAATCTGGACCCATGAGATCGTTTTAAATCATTCAGTCGCAAAGGGCTTGAAACAGCAGGATATTGATCAGAGTCAGAAATATCCCGGTAAGTTAAGATCAAATACTGCATGTTTTTCCCCTGAGTCCTCAGAAGAAAAAAGCAAATGCACGGTCTGTCTTCATTAGGAAAATACGTTTGATTGCGTCTAAAATGTGCACTTTGCAATTTCACTATGAAGGTTTTATTTGAAAAGCTGTTACAAAACAGTAATTATCTATATCACAAACCAACTAAAAGATACAAGTGATACATTCACGTATTTACACAATATTTAGTTTGGCTCTTAATTTCTAGTGAAGCTATAGTTTGGACAGGACTATCATGTTTGTTTATATTATTTTTTTATCTTAGTATTTCTCCTCTCTTATCCCACAAATCTTAGCATACTTAAGTAGCCATAAGATATTTCATTAATTACATTTATGTCAAATATAGACAAAGTTAGACATGAATCTGCATTTGGAATGTTATAAGCTACATTTTCATAAAATGTAATGAATTATGTCAATTCATAAATGCAGGTACAAGTTAAAAAATTACATCACCTTAAAATATATATATTTTTAAAATATTTTTTTATTAGATTAAAAACATATTTCGCTTTTAAAAACTGTTTTGCTTTGACTTTTGCTTTGGAACGCAAATGAACGAAATTCAGTAAGTGAAAGAAGAAATGTAGAAATGTCAAAATGGTGTCTCCATTTTCTCAAAGCAATTAAAATTACTAATTTGTTTGAACATTCTTCTTCTTCTTAATAATAATAATAATTTTAGGTTTGGCGTTTTCTATTGTTTCATATTAACTCATTTTGTAATTATTATCAAAAATAAATAATAGAGTAAATAATATAAATAAGTATTACATGAAAAAGATTAAGTAAAAAAAAATGAAATTGGTGCGTAAACTTCTTTGGCCTCAGAACTTTACTGATTTGGGGGGTGTTTTTCTCCCTATTTTTATTGATTCACTCTTTTGTTCGTGTTCTTCTGAAGTATGACATCAGTCCCATTCCCTCCCCTCGTTCACCTTTTCTAAAAAGTTTTCAGAAGACACAGTGACCACTTTGCCCAAGAGCGAAACAGCTACGAGATTAGGGATTACTTTTCACGATTTCGCATTAGCAGTTACTAATCCCAATTGGGCTAATTGCTTTGTGTGTAAAATTGGTATCTGCAGGGTTCGTGTGATGTATGGGTTTGTATGGCCTGGAGGGTGATGCCCCCTGAATTAGACCACATCCTAAATACACCTCATTAACACGGAGAGGATTTACAAGTTATCTAAAGGAGGAATCAACAGCTATGGCACAATTACAAAGCTTAGGGCATTCTTTGTGTGTGTGTGTGTGTGTGTATGTGCATGTTTATGTGGTTTATGACATTCAAAAATTAATCCAAAACACAAATAAGAAGAGCTAATTGTGGAAACATTCGGGGGAGTAAAAAAAGACAGAACCTCTGCAGGGCCCATACAGGGACAGAGCTGTTTATTATCCGTTTCCATTAAGGCTTCTTTTTACTCCTCGGCGGTGTCGTTTGTCGCAATAGTTCTCAGGGTCTCTCATTCACCTCCTAGATAGTTTATTGATGAGCTTTGACTATTTCCTAACTTTGCATACGTCGGGGAAAGTGAATGCAATGATTACCGTGTCTTTAAAAAAAAAATCCCACTCGCTACTCAAGCTACGATTGTACACCGAGTACATGCAGGCGCGGAAGGGTTGCTTTCGGGTGTGCAATGTGCGAATATGCGAGACGGGCCTCATGGTGCTCAGATAGATAGATAGATAGATAGATAGATAGATAGATAGATAGATAGATAGATAGATAGATAGATAGATAGATAGATAGATAGATAGATAGATAGATAGATTAATGCACCTACTCGACATTAATTTGTACAGTTTAGGCATATACATATGGGAATAGTATAGTAAGTTTGAGATACAAATAACACCGAGTTACATAATGTTTTGTCGATAGACTTCTACATGGTGGCTTAGCAACTAGAAGTTACATTTGCTAAAATCAAAACGTAATATGTAGGCCTACTATCCTTCTTGAGCTAATTTACCCAAGGGACCTGTAAATTCCTCATGATTTTATTTTATTTGCGCTTTAAAATCTCACACCCCTACTGTTGCAAACAGAAAGTAGCCTACTGCTGCAGGCCTTCACTGTTTGCGACTCGTAGGAACAAGCTGTAAAATTAGTGAACAGTGAAATTAGGGTGAAAAAATCCGGCCACGTGGACACGGAGGTCACCTCCACGCGCAGATACGGTGCAAAAGCGCGTGAGTGTCAACAAAAGCACGTGGAGAGTGTTTGCGTTTGTTTTAGCCAGTTGCACCAGGGACCATTTGCAAGTGCACTTAATGCACAGAGCAAACATGTTCTCCTTTTGAATTGATAGCTGTCAACAGGTTGCGTTTTGTATCAGTGTCACGGAGGGCCAGATCTCTCAGGACCTCTCAGCAAACAATCACTCAGGAATATTCAGTAAAAAAATTAAAATAGATTTTTTTAAAAATCAGATTTTCGTGGGAGAATTGCTGTAACATTTTACAACAGTGTCCATGTTACACATATCTATCACATGTTCAGATAATAAAGTAGGCCGAGAAAAAATTGTGTAGAAACCATTTTCACTCAGAAACTGTAAGTACATTTCAATTAAAAAAACGGCAAGTAACATTGAGCTAAACGTGAAAGTTTTAAATTGAAAAACTTAAGTAGTATTTCTTGTAAAACCTACTCGAGTAATCGGTTTGATTTACAACTTCGAAATATATATATATATATATATATATATATATATATATATATATATATATATATATATATATATATATATATTTATTTATTTTACAATCTATAGTAAAAAATAACAACAAAATGTAAAAGCAATTTCATTTCATTCAAATATAATTTGCATTATTCAATATAGCTACTTATGTAAGTAGCGTACTGTAAAACGTGACCTTAGATATTAATCACACTTTTCAGGCCAAATTGCAATGTGAAAACACATAAGACAAAAGAGCTAAAAACTACAAAACACTAAAATGCTTTTTTTCTGAGTGAACTCAAGCCCAGTGGTGAGATTTAAGCAGTGCATCTAACAGAAACAGACTGAGGCAATCCTGCACCAATTGCGTAAAGCAATATTGAGTGAGTTTGAGAGGGGGCGCACAGCATTTGCATGCGCGGACTGATTAGTTGGTTCAAAAGTGGCCTGTTTTCTGTTCTGTGATGGTAGAGGGTCAGTGCTTCTCTAATGGGCCGGTAAAGCGCTGCAAGCGGGGACAGACCGACTAAATACATCAGTACTATCACCAATCAGAATAGGTGTGTTCAACACTGCCTCTCTCTTTCGCGCGCGCTCTCTCTCTCTCACTGCATGTGCCTTCACTTTCTCATTCTCTCTCACTCACTCACTTCACATGCGAGCACACACACACTCTCAGTCCCTGAGCAGTCCTGACATCTCCGCTCACTGTCAATCTGTGTCTCCTTCGCAGGGAATTTCCTTCCAGATAGAGCAACGCTGGAAAAAACATATATTCTGAGAAGAAATTACTATTGGAGACCAGTTGTTTATTTCCCAGTTTCACCAGTTTGCTCGGAAGGGCTCAGGCGGTGGAGCAGAATGCCTCAAAAAGGTGAGTGCGCATGTTCAAACTTAAAGTTAGTTGTTAGTCTGGGATCCAGAAGTGATCCATCACATTTGTGTTTATTAATGACATAAAGGTTATTATTAGTGGTGTTGCCAAGTCATAAAAATAAAAACGTGCTCGCCTTATTAATAGTTTATGTTAACTCAAAAACTAGAGCAGCACTCTCAGATGATGCTATATTTTTTCTGTCTACTTTTTAGACAGAATCTACTGCTGTTCGGACAGTAAACGTGTATCTGTGAGAGGCAAGAGTTAGAAGCCACATTAGGCCCGAACAGTGTTTTTTTGGGGAGCACGGGAATGCAATGACCCGTTGAGGAAAGGTGTCAGTTTGATTCATCAGCCGAGGGCCTTCTTAAAGATTTGCCTGAATCTCACGAGGGCCTGCTTGTTTAATATTGTTTATTCTTTGCATTGTAAGAATATTCATATTTAGAGTTTTTGTAATTGCAAACGATTTAAAAAAAAAAAATAGTCCAGATAATAAAGTTCAGAATATTGGACTAATGCGCCGTCAAGACTAAAGCTTTTCACTTTCATGTTAAATATGTAGTCTGAAGATAAACAGCAATATAATGCCCGAATGAAATGAACAAAATCAAATTATTTAGTAAGTTATTACATTTTATTAACTCAAAACTAACCATCACAGCGGACTCGTTTATTTTATCCAGCAAATATTCACCAGGCCTACCTATTCTACTGGTGTTTCTATGGCATTATAAACATTCACTAAATAAATGTAGCTCCAAATAACAAAAGATTTCCCCGTCGATGGCAGTATAAGATGATTAGGGCATGTTAATGTCAGATCTTTCAAAACCTCCCACTGCGCTTTTGTACACATCCAGATGCATGTCTGCATGTGAATGATGTTTATGGAGAACACTGTTTCCTGAATAAGCATGTTTAATTAAAGCTATTGTAGTTAAGGATTACACAAACGAAAGAAATGCAGATGAGATCCCAGTTAACCTCATAAACAACAACAACAGCCCGTACACGAAGTTAGATAAATCATTAACGGGACCACGCAGAGTCTCAATGCACTTACAGCTAGAGCGAATTAAAAGAGCACAACATAATTAACATTTTACTGTGATTAAGAGTGATTAAGAGATTGAATCGTCACATTAGGTTTTAAAGGTATTTTGCATGGCGGGTTGTTTCCATTTCACGTACCTTTTATATATATATATATATATATATATATATATAACCTATTTTTAAAGATACGATACGATTGATGAAGGCACATTTTGTACTAATGACATGTTTAATAACTGGCAACCTCTCGACAAATTCTTTATTTAAAAATTAAATTAAACTGAGAAAATTATAAAACATATTTGAATTGCAAACGTAAATATGAAAATGTTTCTATTTTGTGGTAAACTAGGAAAATGTAAGAGTTAATGTGTAACGTTAATAATGAAAATAACATGTGAAGAAACAAATCAGCAAAATGTTGCAGGAAAAAAAAAAACGTTAGAACACTTAATTTAAGTGCAAAACAATGCCTATTAAAGTTAGTTAAATTTACTGTTAAGGTAAAGTTTAAATGTTAAATGCACTTTTCTTTTTATGAGGCACTAGTTCTTCAATCTTGGGAAGAGGGCGAATGGAAACGGACACACCGGTTTTGTTATTTCAGCGTCGGGAGAGAAAATGAAACGAAAGACTTTCCTTCCCCGGGCCCCTTTTTTAGCAATGTCACTGAATAGATCCTTTATTGCAATTGTTTTTTCCAATTGAGCACCCTACTGGGCTGTTGCATCCTTTTACAACCCCTAACAACCCACACCCGTTACACAAACACCTCCAGATATTTATAACGCGAAATTACTTTTCTATTTCCCCAAACCCCACAAACAGAAGCACGCATTGGGGTTCGGGCACCGGGGTCATGGCCGTCAGGAAAGTGACAGTGGATGTTGTGTGTGTGTGTGTGTGTGTGTGTGGATGGTCGTCTGGGGGGCAGGGTACCCTCGGCTCTTTGTATTCGGGCAAGTATTGGTACGTTTGGTGGGAGGTTGTGTTGCTAGTTGCAGAGGCCGAGTTGTGCTGGCTGGGTTTGGGTATAGAAGGTAAAAGAGGCGCATTGTTGAGCTCCAGCAGGCTTTGTTAGAATCCTCTCACCCCCTCCAGTTCTCACTTTTCAGAGCACTGATGCGAAGTAGACAGCGTGTGTCACTGTGCACTTTTGACGGGAAGATCTAAAGAGGAAGGTTGAACATAATTTTTTTTACAGACCACCAAGAAATTGAGAGGGAAACACTATTCTATTTCTATAGTGTATATTTGACTTTACTTTTATATTTAATAGCGCAGATTAAGTTTTTCTATTTTATGTGGCAAAAAAAAAATGAATAAACAAATGACAGGTGCAAAAGGCTGCGTATAAAGTACGATTAAAAGTTAAAAATATGCATATTATATGCATTTATAATAGAACTGAATACAAGTCATTCGCACTAATATGACTCTTTTGCTCTATCTTAGGAATGCTCTAAATAGTCAGACGCAAATGAAGGGCTAAATTGTTTTAATCGGACAGTCAACTCTGTTACCAGGCAAGTTTTTAACGCTGAAATTCCCCTAGAAAGGATTATTCCCAAATACATCTTTTGACTCTATGCGCTGAGATGCATCGGCCGTAAATGCAGCGCCGTAATTGTTGCAAAACTGAAAAAAAGAAAGAAAAAAAAAATCTGGATTTCAACACTAACCCTATTTATTTTCTTTGGCATAAACAGAATACCATAACCAACCCACGTGGGAATCAGGAGTGGCGTCCATGATGCAAAACAGTAAGTGCAATTCTTATTAAGCCCCTCATGTGTATTTTCTTTTTAATAATAGCTGTTTATTCAATGGCTGACTGTTTTATTCTCATTTACGATTCAACTTTAATTGCATTGCGTTTCTGACGGGGAAATATTTATATAAATATGCGAAAGTTTGAATTTGGAAAATTGTGAGGCAAGCCTATTAAATGGCGAATATTTTCCTCCAGAGAAAATTCCAACACTTTTCTATTATTCCGTGTTGATATTTAAAAGAAAAGCTGAGCGGATGCAAACTGCCTTTTACATATAGGCCTATGTCGTGCATAAATAAATGACATGCTGATGGGGGAGGAGATGTTTATTTCTGCTTGAGTTGGTAACAAATAAATGCAGCTCTGGCTGGATTCATGCAGAAAATAGTTGCCAACTTCCACAGAGCTAATGCACGAAACGGGACACATGAAACAGTTGGATGATTCCAGGATTTTCCGTGCTTGCTTGAGGGGGGGAAAGGGAGTTATGTTGTTCTGTAAACGGCACAGCATCACTTAGTTCACGCATTTGTCTCTTACTGTAGGATCAGAGGTCTGATATATGATAAATGCTTCTGGAATTATTACTATACAATTATTATGTATAGATTGGTGAAATATAAGACAGAACTCAAATAATGAATAGTAAAATATATGTATAGATAAAGTGAGAAATGTGTCTTTTATATATATATATATATATATATATATATATATATATATATATATATACAGCCAACTGCCCCATGGTATTTAGATATATCTATTGTAAATACATATTGTATTAAATGGAAAAGTCAAGATTTAAATATTTATAGCACATATATATATATAAAGTTCCGTAAAGTTGTGAACTACTTTATATTACACTCAGACACACGCACAATTTAACCCACATGGGGCCTTCAGCTAAAGTGCACTAATGTCTCTGTTGTGTTTTTGTTGCACAACACATTAAAAAAATACATGTATGCTACAAATACAAGATAAAGAGGAAACATAAAGGCAAAACCAAAGTCAATCACTTAGTCAGAAAAAAAACCGAATAAAGTCTATGCCTCTGAATGACCCAGAGTTGTGTGAATTTATCAAATAAACTGAACTTTATTATAAGATGCAGTTCCGTTAACTACCTTTAATATATATATATATATGCTTTTAAATGCATGCAACATAATTTTTTTTTTAAATAAATCTCCAGTTTGGCCTGGAGGAGATTTAGGATTGATGTTCTAAATTCACAACATATGTTTATCTATTAGTAGGGGAGCAATAAAATACAAGTCTCATTATGACTGCCACCAGGCCAGATCTACAGTCCTACACTTTGGGGAATTATATGTTTATTAAGACTTAACCTTTGAACTGTGAAATGACAGGCCGGGTCATGGTTCTCTGTGATGGTGTCATCAATCAAATGGATTCATTTGATAAAAATGCACGCCTTCTTACCTTCAAGAGTCTATTAAATCCAACTAATCCTGGAATTATTGGTGGATTATTCCACTGGATTTGGACAGATGATCACACGTTTGTTGTGCAGCATCAGTGCTTAAATAAATCAGGTTCATTCAAATGAGTCCAGTTGGATGTGGTATTTAAATGAACAGGCTTTATTCATGACATGACTTAATCACCAATGGCTCAGAACTGCACATTTTCACCTTTTCCAGATATTTAACATTTAGTGGCTTTTTTCAATGGTGCATTTCCCACAACAGGACAGTAGCAGATGTGTGGGGTTTGTTACAAACAGTACGACGGACTGAAAAGAAAAAAAAGCTTTGTCAGTTTTAATATGTTTAGAAACACGCACGCCCCTGTCCTCGTACCCGTGCATTGCCCTATAGCTAGAAATAAAATGAAGCCTCCCTTGAAGGCAACAAGAGCAGGATCCAATTTTGTCTGATATCTAAATGCAGACAGAAAGGGTCATTTTATCATGCTACTATTTGTCGTGACGATGCGTTTTTCAAAAGCAGAGCAGTGTCATATAAAGTGACAGTCCTGCCACAAGTACTTCAGCTGATCTTTTCAATGAGCCTTCCATGCATGATCCGAGACGACCTCCGCCTATTTCCAGAAATTAAGCTCAAACTTGACGTGCAGCTAGCTTTATTCTAAAGACAAATGTCAGAGAGTCTCATCATATTTTCCCCCCTCTTCTTCTATATTTGGAGCTTATTTATTGCTTAGGAGCTCGGGCTCCTGCAGTCAGATGAGAGAGGAGCAGAGCGCTAGAGTACACACACACTCCAGGGAGGCTTTTCGGAGGTTTCAGTTTTTTTGCTCGCTTTGAATTGACTTTTCATTGGACTTTCACGTCGCATCAAAATACACCGAACTGGTATGCGCTTTTCAAATTCTTCTGAGCTTTGCGGGTCCTGCTTTGCTTTAATATCTAGATATTTCACACATTGCTATTATGATGGAAAGTATGCTGCCGTATGCTTGGTCTCTTTCAGACTGTCTGTTGTACTTGAATGGCAATGGGTGCTTATTTATTAGGCATCTGTTAGAGTGGTGTGAACGAGAGTTTCCAAACACTTGCGGAAAGCTTTTCTCTGGAGGACAATTTGATTATGAAAATTTCAGATGTTCAGACTCAGGTCATTTCATCAGCCGATTGTGTGCGTCGATTGATTCAAGCCAAGTGCATGACATTCAAATGTTGATTTACAGGGCATAACGACTTGTGTAACAGCATTCAAAACTGTCAGTTTAACAAATGCAAAACTTGGCTTGGATTAGATAAAGTTTATTATTTATTTTTAAAAATAATGACAAAATTTCATTTGTTGGTCACACAAAATATATCCCTTGTGAGGACAATTTGATTATGAAAATTTCAGATGTTCAGACTCAGGTCATTTCATCAGCTGATTGTGTGCGTCGATTGATTCAAGCCAAGTGCATGACATTCAAATGTTGATTTACAGGGCATAACGACTTGTGTAACAGCATTCAAAACTGTCAGTTTAACAAATGCAAAACTTGGCTTGGATTAGATAAAGTTTATTATTCATTTTTAAAAATAATGACAAAATTTCATTTGTTGGTCACACAAAATATATCCCTTGACTGAATCACCGTTGAATTTTTAAGGGTCAGATCAGATAGCTTAACAAATGCACATTTGAACTTTTTTCCATTGTATATTTAAGATATTTTTTAATTTAGAGGCTCTTTATTATTCATTTAAAAAATGCAAGCTTCGTTTGTTGGTTACGCTTATTTGTGTAATGTATTTAATGTGCAATTATTTTGTAGTTATTGATTACACTGACATAGTATATTATGTAACATTGACATTGAAAATCCAACAAAAGACTCGTCACTCGTCAGTAACACTGATCAAAGAAAAGCTCCAAGAAGTGGTGCTTTATTCTGGACAATGGGACACCTATTGAGGGAATGTTTTCGAGGGGAAAGACGAGCCAATTTGTTATGTCTCCATGTGCCACAGGTCACAGTGGCGTCAACCAGCTCGGCGGGGTGTTTGTGAACGGCAGACCGTTACCGGAGTCCACCAGACAGAAGATCGTCGAACTCGCTCACAGCGGAGCGCGACCCTGCGACATCTCCAGGATTCTGCAGGTGACCGTGAAGCCCATTTGTACATCCACAA
Organism: Sinocyclocheilus grahami; assembly: GCF_001515645.1. NCBI lineage: Eukaryota > Metazoa > Chordata > Actinopteri > Cypriniformes > Cyprinidae > Sinocyclocheilus > Sinocyclocheilus grahami. The sequence continues at coordinate 1,131,164 of NW_015505369.1, forward strand.
GCTTTATATGTCCTAGTGGAATAATTATTCTTAGTTACAAGTCAAATCATGGTCACATACAATCAAATAGTACAGGTAAATAAAATTGATCACAACAATACATACATAATGTATTCAAATATTAAGCATGTGCTATGCATTTGTATTGCGCAGTAAACAAACAAGCACTAACGTAAAGTGTGACCCCCATCGCAATGAAATCATCCTAGCAATTTTAAGGCATATTTTCTGTGTTCATAGACCCATGATGATGCAAAAGTCCAACTGGACAATAAGAACGTAAGCGTATAACTGTTTGCAGTACATTACATTATTTCACTTTAGTCTTAAATAATGTATGTGAATTGTGTATATTGCTGTCCATTCAGGTGTCCAATGGGTGTGTGAGCAAGATTTTGGGGAGATATTATGAGACCGGCTCCATCCGACCGCGAGCCATCGGAGGCAGCAAACCGAGGGTAGCGACGCCTGAAGTGGTCAACAAAATAGCACAGTACAAGAGGGAGTGTCCCTCGATCTTTGCCTGGGAAATTCGGGACAGGCTGCTGTCTGACGGGGCGTGCACCAACGATAACATACCGAGCGTAAGTGCAAATAATGCTTCATTTGCATCATTTAATTGTGCAATTCTTAGGTCAATAAAAAAATTTTCATTGACAAAATAGAATCATTTTTTTGCATTGTAAGAATTTACAGTTCATAAATACAAATAGCATTCATGGAGGGAGCTATAATAAAACAATATGCCATTTTAAGGCTGGAACACACAGCAATTGACTGACGGCCTGCTTTATACCTTTCAGGTGTCGTCGATAAATCGAGTCCTACGCAACCTGGCTAGCGAAAAGCAACAGATGGGTGCAGATGGCATGTACGACAAGCTGAGAATGCTCAACGGACAGACCGGCACGTGGGGCACACGCCCGGGATGGTACCCTGGTACGTCCGTGCCAGGACAACCAAATCAAGGTGAGACAGTCTAAAAGCAATAAGAGCATCACTGTCAGCAGCAAAAATTGGAATAACAATATCATATAAACTACAAAAAGGAACAGCAACAACAAAACAACTGCGTAAATAAATAAATAAACAAACAAATAAATAAATGTTGTTGTTTTCATATTTGAAATATTTTAATAATACAATTATTAATTATCATAATATTAATAACCATAATAATAACAACATATAGACAACAAAAAGGCACAGCAACAACAAAAAAACTGCATAAATAAATAAATCATTTTTTTTCATATTTGTAATATTTTAATAATAAAATTATTATTAATGATAATATTAATAACCATAATAATAACAACATATAAACAACAAAAAGGCACAGCAACAAATTTTTTTTTTAAATTTTTAAAACATTTAAAAAATAGAAATTAACAACAACAATATCATCCATAATAATCATAGTCATCATTATTTGTATTATTTTATTACACCATATTGTACTATAATTATACCGAATTGATATGACAATATTCAATATAATAAAGTACAATCTATATATTATACTATTTTTAATTAATAAAGTAAACTATACAGTATATCCATATAAAGTATACAATAATGTACATATATACATTATTATTAATTTAGCATAAATACTATGGTATTTTAAGGAACACTTTACAATAATGTTTCATTTGTTAACAATAGTTAACTACAAAGGTTAACATGATCTAACAATGAAAAATACTTCTAAAGCATTTATTAATCTTATTTATTGTTGGTTTCAACATGTACTCATACATTATTAAAGTCAAAAGTTATATTTGTTAATTTTATGCAATGGACCTGAGCTAACAGCAACTAACAATGAACAGTTACATTTTTATTAAATAACATTAACAAAGATGAATATATACTGTAAGAAATGTATTGCTCATTGTTAGTGAATGCATTAACCAATATTAACTAATGGGACCTTGTTGTAAAGTGTTACTGTATTTTATTATAAATTCACAGAATTATTTTATTTGTTTTGAAAAAGTGTTTGAAAATATATTAAAAAAATATCTTGCAGTGATTAGGTCTATATCTCAATCCATCTGGAGACACATTAGAATATTATACAGAATGTAGAATAGCGTGCCATTAGCAAACTTTGATGGGGAAAGGCCACTCATTAATTGAGGAGTTAGTGCTAATTAATCGCTCATTTCAATACGGCTCCTGTCTGGCTCTTGGATTTGTGTAACTAGGAACAACTACTAAAAATGGCAAAACACAACAAAATTACTTAAACTTTAAAATGTAAAAACATTCAAACAGAAAATCTAAAGATAAAAAGTGATTCAAAATATTATAATTTTATACCTTTCAATTCTTTTTATTTTTTTTTACAGAATTGCGAGATATAAACAGACAGAAATGTGCGATATAAACTTCCAATTGTGTCTTATACAGTCAGAATTGCGAGATATAAACTTGCGGTTGTATGAAAATGTCAGAATTGTGAGCTGACATTTTTCCTCAGAAATGGACTTTATAACTTGCAGTTGTGAGCTTAGAAAAAGTCGCAATTATCTTTGAAATGTTTATATTCTGTGGCAGAAACGAGCTTCCATTTCAACCAGCTAGTCACTACAGGTGAAACAGTCTGGAATAGACTTGTTCTGATTGGAGAGACTTCTCTAACCCATCCTAAAGCAAGGAAAGGTCTTTCAATGGTCATCTCCTGTTGAACGTATAAATCCTAACTGGCGTTTAACAGGCCCGGCCTGGGGTTCTTTGATTAATGACAGTGGTGTGTAGAGGTTAACATACTGAACTGAAAGCTCTGTTGACTAGATCCTTGTGTTATACAATGCTGAGCACTGCACGCCTCTCTTTTTGTTGTTCCTTTCCAATTGTGCCCTCGGGAGAATTTGAGCCTGACGAAAAAGGCCTGGCAGCCCATCTCTGTCTGCACAGTTTAATGGTTCCCCTCATTCTTCTGGTGGTATTGTGTCATAGAGAAAAGCAGCTCTCTATTCAAGTGTTGGTGGTCACCTCAATAGGTCCCTGGACACCCATATGGTGAATAGCACTAAGAATCCCTATACATTATATGTGCTGTGTTTGAAAACACCCAAGAGAGCTTGAGGATGATTCAATGTGTTTCTTTTGGTACTTTGTTACGGAACTATGCAGATGATGCTGACAATTCCTGCCCTGAGTCTAGAGGCGTATTCACAACAAATACTAATTCTATTCTATTATAAAATTACAAAATAAAATATTTGATCTATTTTCTGATATTTTATTTATTGTTTTTTTGTTTGTTTGATATTTATTTGTCAATTATTCATGCAACTCAGTTATGCAAGTAAAATAAACTATTATTATTATTATTTGGCCAATGAATTGAAGCAAAAAAATAAAATAAATGAATGAAAATCTACTTAGAAATGGCCTTGGCAACTAACTGAAATAGATACATTTTAGTTGAAGTACTAAAATAGCTGTAACTAAAGTTTAAATAAAAATAAAGCTATATAGAACAATTAAACATAATAATAATAATGACAAAAGCACAGGTAACACTTTACAATAAGGTTCCATTTGTTAACATTAGTGAACTGTATATTATTTAACATGAACTAATGAAGAAAAATACTTCAAATACATTTATTATTCTTCGTTAATGTTAATTTAAGCATTTACTAATACATTATTAAAATCAAAAGTTGTATCTGTTAATACTATTTAATGGCATTGATCTAACATGAACTAACAAAGAATAGCTTTATTTTTATTAACTGATGCTAACAAAGATTAACAATCATGTAACAAATGTATCGCTCATTGTTAGTTAATGCATTAACTGACATTAACTAATGGAACCTATTGTAAAGTGTTACTAAAGCACATAACAATTTACTAAATCTTGAGCTAAAATTCAAATTAAAACTATAATATAAAATATGAATAAATACTATAATATCATATAAAATAACACTGCTGCAACATGGTGTGAATAAACCCAAGGTTATGCAAAATGTGGTCTGTGTGATCTACACAGATTCTACAATTATTTCATCTTTTTTTTTCTGCAGATGGTTGCCAGCAACAGGACAACGGAGGCGAGAACACTAACTCCATTAGTTCAAACGGTGAGGATTCAGATGAGACTCAAATGCGCCTGCAATTGAAAAGAAAACTGCAAAGAAACAGAACGTCGTTCACTCAGGAGCAGATCGAAGCGCTGGAAAAAGGTGAGCATCACGTGTAAGCATTTGCAGCAAATGTCTCTCATACCCAGCTGAGGTACACAGAATAACACGCTTTCACATCGGTTTTTAGAGTTTGAAAGAACCCACTATCCAGATGTTTTCGCAAGAGAGAGACTTGCAGCAAAAATCGACCTTCCAGAAGCTAGAATACAGGTGAGAACATTAGTGCAAATTTGAAACCATGGCAACTACTGCACGTTCACTGTTACTATTGTTTACATCTGCTGACCTTCTCTGTGTTGCAGGTATGGTTCTCAAACAGAAGAGCGAAATGGAGGAGGGAAGAGAAGCTGAGGAACCAGCGACGACAAGCCAGCAACTCCTCCAGTCACATTCCCATCAGCAGCAGTTTCAACACAAGCGTCTACCAGGCAATCCCACAACCCACCACTCCTGGTAAATGGCACACCACAACCTAAAAATATAAGGCATGCAATAAAGTCTTGACACCAAGACCACATTTTGGTAACACTTTAGAATAGGGAACACATATTCACTATCAACTAAGAGTTTTCCCTGAACAAACTCCAATTTGCTGCTTATTAAAAGTTAGTAAGGTAGTTGTTAAGTTTAGGTATGGGGTAGATTAAGGGATACGGTCATGCAGGATAAGGCATTAATATGTGCTTTATAAGTACTAATAAACAGCCAATATGCTAGTAATATGCATGCTAATAAGCAACTAATTAATAGCGAGAATTGGTCCTTAAAATAAAGTGTTACCCAAATTTTCAAAGCAAACATGTATAACAAGATTTTAGATCTCTTTTACACAAATATTGCATATAACAGATGTCGGATGTAGAACGATTAATTAAAAGTATCCAAACTTTTATTAAAGAACAATGAAAATAGCTTTGATGCTAATTTTATCTATACTTGTGTCATTTAGTAGCATCAAACTTGGCGTGCAGAGGCGTTCTCTTTTGTTAGATTAATTTCCTTCTGAAATAAGTCTGAATAATAATAGGTGTAACACTTTTGTGTCAACTATTCACATGGGCCTCAGTGTTGTCATTGTTAACTAAAACCAAAACTATAAAAAAGTGGCAATCGAAGTTGAAATAAAATATAAATATCAGTTTAAAAAGCACTTCAACCATAATGAACTGTTTTTCCGTAACCAAATTAATTTTTTGAGTATACAAAACTCCATCTTTTGGTTACACAAATATTGTTCAACATCTGTTGGATATAGAACAATTAAGTCAAAGTATCCAAACTACACTCTAAAAAATGCTGGGTTAAATACAACCCAGTGCTCGGTAAAATAGGGACAAACCCAGCAATTGGGCTGTTTTGATTAAATGTTTAACCCAGCCTTCTGGGTAGTAACCCAACCACTGGGTCAAAACAACCCAATTGCTGGGTTTGTCCCTATTTTACCGAGCACTGGGTTGTATTTAACCCAGCATTTTTTAAGAGTGTACTATTAAAGAACAATCATTTAGCTGCATTCAACTTGGTGTGCAGAGGCTTTACATTTTGGTAGATTCACTCCAACTATTATAATCGGTTTATTCCATAACCAAAAGATGACGTTTTTGAGTATAAAATCCAATATTTACTCGATAAAATGTATAAACCATATGTAAACCGTGTGATTATTTTTGTCTTTTACCAGTGTCCTTCGCAACAGGGTCAATGCTAGGCCGACCAGACACGGCTCTGACCAACATGTACACAGGTTTGCCTCCGATGCCCAGCTTCACAATGGCCAACAACCTGTCTATGCAAGTGAGTAGCGTCACGAACACTTGTTTCCTCCTCTACCCTTGATAATGCTTCCTTAAGTGTCTCCCATTCCATCATTTAACTCAAACTCCTCTGTGTTATAGATACTAAAAAGCTAAATATTTATATACATATATTCTTGTTTTTTATAGCCAAGCCAGACATCTTCCTATTCCTGCATGCTGCCCACCAGTCCGTCCGTGAATGGGCGAAGCTACGACACATACACCCCCCCTCATATGCAGGCACACATGAACAGCCAAACAATGGCAACTTCTGGTACCACCTCAACAGGTAGGCAGAATAAGTTCATTGTGCGCTTAACCAACTCGCCCTGGATCAAATGCACATTTATACTACCGTTCAAAAGTTTGGGGTTAGAACGATTTTTGATTCGCTAACAGCGAGGATGCATTAAATTGATCAAATGTGACAGTAAAAACCTTTATGATAATGATACAAAAGATTTACATTTCAAATAAAAGCTGTTATTTTGAGCTTTCTATTCATCAAAGAATTTTGACAAAATTGCATCACGGTTTCCATAAAAATATAAAGCAACGCAACCGTTTTTGACATTGATAATAATAAAATGTTTCTTGAGCAGAAAAATCAGAATGATTTCTGAAGGATCATGTGACACTGAAGACTGGAATAATGATGCGGAATATTTAGCTTTACCATCATAAGAATAAATTACATTTTTAAATATTTTAAAATAGTAGACTTATTTTAATTTGTAATAATGTCTCGCAATATTACTGTTTTTACTGTGTCAAATAAATGCAGCCTTGGTGAGCATAAGAGGCTTATTTCAAAAACATAATTAGAAAAAATTATAAAATCCTCTAAAAGTTTTGAACCGTTTTGAATGGTATATGCATATGCTCTTTTACCAATTTACTGTTCACATTAAATATGCATTGCCGTAAAATTCTGTTAAATTTTTAATGCATGATTTTGTGTATATATTAAATTGTGTTTCTGTTTTCACCCATTTTATGTACCGTTTTTGTTCCTTAACTCTTAAAAATAAAGGTTCCAAAAGTTTTTTTTTTTCTAGCTATGCAAGAGAAGAATATTTTTGGGTTCTCCAAAGAACCTTTCACTGAACAGTTCTTAAAATAACCATATTTTTTTACTGTGAAGAATATTTTTTTTTCCATTTTAAAGAACCTTTTTTGCAATGGAAAGATTCCATGGATCTTGTATGCTTTTCATGGAACAATCAATGCCAATAAAGAACCTTGATTTTTAAGAGGGTTGAAAAAGCATTAACACTTTTTGAAAAAAGAAAAGAAAATCCCTTTCATTGTCTAATTTTAACTTCAATATGTCTTGAATCATTACATCACAAACCTGTTTGTTAAAGTGCATAAAAAAAATATGATAAGACCTATATTCTGTCTCTATTTATAGGACTCATCTCCCCTGGAGTATCTGTCCCTGTCCAAGTTCCCGGAACTGAGCCAGACATGTCTCAGTACTGGTCAAGATTACAGTAAAGAAAAGAGTTACTTCGCCCTTTGACCTTTCCACACAGAGACTAAGAGAGAACCTGGACCTCTGCAGCAGTATTTCCACAAACACACACAAACAAATACCAGGACGAGGAAGCGTGTGGACTCTTGTCACGGTCTGGAAACTTTGCGGCACTACCTTTAAGAGGAAAACTAGACGCTAGAGAGACTTTAAAGGAACAAAAACAACAAACCTCTGCTACATCCACATTTTCGGTCTCCATTTTTTGTTGTATTTGTACATTGGCATTTATAAGAAAAGATGAAAAGACAATTCAACAGCCAAAACTATGTCGGTGTCGCATCCATTTGAAATGGCGGAGCACGATACATTGTGACTGTTTTCTAATATCAGGATTACGGATCGGACTTCATACAGGCCCATATCAAAGAAGTGAAGCAGAAACACACCAACAGGAAAATCAACCCACAACGACTTCAATTAACGACACTATTTTATCTACAAAAGGAACAACAGCCATTATGTAAATGACTGAGTACTTTATAATTATATATGAGGGTTTGGAGCTGGGTAGACTGATTCTGAGGCTGTTTGTGCTTGATCATTTATAATTGTGACGTCAAGAGGAATGGAAAGTTATAATACGGCAGACTTTGCCATCAAAATAACATTCATCCATTTTGCTACTGTCCAATTGTACGTATTTGATTCCCCTAGAAATTTCCTCCTGGAATTATGGCGGAAAACATACATATATTCTCACATTTACTGTCCCCAAGAAAAACAAATCTATAAATGTTTTATACAGATTTTCATGCATCGTTAAAAAAGGAAAAAAAAAAATTCTTTAGGTCAGGTACAAGTTGTCTATTAGGTATAGCTGTATTATAGTGTCCTACGGTCAAATAATTTTGTGAGACTAGAAATATTTAATTCCAATAATTATGATTAAAAATGCTTGACAGAGTTAAAAAAAAAAAACGTAAGTGTTTGGCAGTTGTTTACAAGTACATATCAGACTTTAACCATTGTTGATTGTAAAAACAGACCAAAGCCTTTGTATTTCATCTATTACACAACAATCTTAATCTTCTCTTTTTTTTATCGTTAGTCTTGTGTTGCTATACATTTTGTAAAGGAAAACAGTTGTTTTACATTCTAGTACACTGGCTTATAGGCTACGGCTTAATCACGCAGTCCTTTATTTATGATCGACAACCATTTGTGGTTTTAAAAACATGTTGACATCTCTTGAACTCTACGTTTTTGTTGTGTACCTGAGACACGGACACTTGTAATGGTTTTTGTGTCAGAGCAATGCTTTGGAAAACGGAAGGTCTACCCTGTCTTGCAGATATTTCAATTTCACTTTATTTAAAAGCTTTCTAAATGTATTTTGTGAAAACTATTAAAAACATTTTGTACAGTAGCCTACACGTCGCTTTCTTCACGATTTTCCAAAATGCTAAACTTTTAATACGACTCCTATTGAAAATGAACATCATTTTCAGGTAAAATCACTCAGTAATTAAAAACATTACTACCCGTTTAAAGACACACCAGCATGTCAAAACCCCTCTCTTCTCTCCACATACCTCATAACCAGCAAAGAACTCGTGAACAAAGGCACCAGCCGACTCCACACAACTCAGACATCACAAAAACACACCACAATAGAAAAGGCCTATGCCATTCAACACTGCCAGCTCTTGTTTTGGTAGAGTTACGATGGTCTAAAAGGAAGAAAAAAGCGAGTGAGCATGGGGGGGAGGCGAGAGAGGGAAGAAATGAGAAGAATAAAGCGGTCCGAGCGAGCAGAGGGTGAGATGAAGTGATTGTGTGGCAGAATGAGTTATTTTGCTTCACTTGCTGTCTCAGCGGGAGGGACGCCGAGGGAAAGTGTCCATGTGGAAGGCTTTTTGGGGTGGTAGGTTGGTCCTGATGTTAGCTGGGTCAGGTAGTGGCTTATGGGACTTTCTGGACAGGTCTAGTCTCACTCAAACACACCTACAAAGACGGCAGTGGAAGTGAAAAGAATGGAGAAACCTCAAATCACATCTAAAGTTATACTTGTTATATTTCACTTCTAACAAAACTAGCGTCTTATGCGTGCAGTTTTGGGCTCAAATTAATTGAAAAACTATGTTTGTTCTTAAAATATATTCATGTCACACCACGTAACTATTTGAGCAGACTTATCACTCTAATAGGCTAAACGTAATTATAATGGCAAAAAGTTGACTGCATATAATATACAGTATATTTAAAAAAACTGTAAACACTGATAACTATTTATGAGCAATGAAAATGAGGCTATGAAACATTAACGTGTGTATATAAAACATACCTGTCTCATGAATATGTGTGACCCTGGACCACAAAACCAGTAATAAGGGTCAATTTTTAACATATCATGGTTTGTTAGGATAGGACAATATTTGGCCGAGATACAACTATTAAAAAAAATCTGGAATCTAAAAAATATCTAAATATTGAGAAAATCACCTTTAAAGTTGTCCAAATGAAGTTCTTAGCAATGCATATAACTAATGATAAAACATTTTTGATATATTTACAGTAGGAAATTTACAAAATATCTTTATGGAACATGATCTTTACTTAATATCCTAATGACTTTTTGGCATATAAGAAAAATAGATCATTTTGACCCATACAATGTATTTTTGGCTATTGCTACAAATGTGCCTGTGCTACTTATGACTGCTTTTGTGCTCCAGGGTCACATAAGCTTTCACAAGCAGATTTATTCAGAAGCAGAAATTAATAATTTGTGCATGCATTTTCACATTACAAATACATTTCCCTGCTAAGTCAAACAGGGTCACATCAGCTGAAATTTAAGTTGGAATATTATAAATGCAAAAGGATGATATTATAATTCAATTGTAAATGAATGCAGTATCTTATTGTGGAGCCTGTTTAAGAAATAGTGAAAGGATATTATATTATATTATATGGGTCATTATTACGTGGTAAAACATGGAAAACAGGTTACCTTTTAGCCCAAAATACAAAACAAAAAAACAGCATTAATTACAGTAAACAAAGTAAATAAATAAAATAAAAAAACACATTAAACAGCGTTAATTAAAGGCAGTACAACAAATCTTACCATGATGTATGCAAACAGTTTAATTTTAAATATTGTTTGTTACATAGTATAGTAATGAGAACAACATTTTGCAGATCATTTTGGGGATACTTTTTTTTGTGTTGTTATAAAAATGGCAGTAAAGTAAAACTTTACTTTTTATGTAATTTGCAGAAAACAGTGTTCAAAATAATAAAATAAAATGAAAAATAAATGAGCGAGAGAGAGAGAGAGAGAGAGAGCGAGAGAGAGAGAGAAACTCTATGTCTCTAGTCCTATATTTGAATATATTTCTGCTTTAATTGTATCCTGAACAGCGCGACATTATGAACCTGAAATAATCATACAGCTTGTAGAGTTTTGGACTGAAGTGGAGTTGAGGGTTGAAAATATTATCCATCAGAAAGCTTGTTTTGAACGTGAATAAAAACATGACATTTTGTTTTTAAATTTTTTTGTAGAAACTTTATTGACACCAAATATTTATTAGCTAACTAAGCAAATAAACACCAGGAAGCCATGAAGTGCACTGAAATGACACTGGAAGCCAAACTATGTTATCGTTATTTGCATCACATCCTTGCTTTATCCAAAGATAGCAACAGGTACTTGTCAGGTTTTTGTGACACTGAATATCACTTGTAAGTTTCCCCATGTTGTGTAGTTACTAAACGTTGCACCATCTTACTCTCATTCACTAATAATGAGAGCAAGTGTGTCAGTGCAGGTGTGACTGTAGCCTAGTGTTGGCGTAGTGCAGCTCCAGCGCTCTCCTGCCCTTGAACATCTCTGGGGGGCAGAGGGTGCAGGAGGAATGGGAATACGCTAGAAATCTAGGTGCTTGTTGCCCGTGGCAGTGGTGCCACATCCTGCTGCCAGTTCTGTTTTACTCACTCGACTCACCGTCTCTGACAGGTCTGGAGGCAAATGCAGTCTCTGAAAGAGAGAGAAAGAGCATGTAAGAGGAAGGCTGAAAGAATAATGTGAAGGGCAAGTGATAAAGCTACAAATGCAAAACAAACAGGCACACTGGTATAGTGATGGTATCGGATGGTAATACCATGGTATTTTGGCGTAAACCATAATACTGTCCGATTACTATATTCAAGCAGCTAAGATGATGCTCACTAAAGCTGCATTTATTTGATCAAAAATACAGTAAAAAGAGGACATTTGTGAGATAGTATTACAATTTAAATCTATTTGAATTTATTTTTAAAACAATTTATTTCTGATGTAAAGCTGAATTTTCAGCATCATTACTGCAGTCTTCAGTGTCACATGATCCTTCAGAAATCATTCTAATATGCTGACTTGCTGCTCAAGCAACATTTCTTATTATTGTCAATGTTAAAAACAGTTGTGTTGCTTAATATTTTTGAGGAAACTGTGATACATTTTTTTTCTTTGATGAACAGGAAGTCCAAAGAGCAGATTTATTTGCAACAGAAATAGCTAATAGTTAGCATGTTGCCAACTAATAGTGCAATTATCTAATAAACACAAAAATACAAAGCACAAACAAAAATTGGGTATATTTCAATGAATTCTGCAATTTCTCTGGAAGCTATATATATATATATATATATATATAGACAGATAGACAGATAGATAGATAGATAGATAGATAGATATAGGTATCGGTGTATATACTGTATATATATATATATATATATATATATACATGCCACGCCGCACTGATGCAGTAATTCATGCAAAAGGAGCCCCTACCAAGTATTGAGTACATGTACAGTAAATGAACATACTTTCCAGAAGGCCAACAATTCACTAAAAATGTTTTTTTTATTGGTCTTATGAAGTATTCTAATTTGTTGAGATAGTGAATTGGTGGGTTTTTGTGAAATGTGAGCCAAAATCATCACAATTAAAAGAACCAAAGACTTAAACTACTTCAGTCTGTGTGCACTGAATTTATTTAATACACGAGTTTCACAATTTGAGTTGAATTACTGAAATAAATGAACTTTTCCACGACATTCTAATTTATTGAGATGCACCTGTATATATAAGATGAAAAATAGAAACAGAAAAACAAATGAAAATTGGAAATGTTGTCTTGGAAGTAATAAAATTTCTAAAATAAAAATAAGATTAAATGGACATGCTGAAAAATTTACAAAATCACATAAAAAAAATGACTAAAACTTACTCTAAAATTAAATTGAAAACCAAAACTAAAGTGAATTCTAAATATTAATAAATACTATAAAATTATAAACGGCAAATAATACTAAAATAACACTGATCTAGATGGGCAGCTAAGATTTTAGAACAGAGCTACAGTTGTTACCATCAGTTAGTATTATAGTTTCATATTCTTGCATTAATTTAACTTTTGTACCACAGACAGCATCTGTATATTGCTGAATAAAACAAACTGAACCTTTACAATCTGCGATCAGTTTAAATGAATAAGTGCAGTGCTCACGAACGCATTTAGCCAGAGATGCCTGTTTCAGCTTCTTTGCTCCACACTGAAGACCTGTAGACTTAAGACAGGTGAGAAAACATCCTAGCCCGTGTTTGCAGACAGACCAAACAGAGTGTGTGAACACAAATCGAGTTAGACGCTTGGTCATGCACCTTAAATGGTCCGAGAAGTGTAACTGTTAGTGCGCCGCTAAAAACCCTTGAGGGAGGCTTGAGCTTTTTGGCGGTTCAGGAGAAAGGTTTGTGCATAGAGCTACGGCTTGGAGGAGAGTCATTAGAATCAAGCGTTTTATTACGGTAACTTGGCCCCACATGGGCACAATCTCTGACAAGGCAATGGGCTATGCCAAAAGCTTGTGCTAAAGAGGCTAATGAGGGAGCTCAGTGCAAGGTACACACACACACACACACACACACACACACACACACACATAGTGTTAAGAGTAGTCAAGTGTATGATTAAATACACTTCTGTACAGCAAATCAGTTGCCACAAGCTAAACATACCTGCAACTGCAGCCTTGATTCAGGTGACCTTATTCCTCAAGTTGATGTTTATCTCCTACCAACAATGGGCTTCTAAAGCTCCTATTGTTTGTTGAACAGCAGGCGAGTCATGTTCCTAAAAAAGTAGGCTGGCGGAAGCTCAGGACAATCTGTAATTTCCCTGAGCCTCTTCCACACGCCTTTAAGAGCTTCAGATCCTTTTCCCCCGAAGCCCTCAAGGCTACCATGCATCCCAACCTGGAGACACCCAGGATCAAAATGTTAAGCTTATCTGGAGGAACCCTGAAGAACATGAGAAGGGATCTACAGATCTGATAATGCTGGAACTTAAAGGGATAATGAAAATGCCCAAAATGAAAATTCTGTCATTATTTACTCACCATCATGTCATTTCAAAACTTTTTCAAATGTTTTTGTAATTTTTGGAGCTTAACGGATGTGGTCACGGTCATTTTATCTAAAAGAGCTACACAAAGATTCTTAAAAAAATTTTTTTTTGGGGTTCCACTGAAAAGAAGTAGCATTATATTTGTACTGTACTGTAAAAAATGACGAAAAAAATGATGCATTTAACGGTAAAAGGCTGTAAAAATGCTACAGTAAAAACCTGTTAAATGGTTAACGGTAAATTCCCCTACTATATACGGTGAAAAACTGTATTGGACATTACATGTAATTTTACGGTAGTATACCGTTTTTGGAAGTGGAAAAAGACCATATAATTTACAGTGAATAACCGTAAATTGACATTCCCAGAATTCCCTGTGTTGCATTTCAAATTTGATGTTTTCTTGTTGAACTAACTATGTTTCTTAGTTTTTTTTCTCGTCAGTTTTGTATATTAGGGTTGTGTGTTACCCCTGATGTTGTTAAATGAATGTTTATTGCATTATTTCAGTTTCATGTGTGTTACCATGATGGTGTTTGGTGTTTGTGTGAATGACACTGTGCACCTTCTATATATGTTATCATTTAAAAGCTGCTTGTGATGGGCTTTAGTTCATCATGTGAGTTTCTCATCACCACCTGCATTTGGTGGTTATCAGTGTATTACAAAGGTGCAAAACAGATTTCAGTACTTCAGTAGGTTGGTATATTAACATAAGTTAATAAAATTACGCTATTTAACTGTAAATTTAAGTTAAAACGTAAAACCTAAAAACATTTTTTTTTTTTTTTTTTTAACGTAAATTTTAAATTTTTTTTACAGTGATAACAACATGAGGATGAGTATGACATTATTTACTTTTTTGGTTGAATCTTTTCTTTAAAAGATGGAGTTTCCAAGTGAAAAACTGACCATGTTATCAGGGAGAAGGATTATTTCTTTGCAGTTTTCCAAAAAAGCTTCTTTCTTTTTTTTGTGGATTTAAATAAAATAATAATACAATTATAATATTAAAAGTAAATAAAATATATGTAGAATATTTATTATATTTTTAAAAAGGCTAAATATGTGAACAAAAGAAAACACTTTGACTTGGCGCTAATAATATAATATAATATAATAAGAAATATTTATACTATTTAAATGAAATATTATAATATTTAAAAAGTGGCTAAATATTTATTACTCTATTGCTTCCACAAGAAAAACTGGGCCTCAATCACTACTTTGCTAAGCATACTGATCTCGTAAAGGATGCAACATTCCCTCATCTGGAAGTCACTGAGGTGTAATTAAAAAAAAGAAAACATACCAATTTGACTTGGCTCCTCAAAGCCCATTACTGCATACAACTTGAAATATCAAACATGCTACTCTCAGCCAGGCTCAAGGCAGGCCAGACCAATCTATACTAGATAGCGTGACTAAGAAGACTTCAACATGACACAATACTTGATCACACAATGTCCTACTGTATGAGGGAATGCAGGAACTGTGCTCCCATAATGTATTTGGTATAGATTAAGTCTTAGTAAATAGCTAGAGTTCATTTCTGCACCATTTACATCACAAAATGGAATTGCAAAAATTATAAAGACTGTTTTCAAACACATTTTCCAAAAAATTGCAACTGTCTTCCACTGGTCGGACAAACAGAAAAGGCCACCTCAAACTCATTGGTTGAGTCAATGCTGCAGTTTTGGGATGTTTAAACAAACAAAACCATAACGGCTTCTTTATAGTTGCATATAAAACTGGGATAGGGGAAGATGACACCCTTATAACATAACAGAAAAGACAACAAACTGAGTCCACAGAAACCTCTAGGATCATTAAAGGGATGAGTGGATTATTAAGAGGCAATCATTGTCATGAAGTGCTTTATGCAAACAGCAACAACAATTTCTGCCAGCAACTCACTTGAACAAAATCAGTTTAAAACACTTGAAGTGATTTACAAGAGGCTCTCAAGAGAAACCTTAAGAGTGGCTTTCCTTAAGAGGGTTACAAATAACACTCCACGCTGAACAAAACCTCACACTGATAATAGCTACAAAGCCCTCCAGCTACTTCTCGTTGGTTGCAGTGGCACTTGTGAAGAATCACCACAAATCTCACCGGAGATTGTGTTTCAAGACACTTTGGGATCAGAGGAGTTTGGATTGAAGTAACAGACTTTCTATGTAGTGAATACAGGTTAAGATGTAACACAAAAGTAGCCCAACTTACCTGAATTCACTTAGCCTAACTCAAAAAGCATAAACCAAAACGTAATGTTTAACCCAATATATTAACTTAATATATTCACATGGCAGCCTCTGATCAAACAATGAGATTCTTTTAAAGTTCAGACAACAAAAAATCTGTAATACATAATGAAATAATATGTAAATCTTGAAAAAATAAAAATAAAACAACAAAAACTTAATCAGGTTATCACCAATGTGGTATAGAATTAAGTAGTTACAGATCAGTTAACAACTGAACATCATTAATATTATTTGGTTCTGATATTTTTAAATGGAACCGGTTGGGAATAATAACCGGCTCTAACCTTCAGGGTTTTCTGTATCAGCATGTCTTCATTTTTCACCAAGTTTTGCATTTAATAACCAAAATGTTAAATGAAGCATAGAAGCACAAACCATAGTTTAAACTTGTTCAAAATACCATGCAATAACACTCTACATGTCTAGAAACCTTTTTGTTTGACAAACAAGCACATATTGTCCAGAGCAAATACTCCTCACGTTTAAACCGCTGATGCTGATAAACTTCTATGTTTAAGGGCAACATGAGAAGTTACTGAAGACCAGCTTAGTGTAATTGGAACCAACATTATCTGTTATTTTCCTCTTTCACACTGATCACAATGACAAGTAATATGATTCTACGTAGACCACCACCCCACTCTCTGGTGTTTCCTTCATCTCCTGAAAGTCTAGCATTATGTTTTTACCTATCATCAATACATTAAGAGCAACCCAGGAAATAGCCATTATTTGATTCTTAAAGAAGCAACACTGTTCATACAAAAAGTCAGTTTTAGGGAAACTAAAGATTCCAATTGGCTTATTTTAACATTTACCAATGCCTTCTTTAAGTGTCCCAAACAATCAAATACAATGGCGGTGACTCAAGAAGAGGTCAAAAATGCTTACTCTCATGTCCGACTTTTATGTTTATGGAGATTCTTGTGAGGTGACCTATATACAATTATAGTGTATAATTTATATAACTTATATATTTAATTTATAATTTATATATTTCATCAGATGATTCCAACCCTGAAACAACATACAGAACTACCAAATGTTGCTATAAGTTTGATTGCATCATATAATAATTGCTGTTAATAGTGTTCATCGTCTGTTTTATTACGTCTTAAATTGATTTTTCCGTACATTTCTGCCATATGTACATTAACTGACAGTCACCACTGATAAGCTACCACTAAATATTGTAGAAACTTAATTTGCTGTAAAGTTGCTTTGCACCGATTTGTATCGTGAAAAGCGTTATACAAGTAAACTTGAAAACAACTAATTGAATTGAATATATATTATATAACAGCCCTGCATACCTGATTTGATGATGCTGAATTCAAAAATATAAATATAATATATAAATAATAATAATAAAAAAAATCTCACATATAGTTTTTTATACAAAATAAGAATGACATTATATATATGCCAGCTTTTAATGCACTTATCAAAATAAAGTCAACTGTCAAGTAAACTTGAAAACAACTAATTGAATTGAATATATATTATATAACAGCCCTGCATACCTGATTTGATGATGCTGAATTCAAAAATATAAAATATAAATAATAATAATAAAAAAAATCTCACATATAGTTTTTTATACAAAATAAGAATGACATTATATATATGCCAGCTTTTAATGCACTTATCAAAATAAAGTCAACTGTCAAAAGTTTTGGGTTTTCATGACAAAAAGAAGTAATCAAAATTCAAAATTGAACTTACAAATCAGGATTAGGCATAAAATAAATGCCTTCTTTGAGCAAATAGTTGTAATCTGGCTAAGAGAAATGTACAAATCATGCTGTGGCAGTTTTATTTTTTAGTGAATAATAATGAATGAATAATACAAGACTTCACCTTACAAATGGTTGTTTAAAGCAAGAATGCTATGAAATGTGTGATGTGCTAGAGCAAAACTAACATTATTTTTGGAATCAAAATTTTATAGAAAAAAAATACTGGATTTCATTTAGCAAATAATAATATTAAAATAATATAATGTAATGTACACTGAAAATAAAAAAGTTTCATTCATCCAATTAAAAAATTTAGGGTAATTATTCACATCTATATTTTTTAACTTGAGCCAATGAAAAATAAATAACTTGCCCTAAGGGCAAATATGAGGAGTTAATTTGCAAAAACCGACAACTCCATTTTTATTTTTATTTTCAGAAATCACACTTTTTTTTTTATTGCGCATTCCAAGTAATATCAATCAAACTGCAGTTGGGTTGTTTTGATTAAGTAATAATAACTTAAACAAATACAGGTAATTTACAAAATTAAAGTTCATTGAAAGTATTTTTTTTTTTACATATTAAAAGTTTGTTTTATAGCAAAAGCAGATAACTCCACATTTCATGTTTTAGAGTAAAAAAAAAAAAAAAAAAGTTTTCCGTGAAAATGTTTCAGCTTTTATTTTCCTTTTTCGCCCTGAAGAATATATCACAGGTTCATCAAGTTTGTCGAAATGATCCATCCTCAATCACTTTTGGTCAGCTTTGACGAAACTCCTCTCAGCTAGCACGTCTTTTCAAAGTGAAAGTGGCCTTGTCACCTGACCTGAATACAGCGCGCTGATTCGCTAAAATGGATTTATCGGTTTCTGTTCAAAAACAGCAAGGGCGCTTATCGGCTTCTGCAGTTAAATGTGAACTCGCGATGCCTTGAAAGTGGACAAAACCGGCTTTTTTTGACAAAACGTGTTTAGGGTTCAGATCGTGCTATATGTGGAGAATAATGCACTGCAATCAGTTCATTTTTTTTTTTAAGTGACGTTTATCGGTTTTTGCAAATTAACTCTTCATATATAAACATTAATAAATGTGTATTTATTCATACAAACTTCCCAGCAAAGTCTTCCAATTGTGATTTCTGCATGGTGGGTTTTTTAATTAACCATGTTTAAACAAGTACCATGACTTCGTGCTCTTAAATACAGCTTTGTTTCTCAATATGCAATTTGGGGTACTATATAAAATCAGAACCATTGGACATGAAATAATGTGAAGTAATAACTTCTGGCATTAGCCCTAGAATTATCACAATTTTCTTTTTCATTTGCTTCTTTCTGCACGTTATTCAAAATCCAATGCAAGTGACAAGCACCCAAGGACATGCAAAAGTAACCAAGATAACAAAAAACCCAACTGTGTACCATAATCAGTATCGTTCTCATTGCATCCCACCCTCTGGTCAGCTGTGTCCATTGTGCTGTAAGACTTAAGGCCGCTGACTGCAGAGGTCAAGAACCTAGGGGGAGTTTTCACTCCTCTCTGCTTGTTCGGATTTGGAGAGGTGCCATACGAATGGACCCTGAGTGCTGTCGGATGGGTGTTGGGTGTATGTTGGGGGCTTAAGGCGCTTGCGGAATATGAATGCAGAGGCGGGTGCCCTCAAGCTACTCTGGGGTGCAAAAGGCACAGAGGACAAACACGTGTAAGTGCTGCTTTCATATACGATTGGCTGAGCTGAGAAATGAAGGCAGTATATGATATGACACGAGAAACACCACCTCTGCTTCTGCTAGCTTCTCAAAATGCTTGTTTTAACCCTTGTGTGGAGAGTAACAAACATTTTACATACAAGTGGCAGTAATCTGTGTGTTAGCACTGATGAACTGCTAAGCCACTGTCCTACATCAATCTGAATGTATCCTTATATACATATATAGCAAAAAGTGACTATAAAACATGATGCTTGTGTATCCAAAATGTTTTTGGTGTTTATATAAATGTAAATGACTAATAAAATAAGAAAACAGCAACTGAATACTTACTGCAAATCTTTTTCTCACTCAAAATCAACATGCATTATTGTTTAAAAGTTTGGGGTTGGAAAGATTTTTTTTCAATGTTTTTGAAAGAAGTCTTGATTTGATCTTTCACTGATTTGATCTAAAATGGAGTAAAATTGTGAAATATTATTACAATGTAAAATACATGCTTTCTATTGTATAACATTCTAAACTGTATTTTATTCCTTTGATGGCAAAGCTGAATTTTCAGCATCATGACTCCAGTCTTCAGTGTCACATGGTCCTTCAGAAATCATTTTAATGTGCTGATTTGGTACTCAAGAAACATTTTTATTTTTTATTTAACTTATCAGTGTAAAAAAAGAGAGAAAAATACTTTTTTGTGGAAACATCATACATTTTTTCAGTATTCTTTGATTAATAGAAAGTTTAAAACAACAGCATAGCATTTATTTGAAATAAAAATCTACACATTATAAATATCTTTACTGTCACTTTTAATCAAATTAATACTTTCTGAATAAAAATATTAATTTCTTTAAAAAAATCGTACTGACTCCAAAGTATGGTTTAAAGGCTAACAACCACAGGTTAAAGTAACTAAATTAATTTTAATTCAGTATATAACAATTGTTTATTTGTGGGTTTTGTTGCCAAATGGGAAGTCGACTTAAGGCTGTATTACATTTAGGACTTTTACCATCTGAAAAGAATGGGCCAAGTACACTTGAGATTCAGATTTGAGTCATCGTTTATAATAAACTACCATCTTAGTCTGCTCTAATATATCAAACAGATGGAATCAAAGTCTGATGGTAAGAAATTGTACATATCACATAATTCTACATGATATTTGACAACTCCAATTGTGCAAAATATGCAGACGGGACTTGAAGGGCCACAGAAATACTAAAATCAGGCTAGAAAAAGGCTGAAATCGGTGTAATATAATCCAGCCCTAATGTTCATCCCATCACCTTACGGTTTCCTCTGCAATTTTACATTGAAAAGAGCAACACGAAAGGACCCTGTATAATTTTGTTGACCTTTTTGACCTTTCTTGCTCATTGAGGACTGGAGGCACTTTGAGCGATCAGTGATAAACTCCTCAAAAGGGACCACAAACAAATACAATCTGAAGGCCTTCCGGTCTGTGCTCCACTTGTCCAACAAAACCCAGCCCCTGTTCTCCTCCTCCTGCCCACCTCCCCCCAAACCAGAAGTGGGGTTCAAACACAGTTTAAACACATTACGTGCAGCAGCGGCGAGGTCGGCCATGGTTACGGTGTCGTTTCTCTCTGTGGACCTGACCAGTTGGTTTAGTGGTGGAGTCCACTGGCTCAAACTCCCCCCCCCCCACCAATGTCTAGCAGAACACAAAAAAAGAAACTCTGTCTGATGCAACTACAAATGGAGGTGTGGGACTCAATCCTTCAACCCAATAAGAGCAACCCACAAGCTTAAGGGAAGTGTGCGTGAGAGTGTGTGCATTTGTGTGTGTGACAGCGAGCTAAAGGCTTCTGCTGTTAGCCATCGCTGCTCTTTATGCGTGTGCAGCACCGTGAGGAAGGAGCTAATGAGCCAGCAGGTATTTTCAGCTATCAAGACGACATGGGAGGAGAAACGCTAGCGAGAGAAGAAAAAAAGAGAAGGTAGGGAGAGAGAGGAAAAGTATAATGGCAGATAAAGACGGGGTTTTGTATGGACGACTTGCCTTTCGCAAGGCTGCAGATCAAACTGAGACAAAAGGAGAACTGGGTGTATGAGAGAAACTTGGACACAGAGAGAGGGAAAAAGTGGGCGAAAGAGAGTCTAAGAGTGTGTTTAAGTGCTTCTCAGTGTGTTAATGAATTGGGGTGTAATCCATCACAGGTTGTAACTCTTCACAAGAAAGAGTCCCTTTAACTAAAGGACAGCACTTGTGGGGACAAAGGCCGGCATAGTGTGGACTTCATACTGCAGAGCTGAAAAGGTGTTGCCCTTAGTAACCCCATACCATTGAACCATAACCTGCACTTTAGCAGTCACAAGTCTGACCTTAACCAACAACACCAAGCTGACTAGAATGACAACTTTAGGCCAACTATTGTTAAAATTCAAGTTTATTTTGCGGCTTAGAATAAAT
The DNA here is from genome assembly GCF_001515645.1 of Sinocyclocheilus grahami. Classification (NCBI taxonomy): domain Eukaryota; kingdom Metazoa; phylum Chordata; class Actinopteri; order Cypriniformes; family Cyprinidae; genus Sinocyclocheilus; species Sinocyclocheilus grahami. The sequence continues at coordinate 1,153,222 of NW_015505369.1, forward strand.
TACATGTTACTCAGAGACTGACATGTTTGGCTTGTCAAAAATGTTATATTTAGCTGTCGCAAATTTGTTGACTTTTGAGAAAGAGAGAGAGAAAGAGAGTGGTTTTGATGCATAAAAGTGTTTTTATTGTCTTACAAATAAAACATAATTTCTTTAAACCCATGAAAATGCATATCCTGTTGTGTATAATAGTGAAAAATCACTTTTTAGTGAATATAATAGTGAAAAATCACATTGTTCCATTATTACCACTTTTTGATATATACATACATGCATTCATATATACGCACACACACATATATATATACAGTGGATATAAAAAGTCTACACACCCTTGTTAAATTGCCAGGTTTCTGTGATGTAAATAAAATTAGACCAAGATAAATAATTTCAGACCTTTTCCCACCTTTAATGTAAACTATAACCTGTACAACTCAATTAAAAAACAAACTGAAATCTTTTAGGAAAGGAGGAGTAAAAATATAAAACTAAAATAATGTGGTTTCATAAGTGTGCACACCCTTAAACTAATACTTTGTTGAAGCACCTTTTGATTTTATTACACCACTCAGTCATTTTGTGTATGAATCTATCAGCATGGCACATCTTGACTTAGCAATATTTGCCCACTCTTCTTTGCACAAATGCTCCTAATCTGTCAGATTGCGAGAGCATCTCCTGTGCACAGCCCTCTTCAGATCACCCCACAGATTTTCAATTGGATTCAGGTCTGGGCTCTGGCCGGGCCATTCCAAAACTTCAATCTTCTTCTGGTGAAGCAATTCTTTTGTTGATTTGGATGTATGCTTTGGGTTGTTGTTGTGCTGAAAGATAAAGTTCCTCTTCATCTTCAGCTGTCTAGAAGCCTGAAGGTTTTGTGCCAATATTGACTGGTATTTGGAACTGTTCATAATTCCCTCCACCTTGACTAAGGTCCCAGTTCCAGCTGAAGAAAAACATCCCAAAGCATGATGCTGCCACCACCATGCTTCACTGTGGGTATGGTGTTCCTTTGGTGATGTGCAGTGTTGTTTTTTCGCAAAGCATACCTTTTAGAAATATGACCAAGAAGTTCAACCTTGGTTTCATCAGACCATAACACATTTTCCCACATGCTTTTTGGGAAACTTAAAATGTGTTTTTGCTAAATGGTGTAATAACACCCGATGTACTTGCTACATTGTTAGAAGAATGGCATCTACGCTAATATTAGTCTGTTTCTTTCTTATTCCGAGGTCACCGTAGCCACCAGATCCAGTCTGTATCCAGATCAGATGGTCACTGCAGTCACCCGGATCCAGTACGTATTCAGACCAGATGGTGGATCAGCACCTAGAAAGGACCTCCACAGTCCTGAAAGACAGCGGAGACCAGGACAACTAGATGAGCCCCAGATACAGATCCCCTGTAAAGACCTGGTCTCAGACGACCACCGGGACAAGACCACAGGAACCAGATGAGTCCTCTGCACAATGTGACATTGCTGCAGCCTGGAATTGAACTGCTGGTTTCGTCTGGTCAGAGGAGAACTGGCCCCCCGACTGAGCCTGCTTTCTCTCAAGGTTTTTTCTCCATTCTGTCACCGATGGAGATTTGGTTCCTTGCCGCTGTCGCCTCTGGCTTGCTTAGTTGGGGACACTTCATTTCCAGCGATATCGTTGACTTGATTGCAAAGATACTATTTAAACTGAACTGAGCTGGATGATGACATCACCAAATTCAATGATGAACTGCCTTTAACTGAAAAATTTGTGTTTACTATTGTCATTTTGCATTATTGACACATTATTTTCTTAATTAATGCTGTTCAGTTGCTTTGACACAATCTGTATTGTTAAAAGCGCTATATAAATAAAGGTGACTTGACTTGACTAAATTTAGCCAGGCTTAGAAGTTTTTCTTGCCACCCTACCCCATAGCCCAAACAAATGAAGTATATGGGAGATTGTTGTCACATGTATTACACAGCCAGTGCTTGCCAGAAATTCCTGCAGCTCCTTTAATGCTGCTGTAGGCCTCTTGGCAGCCTCCCTGACCAGATTCTTCTCAATTTTGGAGGGACATCCAGTGCTTGGTAATATCACTGTTGAGCCATATTTTCTCCACTTGATGATGACTGTCTTAACTGTGTTCCATGGTATATCTAATGCCTTCTTTTTCTTTTGTACCCTTCTCCTGACTGATACCTTTTAACAATGAGATCCCCCTGATGCTTTGGAAGCTCTCTGTGGACCATGGGTTTTGCTGTAAGATGCGCCTAAGAAAATGTCAGGAAAAGCTTACTAGAACAGCTAAACTTAATTTGGGTTTAATCAGAGGCACTTTAAATTATGGCAGGTGTGTACTCACTCCTATTTAGCATGAGTTTGAATGTGATTGCTTAATTCTGAACACAGCCACATCCTTAGTTCTAAGAGGGTGTGCACACTTATGCAACCACATTTTAGTTTTTTATTTTTACTCATCCTTTCCTAAAAGATTTCAGTTTGTCTTTTAATTGAGTTGTACAGGTTATAGTTTACCTTAAAGGTGTAAAAAGTTCTGAAATTCACATCTTGGTCTAATTTTTTTTACATCACAGAAACCTGGCATTTTAACAGGGGTGTGTAGACTTTTTATATCCACTTTATAAGAGATGCCACAATTCTCAATATAATACTGAACCATTCGATACATCCACGGTAAAATACGTGATTGTGAATTGCGTATTTTCAGTTTTGCGTTTAAATAATTTCCATGCGTTTATGAGGAAACACCTCCCTGCTTATAACGTGCATGTGAAAAAGCAACAACACAACATGTTCACTTGTAATGACTTGCAATGAGAGGTGTTTCTAAACCTGTTGTCCAACAAAAGAGAACATCATAACATGTTGTTACTCCACAACACCTTCAGTCAAATGTTTGAAATAACTTCCTTTAGAGATCTGATGTGGCTTCTTCACAGAATGTGACAGAAAATATATTATATAATGTAATAAAGGCTATGTCGATTAGCAATGGATTTTAAGTATACAAAATTTTTATGAAAATACCCAAGATGGCTAGAAGAACACAGATAAACTATATATTGTCGCAGTTGAGTGTTTATTGTCTTCATGTTTCATCATTCAAAACAACTTTTTTTATTCAGTCACAGTGAGAGCTGGATGCCTTTGTCCATATTAGGGATTTCCTGGAACATCAGGAGCTCTATTACTTCTATGATGCATATGTGGAGTTTCTACACGAGGGCACCCTCTAGCATGGAGTCCAGTATAAATGAAACAGACATTACATGCGTTTCATAAGTGCTCATAACAGCCAATTCATCCTATTTTGGGTATTTGGGTAATTGGAAAAATAGTACCTCCATCAAAACAAATTTTAAATAGACCTATAATAATTCATGTCTTTCTCCAGTGTACAGAAGTTTACAGGAGTTTTTTGTTGTTAATTTGTTTAAAAAAAAAAACATTTTAAATTGCAAAAAAAACACTCTGATGTGCCAAGCATCAGAATCGAAAACCGTGGTATCTATTGAACATGAATAAATTAATTGAATATTGTTGCATCCCTACTATATATATATATATATATATATATAAAGAATGGGCAGGTTTAGAGTAAGGGGACAGAAAATACAGTTTGTAGAGTATAAAAAGCATAATGTGTGGAATATTATGTATGGATATATATTTTTATGCATTAATATATATATACACAGTATCTCTCTCTCTCTCTCGTCTCTTCTGTTTTCCATTTTAGGACAAGATTCAGGATTTTTAGGATTCTAGAAAGGTCATAAGAACAGCATTTATTTAAAATATTAAATACCAATGTCTATGAATGTCTTTTATAATAGTTTTGACCAACTAAATGCATCCTCACTGAATTAAAGTTCCAAAGTTCCAATTTCTTTCCAAAAAATGTTCTATCCATCCATCCATGTCAAAATATGTTATTCTAAATACAGCTGCATGTATATAAGACTCGAGTGGATAATGCAAATTTGTAATTGTGAGAGATCTGAAGGTCACTGAAGGACAGAGAGGGGAGAGACAACAACACTCCAGCAACTCCTCTCCTGTCACAACAGGTTTAGCCCAGCAGACAAAGAGAAACAACAGCACCGTACCTCTGTTACACTATATACACACCATTCACATCTGCTGGAAGAGAAAGCCTACTCTAAAAGACTGAAGTAAAAATCTACCTCTGGACACTTGAGGTATGATGAAAAACAGAATCAAAATAATTTTTTATTTTTTTTTATTTTTCAGAATCAGTCATTTTCAATCAATGTTTCCAGTAAAAACAACAAAACATCCTTAAACAAGGTGAATTTACAAAAATTACTTTGTAATCAAATTTACAACCCCTTACTATAATTACTATGCCAACTGATGTTTTGAAAAGGTATGAGGAAGACACTGTCCATTGAGAAATGTCTGTCCATTCATCCTATAAATAACTTGCCAATAACTGTCTATAGTTTAAATTCCCGGAGAATTCAGCTTGGTTGTGCTAGAAAAAGCGCAATAATGCTTGTGTGCAGTTCTGTTACAATAACTACATCAAAATTACAACAACTACAGAGAGGACTGGTAACCAACTGGCCACTTTTTCAGATAGCAAACTTTCGCTGATATGAAGAAACAGCAGGGAAAGGAAGAGTGTGAGTGAGAATGAGAGAAAGAGGTAGAGAGAGACGCGCGGGTGCTTGGCTACAGTTTGTGCTGTGCAATTGAATTTCACACAATATGAGGCAGCAAATGACATGTAAATCATGAACAGCGTCGGGCTTGCTTTTCCACAACAGAGTTAAATACCGGAGGTGTTAGAGAAATCATACGGCCACTCCGAAGGACCAGGCAAGAGAACAGCAGGGGTGCAGAGGGCTCCGAGACACAGAAAGGTCTTCCTCGAGCTCCACTGAACAGCCAATCTGGCACACACACACACACACAAACGGTTGCTTCAGACTCTGTGCCACCACAATGAGGACGAGGCCTGTAATTGTGTTTGTCCACCTGGGTATAAAATAAGCATTCTGGCAATGAGATGCTGGCTTGCTGTGCTGCTGAGTCCTGCGCGGAGGGGAGCAGCCATGAGTGGATACACTTCATTACCCCCAAGATTCTCCCTCCAATTACCCCTAAATAAATACACACAGCCTACTGGCAACAACAATGACATATAGCCCAAAAAGAGAATGAAAGGAGAGCGTATCCAACGCAATTCGTATGCATATATGAGTGTTGCTGGATAATGACCAGGGACAAAGAGAGATACGCACACATAGAAATAATATCAGACGCGATCTACATATTTTAAAGATAAAGAGGGTCAGTGTAAAGAGACTGCAGAGAAAATGCAAAAGATACTATAGATCTATTGATGCATTGCATTGGGTAATATGATGGGTAATTTTTAATTGCACTAAAGGAAAATTGCATTTCTTTGCATGTAGCAGAACAGGTGGACATGCAGATAAACGGGCAGACAGAGATTTATAGACAGACAGCTAGATAGGTAGACAGATAGATTTAGAGACAGACAGACTTACAGATGCAGAGAGACAGACAGACAGATAGATGGATAGATAGATAGATACAAACACATTGAAAAAGACAGATATTTTAGAGATATATAAGGCCCTATGATTTTCACGATGTGGAAAACACAGACAGAATTGTGCAATCCAGTCATAAAAATTGAATTTACTGTATAACACGGAATGTCATGGAATTTGTCAAATTTTGAATGAATAAATCAAAAGTAGGTCAATTCACTTAAATCAAATGGCGATATGGACTAGTGTCTGTAAATATCAAACCGCAAAAAGACTACTTAAATATGAATTCTGCATGCTCTGTGTGTCTCTGTGTGAATGAGTGGCGCAGACGCGCAGTTTCACCTAAGTGCACGTGACACTCGCAATGTTTTTTAGCTTCTGCCTTCTCACTAAGTGAGGACATGAATACATAACAACATCTCCAGAACTGCTCTGAGAGTCACTTCATGAGCATCTGACCGCTTCATTTGAGAAAAACTACCGTCATATCATATACCCACACAAACAAAACTCTTCACAGCAACCTGTCAAAATAAAAGTTTGGTTTAACTTGAAGAAATTGTGACAGAAATATATTACTATTGTACAGTAGAAGGTGCATCCTACTACTACTAATACAATTATTATTAAAGCTTTATTTTAATTACAAATTTTCTTCCATGCTTTAATTTGAACAGTAAACCACTTTGTTTGCCAAAAGAAAAAGAAAAATTAAAAAATGAAAAAAGTAAAGGGTTTTTAATTTTCATTTGATTAAAAGATAAATTAAATGATCATCTTATACATCATTTGATTATGAGAAAAATTAAAGTACATAACACACAATTTCTGGAAAAACACACTAAACATTACATAGGGCCCTATTATTGTTAAAAAAGTTTTATTATTAAAATGTGATCCATAAAAATTGAAAAATAAAAATGAAAAACACAGAATTTGGGGAGTAAATAAATAACTAAATACAGATTTTGAGAAAAAAATAAAATGCCTAAAAACTTGATTTTTGTTAAACTTTTAATACATTGCTGTTATCTTGTAAACGCTTCATGATTTCAATTAATTAGACATGCTTTTTGATTGATACAATTTAATTCAACCATTAAAACCAGAAAAATGTAACCGCGAAAATGGAATTTGGAAAAAAATAAAACGGGTTTCATAGGGCCCTACATATAAATAGACTGAAAGTTCAACAGACTAACAGATTATATCAAACCGCAAAAAGACTACTTAAATATGAATTCTGCATGCTCTGTGTGTCTCTGTGTGAATGAGTGGCGCAGACGCGCAGTTTCACCTAAGTGCACGTGACACTCGCAATGTTTTTTAGCTTCTGCCTTCTCACTAAGTGAGGACATGAATACATAACAACATCTCCAGAACTGCTCTGAGAGTCACTTCATGAGCATCTGACCGCTTCATTTGAGAAAAACTACCGTCATATCATATACCCACACAAACAAAACTCTTCACAGCAACCTGTCAAAATAAAAGTTTGGTTTAACTTGAAGAAATTGTGACAGAAATATATTACTATTGTACAGTAGAAGGTGCATCCTACTACTACTAATACAATTATTATTAAAGCTTTATTTTAATTACAAATTTTCTTCCATGCTTTAATTTGAACAGTAAACCACTTTGTTTGCCAAAAGAAAAAGAAAAATTAAAAAATGAAAAAAGTAAAGGGTTTTTAATTTTCATTTGATTAAAAGATAAATTAAATGATCATCTTATACATCATTTGATTATGAGAAAAATTAAAGTACATAACACACAATTTCTGGAAAAACACACTAAACATTACATAGGGCCCTATTATTGTTAAAAAAGTTTTATTATTAAAATGTGATCCATAAAAATTGAAAAATAAAAATGAAAAACACAGAATTTGGGGAGTAAATAAATAACTAAATACAGATTTTGAGAAAAAAATAAAATGCCTAAAAACTTGATTTTTGTTAAACTTTTAATACATTGCTGTTATCTTGTAAACGCTTCATGATTTCAATTAATTAGACATGCTTTTTGATTGATACAATTTAATTCAACCATTAAAACCAGAAAAATGTAACCGCGAAAATGGAATTTGGAAAAAAATAAAACGGGTTTCATAGGGCCCTACATATAAATAGACTGAAAGTTCAACAGACTAACAGATTTACAGACATAGGTATAGATAGATAGATGTGGGGCAGAAGGGCGTTTATCTATCAGTGATCTAAATCATAATCATCATAAGGCTGGAGCACATGAGCACCTGCCAAAAGGCTGTTCCCACATCACCAGTTTTTAAGTCCTGCTCAGCAAGACACCAATCACACTCACAGGAGCATGAATGAACACGGCCATTCACAAAGCAGGAGGCGTGCGTTCGCTCATGGCCAAGCTAATGATTTTGATGAGAAAGGCAGTTGAAAACGCATCCTGTGCAGCTGAGTGGCGTTGACAGATGTGAACTGACACCAAAAATGAAACGGGCTCGTCAAAATTCCTGTATGGTTGGGAACTAATTGGAAACCATCACAGGTATTACATGAGAGGTGGGGGTTTTAATATGCATCCAGTGCATTGTCAGAATTCTGCCATGCTAGAAGAAACACCTTTCAAAAGAATCCCTGCACACCTGTACACAAACACCACCTTGGCTCTGGGCATACAGTTAGTATTTGTCATGCCATTCGATCTGTCGTTCCCACGGAGGGAGGAGGGAGGAGGGAGGGAGACGCATATTTTCACCAGCTTACAAATGGGCTTTCGTCTCAGGGAACAAAGTGACACTAGGTTCCTGAGAGAGAGTAGGACACCTAAATCAAGAATGGCAGCTATGAACAGTGGCATCTTTACCTGTTGCTCAGGACAACATTGCGTGTAAACATTTCACAAGATCAGTGCATACAATTAGTGACATTAACGATTAACGTCAATGCATGCATAGATGAGTTTTATTATAAGAGACAGGAACATATACTTAAATGCATTCTACAAAACACACCACACTGCTCTCAGGTCTAATAAATATCTATTGATATATTCTTACATATACAGTATCGTTCAAAAGTTTGGGGTCAGTAAGATTTATTTATTTATTTTAAATATACATACAGTGGGTACGGAAAGTATTCAGACCCCCTTAAATTTTTCACTCTTTGTTATATTGCAGCCATTTGCTAAAATCATTTAAGTTAATTTTTTTTCCTCATTAATGTACACACAGCACCCCATATTGACAGAAAAACACAGAATTGTTGACATTTTTGCAGATTTATTAAAAAAGAAAAACTGAAATAACACATGGTCCTAAGTATTCAGACCCTTTGCTCAGTATTTAGTAGAGCAGCAAAGACTTATACAATATTAAAACAGATTTCCAGCATTTCAAATAAATGCTGTTCTTTGAACTTTCTATTCAAAGAAAAAAAAAAGTATCATGGTTTCAACAAAAAACATTAATCAGCATAGTGTTTTCTTATTATCAAAGATAATTATAATAACCATAATAAAGTAAAGCAATATGGTTACCCCCCCCAATAACTCAGAAAACAATGAAAGGCAGTACAATAAATACTACAATGATGTACTGCATAAAAACATAAAAGAATGAAATAATATCACATTTTATTTCACAATTTGATCACATTATGCTAATGTGAAAATGAGGGAAAATAACATGTTGAATTGTCATAATGCAAAACAATCACAATTTTTAAATAAAATCTTAAAAATACACATCATGTACTTTATGTAAAATGTAATTTCCTGTTTTCTTACATGAAGGAAAATGTGATCTAGACACTTCTGAAATTCCCCGAAGTACACAGAGATGAAAGACATTTCAAAGAATAAACAACTGTCTATTTTCACATGATCGACAGCATCTAAACAGCAGACCCCACCCTACCAATAAAGACATAAATGCATGCAAAAGCTCTATGGCCTTAGTCTAGCCAGTCTGACCCTCGCTTACAGGAACATTAGCATGCTAATGCCAGTCGGCATGCTTAATTGATTACCAGTCCACCCCGGCCAAAACCACTCAAACCAAGGAATAAAGCAGATATCCCTAGGTGGCCATATTGTTTGGCCACCTAAATGAACTAATTTTTTTGCTTGTTCCTGGCAGGGTTTCTCGCTTTCTGCTGGCTTTCAAAGGGAAATTAATTATCTCAGATACATGGGTCTGGTCTTATTTGCATTGAGGAATATTCAGCAGAAGTAATGGATGCACAATCAAAATACTGGCAAATGAACGCAATTTTCAGACGAAATTTTCCCGAATCCCACAGGAGTAAACGTATTGCACGTGGGTGAAATAAAAATACAAAACAAAACAAAAGGTACACGAAATGAACTGAGAATATTATAATTGAATAGTTGGGTTGCACCTTCATTAAAAAAAAACAAATAAAAAAAATGAAGGGAAACGTCAAAAAGAAATGATGATGTGTACGTGGGTTGGCCACAAAAGGGTAGAAAAACGGATATAATGACATGGCAATGTGACAGTTGACATCTTCATCTAAATGTAAGAATTTACATTCCAATTACGGGTAAATTTACATCTTAATCAGGTATTTGTGCTCAGTGCACCGTTAGCATTAGCACTGGCAGTAATAGCGCCAAGGCCACTGTGCCACATCAACCGGAAACTATAGATGCCAGCCGCTCTGCCATGATCTGATAATACTTTTTAATTAATGCCTCTAAAATTGCTGCTCAAAAAAAAAATTATAGTCATAATAATATTTAAATATTGTTACAATGCTGCTTAAATGTCAGTTTGCTCATTACACACAGCTATTATATGGTTTCATAAAAGTCTTATGAGTATTATAGACTAGTTTTATGGTGGTTTTTAGCTTTTAATTTTGAAACTTAACAGCTCTAGTCTTCATTCACTTGGTCAATTATGAATACTGTCCAGTAATTTTTATTTGACATCTCTGGACACTATATTAAAGCTCAAACTATTCTCATTCATTTTTAAATTGAGCACGTCCTCTCTGTACAAAAATCATATAAAGAGCTCACCCAACACTGGACAGAGTAAATGAAGTGTGTCCTCGTGACATCTTTCTATCGCCTTCACTGAGCCCACACTAAAACATAAAGGCCAATGAACGTATCTGAGTTAGTCCTGCTTCACTGATGGCCATTACCAGCACCTTAATCAAAGCAATAGTAATAAAAGTGCCTAATGAAAGAAGATGTAAAAATGCAAAAAAACAAAGATGATTAGCAAGAGGAAACCTTCATAAAAATAATAATTAAAAAAAAATAAATCAATCAAAAAGCAATAAAAAAACAAAACACCATTGAGCCAAAATATTTCTCAGGAAAAAAGTAATAAAAGTTTGAATTTTTTTAGACCTATATACCAGTAGTTTAACTGAAGAATCACCCATTTATGAAATGTAATAGTATATAATGTATATACAGTGGGGCAAAAAAGTATTTAGTCAGCCACCAATTGTGCAAGTTCTCCCGAAAAATATTTAACGATAAAAAAAGTAGAGCATGGGATGAGATTATAGGAAAAATCTAAAAGTTGTTTTAGAGTGGAGAAATTTTAAAATGTTTTTACTTTATTTATTGCAATTATTTATAAATGTATTATAAATGATTATTTTTCATATGAATAATTATTTATAATTATTAAAAAATTTATAATAAATATTTATAAAATTATATTATTTATTAAAAAAAAGGGGAAAATCCTCTGAGAATCCTGTTTATACAACCAGAATGTGTTGAGGGGTAGAGAAAAGAAATTGGTACAAGCAGGAAAAAACCAACAAAAAGAAATTGGAAAGTACGACTTGTCTCAGATACGACTCTGCTGCTTTCATATTCACGCCGACTCAGGCATTTGTGCTCTGTTTCACACTGGCCCAGCATGCAACCCTCCATTTCACAAGACACGCTAACTCACCCACAGTAAATACTATGAAAATGCCCCAGTGCTTTGGCAGTGAGACGCAGTGGTGGAAAGAGTACTGAAAAATATACTCAAGTAAAAGTACCATTACCTTCCAAAAAATGTAGTGCGAGTAGAGTAAAAGTACTTGTCCAAAAAACTATTTAAGTAAGAGTAAAAGAGTAGCCTATTTAAATGTACTCATGAGTAGTGAGTAGTGAGTACTGAGCTGTGGATTCTACCCCCTCATAATAAACGCTGTACACCGCAATTTATACATTTTAAAAACATTGTACATTCTGTAATTCACATGATCTTGTTTGTCATAGAGAATAAAGAATATCTATCATCCAGCAGTTTTTTTATTTTGACTGCCAACTCTTTAAAATACATCAAAACAGCACGGAAACAGTATTCAGTTGAAGAAAAGATGAAGGTTATTCTCAGTACAGTCATCCTCATTTAAATCCTAAAGTTAGAAAAAATAGATTTAAAATCATGTGTAAAGCCACTGAGACAGCATATGCTGTTGTTGCACATAAAATATTAATGTTTAGAACCATTAGAAACTGATAGTTCAGCATCACACACCATGATATGGGTTAAAATGAGAGCCTATTTCTCTCCAAAACGGTGCCAGTTTTAGCGTTTTGCAATAAAGAAATAAGAATAGCTAAACCTGATAATTTATGTTATAATTGTAAGATAAATGCACATTGTTCTAGAAGGATTGCAAATGCATGCCATACCTTTTACACATTTACTCGAATTGTTATGCTGATAATACAATTTGTAAGGAAAAATGCATTAAATAGTGAGGTATTTCTGGGGAAACTTTTTCAAAGGACAACACACACACACGCATGTCTCTTTGCTGAGCCGCGGCGGTCTCGGTGAATCAGCAGCATCCACAACTGAACGGAACAAAAAGTGTTGAACTTGAAAATTGTTTATGCACGAGTGCACTTGCTAGATGAAGGCGGATTGTATAAAATGGATAAAAAAAATAAATAAAAGAAAAACGTTTATTAACGAGCTGCAGTTTTATTACATCACGCGCTGGCACAGATGCAGTATATTATCGCTACGGGTCATCAATAAGGTGCAAATTGGTCCTTGATTTGTGTTTCCAACACACTTTTTCACAGCGCGCATCACATGCTCAAACTCATCAAAAGTCAACAAGTTCCACAAGCAACAACGACTTATCCAAGTGACTGCTGCAGAACGCATGCAGATCGTGTGTCTCATAAGTGAGTGGGAATTTACCGAACGTGGCACTTGCAGGAGTTATAATCACTGTATGCAATACAGTGTATGCAATCCGCAACCTCACACCAAATTTCAGGCCGTGTAGATAGGCAAGCATAGCCTATATACAAATCATTTAGTAAGCAGAAATCCGAAATATACCTTAACATATTAAGTTAGAGGAAGATGTGACTGAATTGATGCTTGAAGAATGCACTTCAAGCTGCCTTGACAAACAGTTGGCGGTTAAAGTTTTCTATGCACAATTTGATTTGACGAAAGTCATGAGACCGATTACTATCTCTCTATCCAATCACGTTGATGGATAAAAATAAAATTTAAATAAGCATGTAACGACCACAAACGGAGGAAAATAGAGGAGTAAAAGTACCGATACATCACTTAAAATGTACTCAAGTAAAAGTACACCATTTTTAAACTACTCAAAAAAGTTAAATTTGATACTGATAAAAACTACTTAATTACTGTAACGCGAGTATTTGTAATATACTTTATATTAACACATACAAATATATGTATGTATACATATAAACACGTAAATTAATGTTTATAACTTACTAAGTGTTGATTTACACTACTGTTCAAAAGTTTGGGGTCAGTAGTTTTTAAAAAAAAAATTTTTTAAGAAAGCAATACCTTTATTCAGCAAGGATGCATAAACTGATCAAAAGTGACAAAGACATTAATAATGGAACATAAGATTTCTATTTAAAATAAATGCTGTTCTCTTGAACTTTATATTCATCTAAGGATCGTTACTTCACACCCCTGGTGAGAAGACATACTGATAATACTCTGACATCCAAAACATCTTTGCTACTTTATATCTCCACAGACACTAACAGCCAACAGGCTAAACGTCTGTCCATGTTTTACAACAGCAGGCAATACAACAGACTGAAACGAAACAAAATCAAATATAATAGTTCATACAACAAAGAAACCAAGGAAATTGAAAAAAAAGACCTCTGCCTAAGCCCTAGCATGAAATTATGAAAAGTATGAAACATTGACCTACTTTTAACTCTTATAACTTCCCACTTTGTCTGAACTTCTGACCCCAAAATCAAATACTATGAGAATTCTGAACTAATACACCCCTATTTCCAATCTAATGCTTCAATAAAGAGTTATGAAATCATAAAAACAAAATCTGCAAGGAGGACCACATTCTTAATAAGATGCTCATGTCTGGCATAATTATGTCATGAACACTTGTTAGGTTGCTTATCTCTAATTATATATAGGTTATGAAGAATTAATAATCCCAATACACAAGCATACATATGTACGTGTGTATATACACAAACACTGGATGTGTTTGGTTTTAGCAACGGTTTAACAATGCAGAATTCACAGTAAACGTGCGTGATTGCAGCAGTGTGCATGTGACGGGGGGATGGGACAAACTGGAGGCACGCCAGGGATAGGTGAGCTGTCACTGGTCATTAACATCACCGCCACGATACAAGGAAGCAGGGGAGGCTGGGGGAAGTGGGCGGAGATTTTTTGCCCATAGAATGTAAGTGTGATGGAAAACTTGCTCTCCTATTCTTCTTAATTGCCACATGGCAGTTGTCTCATGGGAAAGCCTGGCACGCAAACACCTTATATCTCAATTGCTATTGCCAAAGGGAATGCACACCAATACAGAAACACACAAATGAATATTCTGCCGAGGCATTCAGAGTGACTGAGGGCGGAAAATGAACAGATTTGCTGTAATTTAGCAAAGTACTATTTTGAAACAAGCTATAAAAAAGCATATGGTTAAATTGATGCAATAAAGACTAATCATATTTCATATATTCATATCTAAACATATACTTTATATTAACACATACAAATATATGTATGTATACATATGAACACGTAAATTAATGTTTATAACTTACTAAGTGTTGATTTACACTACTGTTCAAAAGTTTGGGGTCAGTAGTTTAAAAAAAAAAAAATTTTAAGAAAGCAATACCTTTATTCAGCAAGGATGCATAAACTGATCAAAAGTGACAAAGACATTAATAATGGAACATAAGATTTCTATTTAAAATAAATGCTGTTCTCTTGAACTTTATATTCATCTAAGGATCCTGAAAAAAAATCACGATTTCTTTAAAAATATTAAGAAATGTTTTTTAACATTGATTATAATAAAAAAAAATCATTGAATAATTGAGTAAAATAATTGAGAACTACTAATAATTGACCATCAAATAGAAATATGACTGTGAATAGCATATTATATAAATATAAATAACACATTAGAACGAGTTCTAAAGGATCATATAAAAAATTTAATAGGCCAATATTTACATTTCAATATATTATTATATATATTTTATTATACATTAGATTATAAGTTTACAAAAACGTATAGGCTTATAGAATAACAACAAACAAAAAAAAATTCAAATACATCCCTATATTTATATATTACATTAATCTAAATATTTATGATGGGAAATGAGCAAATAATTGGAAAAATAATCATATTCCAATCATATAAATTTTAGTCAAAACTGTGTTTGTGAACTTGTGGGCTTTAGCAGAGCTTGAATGTAATTGATCAGTTCAAACGTGATTGGCTCTGACATAATGTAGCCCCGCCCCCATAATGTCCCAACACTGCTGTCACTCAGCATTACTCCTCCTCATTAGCTACAGTATGATGGGAAAGTTTGTCTAAATCAGAAATAGCCCAGTTCGGCTCACAGTTCACAAAGCTGGGGTCACAAAATTTGTGTTAATTTACTTAGTTATTATCATATTTAGTCAACCTTGCCCTGTTTTTGTTTAGTCAAGTTTTAGTCGACTAAATGTCGATTTTGAGAAATCACTTTCACCAATAAGCACAAATCAATAGAATGTGGACTCATACACATGGCTTATTTGACCTCATCTAGTGTACTGATTTATTATAGGCTATTTAATATATAAATTAATATCAAAGACTAAGACATGCACTCTCTCTGTCTACATTATGAAAACTGGCAAAAACCAACAAAAATAGTTTAACAGTAAAATTCCAAATAGTAATTCCAATAATTCCAAATTGCAATAATCTTTCTCTATTAAAACAGCAGCGGTTGAGTAAGTTTTATTCAGCAAACACAAATGCAAACAAAATAGTCGAGATCTCACGACAGAACACAGACTGGCTGAATGACACTTTCATTTTAGCTGAACTTCAGCTTACTTGTTTGTCAGTGTTTTCAGATCATCGTCGGTGCTTCCGCAATGAAGCATGAGCAAATGGGCATGGTTGCCAGATTGCAAAAAAATAAGCAAAACACCGGACAGCAAATGTATCCTTTTAACAGTGAAGCTCTGATTTGTGAATTTGAACTCTTGATATCTGGCAACTGCAAACATGAAAGCTCGTTTAATAGAGGCGTGTACAGCAGTCCGCAATAATATTTTATCTCCTTTTTTTTGACAAAAAAAAACATTTTTGGTATAGTTTTTAAAAAAAATACATTTTAGTCTCATCTTTTATCGTCAACGATATTACATGTTGATATAGTCACAGTTATCGTTTATTGACCTTATTGTTGTCTCGTCATCGTCTCATGTTAGTAATGGAAAAAAAGCTCGTCAACGAACATTTTTCGTCATACTTTTCGTTAACGAAATTAACACTACACAAAACTCTGCCAACACACTCTGCGCTTTTGGTCTCAAAAACATTCTTTAATATGGATCAGGACCCTCCCATTTTGACTCATGAATAATCTATATTAAAGTGCATTTGAGAACTCAATGAGCATTTCCAGTGACCTCGGTCATCTGTTTAGGTTCCATTGAAAAGCAGCCAGCTGTAAGGTGTCGGGGTAAAGATGGTCATAAAATTCATCAAGTTTTTACGGCCAGTTATTCAATGACTCCATTTAAAGGTTTTATGCAACCCTTTAAAAGAACCTATCCATATTAAAAAAGGAGAGAGGTCAAAGCAGCCCAATAATATCTCCTTTAAACATTAAAAATCTTTAAAAAAAACACTGCATCATCACTAGGTGTTAAGTAAACGGTCACAGACTACTTAAAAAGTTGGAAATATACCATTATTAAAACCAACTGCAATTCTCAAAAACACTCACCTGAAAAATCTCCTTTAACCTTTATGATGCACAAAGCTATTTTTACTCAGAGTTTAGAAAAGGGCTGTCAGTTGAGAGAAAGTACTGCTAAAGCCCTTGGAGCATTTCAAGAGTGTGGGAAAGTTATTTTTAGCAGCCAGGCCAGAACCGACAAAGACTTCTACTCAGCCATCTTTTGCTCCGGATCAAAATTCCACCTTTGAACCGGCCGACAGTGGACCAGGTGGGGGTGAGGCCGACTTTGCTGATGATGGCAAGTTTAGCTCAAATGGTATCGCCACTATTTAAAGTGAAGCAGAGCACCTCGAAAGAGGGTATTTTTGCTTTATTTCAATACAATAATTGCAACATATCTGCTCAAATATTCCAGGAGCAGAAGGAAACGGAATCAAAAATAAACTACTTAACTAATAAAATAAACATGAGTCTAACTTCAAATGATTTCACTGTTACCACTTCTCTGCAACATACTTTTAAATCAAGATATTTTGATCTGATTATCCTTCAAATACACAATCCTTGCTTTTATTTTCATAGCCTGAATTTTCATAACAGGGTATATTCAGAATCAGAGTTGGGGTACTTGGACTCGGGACTCGAACTCAGACTGCAATTGTAAATTAACTTAAACTTGGACGGACTCGGGTGGACTAAATGCTGATTTGCTGCTCAAGAAACATTTTTTATTATGATCAATTATTGAAACCAGTTATGCTTCTTAATATTTTTATGTGATGTATTTTTATAGTGCAGCCTGTAAGCATAAGAGACTTATTTCTAAATTATTTTCAACATTTTTAAACAGTACTGTACATGCCTGAAGTTTTAAACAGTAGCAAAAGCACAACACAGTGGCTGAGATAGATACCTATAAGACGACCGTCAGATTCAGGTGAGCCTGGCGTCTCTTTGGAATTTTTCAACATGTTTGGGTTGAGGAAGTGCATTAATATTAGATTGCACACTGCACATGTAAAGACCTTTCAAAGAGTCTGGGCTAAAGTCAAGAGCCACTGTGTGGGCCACTGTAGATAGAGTCAAATGAATTATAGATACTGATCTTATGTATAGAGTGTTGCACTCAGTATGGAGCATGTGTGGACCGATCACTAAAGCCCTGGCACAAAACTATCTGCACAGAAATACATGTTCAGAAACATTCTTAAAGAATTATTCACAATTCACAATCAACAACTCCAATGTGACATTTGTAACTCTGTCTTTAGTAGGAACACTTTGGACTTAAAGTCTGGGATTCAGGCTAAAGAGTGCTGCAATTCGCTAATTAATGTCACAAGCTGAAATACCGCATTTGTTAAATAACTAGTGATGGACCAATACAACAGCCAAGCAATTGGCCAATATTTGGCCATTTTGAGATTATGAATTACAACAGTAAGATTTTTTAAATCTTCTCTCTGAAAGAAGTCTTTTATACTCACCAAGGCTGATCGAAAATACAGTAATAACTGTAATATTGTGAAATATTATTACAATTTAAAATAATTATTTTCTATTGCTGTGATGCAAAGCTGAATTTTCAGCATCAGTACTCCAGTCTTCAGCGTCACATGATCCTTCAGAAATTATTTTTATATGCTGAATTGTTGCTCAACAAACATTTCTCATTATCAATATTAATATTTTTGTGGAAACAGTGATACATGTTCTATGAATTCTTTGAAGAACTGAAAGCTCAAAAGAACAGCAATTATTTAAAATAGATTTTTTTTTTGCAACAATGAAAAAGTATTTACTGTCAATTTTAATCAATTTAATGCATCCTTGCTGAATAAATATATCAATTAAAAAAATCTTACTGAACCCAAACATTTGGATAGTAGTGTAAATCAACACTCAAATGATATAGTTCTCATTATCAATATTAATATTTTTGTGGAAACAGTGATACATGTTCTATGAATTCTTTGAAGAACTGAAAGCTCAAAAGAACAGCAATTATTTAAAATAGATTTTTTTTTGCAACAATGAAAAAGTATTTACTGTCAATTTTAATCAATTTAATGCATCCTTGCTGAATAAATATATCAATTAAAAAAATCTTACTGAACCCAAACATTTGGATAGTAGTGTAAATCAACACTCAAATGATATAACATTAAATTATTAAAATTAATTTGCATGTTCAATCACCTACTATAAATGACTCGGCAACAATGTTTCACTATATTTTTAATTACAGTAAAAATTTATCTTAAATGGAGTTTAAAACTATCCAAAACCAACGATATGTCACTAACTTGCATTAGAAAGGTTTAAAAGAAGAAAAATAAAACTAGAATGCCACTGCATTCTACATCAACGACAGCAAAACTCATACTGGTCGACCACTAAAACTAACAACACCATTGAGCAACTTCACGTCTTCATGAACTGTCCGCAGGTTAATAGTTGGATCACAGCAGCAAGGCCCAACCAACAAGACCTAAACAGACCAGGCTGGCCCAGACACAACCAATAAATCAAGATCTTGCCGCAGGAGCAGAACCTTCAAAACTAAGATGGGACAACAAAACAACAATTACTAAAGGAATGCTTGTGTGGTTATGAGAATTATAAAACCAATGTTCTGACATATCACCATAAATATGCCCACACAAGTCTTAAATATGCCCTCAAAAAAAATTTGATGGTTCAACCATTCAAAAGAAAACAATGTAGGTATTGCAATTAAAACACTCACACCTGATGACACTCAACCCAGTGCTGATTGCACCACAGTAAGCCATGGCTAATTTTACCCAAATCCTGGGTTGAAGATCATCTGAACTCACCTCCAGAATCCCCAACTCCCTCAAGGTGTGTTCAGCTCAAGTTTGGGTCAGAGGTCACGGTAGGGTAAGTATAGTTTAATCACATACCTCTCACATTCCTGTCTCAATCCTCAGCTGATCACCTCACTCGTTGTCGAGTGTTCAACTGACATGTATGCGTATGCGTGAGTGGTTGCTAATCACGCTTTTCCTCATAACCCCTCTCTCTCTATACCTGCCGGAACAGGGACAGAGGTTAATTCTGACCGCAGGGCATTCTAGGCAATTGACTGTTCATCAACCGCCAGCTGAACTTTACCAGTCAGTCAAAGACAAGCAGCCAAATGCTCCTCTGGGTAGCTGAGTGACAGCATGTAGACCCAGCCTGCATTAATTACATTACAGCACAGCAACTCGCTTCAACAGACAGGCAGAATATTCATAAAAACTCAGAATTCACGCTTGGCTGTGTTTGCATTCGGGAGTTGGGATGCAGGATTCACTCAAAAAGTTCGACAAATGAAAATGTTAAACAAATTAAAAGACAAACTTCAGCTTCTTCTGTTGATTCGATTCCAGCGTGTCCTTCCTTCACTGTATGGTACAAAACCAAAACCAAAACTAAAACAATAAAATAAAATGTAGTTAGTTTTAATGATAATAATATATTAAATAAAATAAAAACTAAATAAAATAATAAAAATTAAATGTAATTTAGTTTGGTCAAATTAAAATAATACTTTTATAATTTTAATAATAATAACAATAACAATAGTAATATTTATTTCTCATAAATATTTATGTAGTTATTGATTTATATTTTCTCATGCCTAATTTAAAAAATATAGTAATAATAATATTACTACTACTAATATATGTATGCATACATGTACTTGCGCATATATATATATATATATATAAATAATAACAATAACAATAGTAATATTTATTTATCATAAATATTTATGTAGTTATTGATTATATTTTCTCATGCCTACTTTTAAAAATATAGTAATAATAATATTACTACTACTAATATATGTATGCATACATGTATGTACTTGCGCATATATATATATATATATATATATATATATATATATATATATATATATATATATATAT
>NW_015505369.1:1174203-1181785 GCF_001515645.1 Sinocyclocheilus grahami
TATATACACACACACACACACACACACACACACACACACGTTTGTTAATTTCTTTATATTGTATAATTTATTTATACCTTTCTGATGCCTAATTTCACTTTAAGCAAGACTGAAGCTTCAGCATTATTAAAGCAGTTAAAAAAAATCTTCAAAATAAACCAATGTCATATCGGTTATCGGCCATAACAAATATAATTATCAGCATGACCCCAAGTTTCTATATCAGTGTATCCCTAAAAATACTAAATGAATTGTACATTTTATGAGCAATATACAAGAACAGCTACAGTAGTTTCATGCAAGTTAGGAATGATTCAACCTAATATTTCAGTTTTGCAGTTTTCAGATGTCCTGCATGGTTTCTATGTGAGAAAACTCATCTTTCTGTGTTCATGTTACCATGACGTGGCTGATCTCTGATTGACGTGTGCACTCTGAGCGACCTGACTGACACACACTTGTCCTGCCAATCACATTTCAAACACAATCACTGAACACAGATCAGACCTCTGATTCACACCGACTCATCTTAAAGGGAAGGCGAAGATACATGTTTTTTGCGTGTGTGAATAAAGGTTGGGATGATAGCCTGGCTAGAAAGAACAATGCTAGAAAGAAAATAGGTGTTAAAATGGTCCTTTCATAATTTATTCCCCTACTTTTACATGTCAAAGTCATAATTACGGTCAGTTCAGAGGTTCTGAGTGCTGAAAGTCCATCAAGTTCTCAAAGTCAAAAGATCAAGAGATGTTTCAGCATGATATGACCTTTTTAAAGTAAAGTGTATTTGATTCTTGCTGTGGAGACCATACATAAACAATTAGTGGCTCTCTGTAAAACCTTCCCATCACAAATATTCTTTAAAAAATTAGGGTAGAATTATGATTGAGGCATGCGGTTGAAGCGAACGCACGCTACCTTCAGCCCCGCAGGGCAAACTCACTGACATGAATTTCTTTTTTCTTTTCACTCAGCATAAACTCCGCACGGCACATTTGTTTGTGTGCGTGACAAAGCTGTTGGTGTAACACTATTTATCAAAGGCCTGTCTGTATGTCATTGGCTAGATTGGAATGGTAAGATCGAATGAGGAAATTCATGAAAACAAGTCACTATCTCCTTTTCTTTTCATCACTTTTTTCTTATTCACCACATCTTATTGTGATGTTATCACACCTGACACTGGGAGCTTCAATCAAGAACACATTCTCATATGATCTCATTTGAATTGTGCTGTTGTAATAAAAATGGTTTACACATACATTTGTGAAATATAATATAGTGTTCATGTCAGCGACAATGTCATGGGTACGATTCTCAGTGAATGCATAAATGCCTTGAATACAATACACATCATCAGCATATACAGTACTTCAGAAATGTATAATAGCACTATATATTCAGATCTATAACATTTAGGATTAATAACTACACTGCCTTTCAAAAATTTAGGTCAGTAGGGCTTTAAAAAAAAAAAGAAATTAATACTTTTATTTGGCAAGGAGACATTAAATAGCTCAAAAGTGACAGTAAAGACTTTTACTTTTACTATAAATTCTACATAATAAAATATTATATAGATAGACTATTCTGTATAATATTGTATTTAATAAATGATAAATCAATCTTCACAAACACATTAAGCAGCACAACTGATTTCAATATGCTTGCACAAGATGTGCGATATGTTAAAATTTAATTTTACCATATAACACAAGGTGAAATCTTAAGTATGTTTTCTTATTTCAACATTTTCATGAGTTAACATTTTTTGCTGAAGCATATTTTGTTCAAGCAATATTGTCCCTCATTGCTTTAGTTTGAGGAATTAGGAACTTTAAACCACTTTACTCTATGTATATTTTGTTTTTATGATATGATATTTACATTTATGGATTTGGCGGACACAAATGAAATTATATTGCACTCAAGGTATGCATTTTATGAGCTCATGCACTTCTTGGGAATCAAACCCATGACCTTGGTGTTGCTAATCCTATGCTTCAATTAGATTTACAAATTATTATACTGAGACATATTGAAAGATCAGATGAAAAGAAGTTAAGGTACATTACGCTGCCCAAAAGATACACACAATTTTTCAGCACTACTACAACACAAACTCACATTTGAGCCCCTGCACAAACTCAAAGCAGTCGGCTCATTAAACAGCCATTGCGGGAAGCCACCTTGACTTTTATTGACCCTATAAATCTAGAGGAGAGGAGTGGATGAGAGGTCTCTGCCTTAGAGAGCGTTTAAAGACAAAGACTGCTGGTGCTTCTGAGACAATAGACTTCCTGATTAACTATTAACAGGTTCACCACTGATAACTTAATTAGGGTCCAATTATGGGGCTTCAGTAAAAGCCTGGGCCCTTTCATTTGTCTCCACTTGATGGGCAGGCACTTACTGGCTGGAAGTGGATTTTGTGTGTGTGTGTGTGTGTGTGCGTCTACTGAAGAGCTTAACATAAATTGAACACTCACACCAAGCGAAACTTTTCTTGAAACTGAAAATAAATGCAAAATAATTCATGATTAAATTAAGTTTAATCTCAAGAAAATGTAGACAAGTTGTTAAACTGTTAATTGGAACTACTTTTTTTCTCAAAGGGGATGAAATATCTCTTATTATAAATAAGATTAAATAGTTATTATAAAGAAAATAAATACTTAAGACTAGGTTGTACTAGTCAACAAATTATCATCAACATGACACCAGGTTTATAACTCAACAGTTTTCATCAACAATATCTAGCTTTAAGCCATCAAAACAGAAATGCTAGTTTTTGCTGTAAGTTACAAAATTTTTACAAAAAACAGCTAAATTATTCCTGTCATAGGGACAAAAATATTGAAATTATAAAAGAAATTATTAAAAAAAAGAGTAAAAGAAATATAAAAAAATTAGTGCTGGCAACGATGAATTTTTTTTTAAATCGCGATTAATCGCATGGTTTTCAGCGATTAATCGCATTGTTATGCACAAAATTCAATAATAAATTCAAAAGTAGTGTATTGTGTGCTGTTTTCATTTAAAAGTACTGCTATATGAACAAAAGTGCAATAACATTTGGTTTGCAAACACTTTAAACAAATAAAGTGCTTTTTTTTTACAGCAGTATTCCTTTTACATAGTAGCAGTTAAAATATTTCTTGTAAATCTCAACTTATAACATTAATGTAATCAAATTATATATAAAACCAAAGCTATTTGCCACTGCCAGGGCATTAACGTTTTTATAGAAAATATTTTATAGTTTGTTATAGAAAAACAAGTTATACTCAAGAGTCCAGAGCCTCGATCATAACATTATAACAGGCACCTTCCAAGTAGAGACCTGCACTATCGCGGGACCCAACACAGCAGAGTGCGGCGCGGGACAACACTAGATGGGCGAGTGCAGGTGCGGGTGGGTAGAGACTCATGTGTGCGGGATGCGGGAGGAGAATAAAGGGTGTATCACACTAGGCAATCTTAACCGTGCCCGAGCGTGTCTGACCCCCAAAGCCCGGTTCGTTTGACTAGTGTGATCGCTCCGTGCCGCGGTTCGTTTAGCCGACCCTGGCTCGGTTGGAAGAGGTGGGCCAGAGCACGGTTCACTTGGGCTCGGGCGCGGTACGCATGTAGTGATGGAGTGGCGGAACTCTGATACGTGCAGCATGATTGCGTGAACATTTCTGAGCAGCAAAAGTGATAGATCTGAAAAGCAATATATTGTGAGAGGGCTGTCTGTTACCGTGTCCCAAACGGCTCAAAATAATAAACCACAAAGTTAACAAAACGATGCACTCCACTGTGCTGAGCGAGTGCGCTTCTCTGCTGCCTTCACGTGCTATCGGGAAACTTCCTATTTCCCACTTATGAAGTCGTAAGCTCTTTATGTGAGCGCTGCGCTGCTGCAGTCTTGGCCCTCCCTAAATGCGCTCATTGGTATCTTGAGACGCGTGATGACACCCATCCCAAGCCAGTACTGATCAACATCCCACCCCTCCTGTGACCCATACGGTTTGTCTGTATGTGTATTCAGAGCAAGTGAGCAACGGACTTTCATAATAATAAAAAACTGCATTAACACACGATAAAATAATTGTTGCCGTTAATCAATTAATGCGTTAACGCGACAATAACGCGTTAACTTGCCCAGCCCTAAAAAAAAAATATATTAATTTTTTTTAATTATACTGAAACCCTACACACACACACGCAAGTGTACACTTTTTTTTTTAAGTCACTTTAGTGGCCCCGTACAATTCACCTGTAGCAAAAAAAATTATTTTGGACCCCTACACACAACACAAAACTTTTGAATACATTATGCTAAATTTCTGATCAGACCTGTCCGAGTACTATATAATCCCCAGCTACCATACGTTACACATTAAAGAATATAAGTGTATATATGAGACTTCAGAAAGAAAATATTCAAGCGTTTGAGGTTATTCTGAGGAGAGGTGTAACATGTTCAGTCTAAAATCAATTGTTTCAACCTTTCAAATTGACACTCAATAGCTCAGGAAGATAAACAGGAACTAGTGAAGCACAGCTGGACATCAATTCATAATCATGACCTCCTAATATGTGCAGTGGTTCGAGTGACATAGGGGGAGGAAATTAAAATGAGTAATATTAGCACCTACTCTTACTGCTCTCCACCTGTAATTGTTAGAACCAATGAAGTTGAAGAACAAAAAAAAGCTGCGTGAATGTGCTTCCGAGTGGAAAAGACAACTGAATAAATTGAAGAGAACATTATTAAAGGAAACATATGAGAGGACATGACTGTTATAAACTCACCTCAATTGTGAACTGCTTTCTCTTGAGTTTGAAGGCCAAGTCTTTCGTATCAGGTACCTCACATGACAGACAGTTCAGACGGGGCAACTGACGAACATGCAGGAGACCTGAACAAACAATAAAGACATTAAAAGTGAATCATATCACTGTGTAAATGTGCTGGAAATACATACGGATGAGATATATTGTGCAGTATAGACTTCAAAAGTTCATTCAAAAGTTTGGGTTTGGTAAGTTTTTTTTTTTTTAAAGAAATCTCTTGAACTGAGCTGACTGAAAATACATTAAAATTGTGAAATATTATTACAATTCAAAATAAAAATGTTCTATGCGAATATATTTTAAAATGCTATTTATTTCTGTGATGTAATGCTGAATTTTCAGCATCAGTCTTCAGTGTTAAATGATCCTTCAGAAATCATTCTAATATGTTGGTTTGCTGCTCAAGAAACATTTCCTATTAACAATGTTTAAAACAGACGTGCTGCTTAATATTTCTTATGGAAACCATGATATATTTTCTTTGGTGAACAAAGTAAAAAAAAAAAAAAAAAAGGCATTTACTTGAAGTAGAAATCTTTTGTAACACTGACAATGTTTAAAACAGACGTGCTGCTTAATATTTCTTATGGAAACCATGATATATTTGCTTTGGTGAACAAAGTAAAAAAAAAAAAAAAAAAGGCATTTACTTGAAGTAGAAATCTTTTGTAACACTGTCACTTTTGATACAATTCAATTAAATTCAAGTTTATTTGTATAGCACTTTTCACGATACAAATCGTTGCAAAGCAACTTTACAGAAA
Organism: Sinocyclocheilus grahami; assembly: GCF_001515645.1. Classification (NCBI taxonomy): domain Eukaryota; kingdom Metazoa; phylum Chordata; class Actinopteri; order Cypriniformes; family Cyprinidae; genus Sinocyclocheilus; species Sinocyclocheilus grahami. Next base: position 1,179,810 of record NW_015505369.1, read on the forward strand.
ATTAAGTTTCTACAATATTTAGTAGTAGCTTATCAGTGGTGACTGTCGGTTGTACATATGGCAGAAATGTACAGAAAAATCAATTAAAGATGTAATCAAACAGACAATGAACACTATTAACAGCAATTATTATATGATGCATTATATGATATATGATGATCAAATTAATGCATTGTTGCTGATTAAAACAGCAACAGTTTTACAGGTTGTGAGCAACAACTTTTTCTACGTGCATGTTTTGCATTAGGTGCAATATGTGTGAATGGGTTTCTAACACTGCGACACTATATTTCAAACAATTAAGTTTTAATACAAGTTTTTAGACTGAAATTGCATTTAAAATTCATTTTTCTCAAAAATCTGATGCGTTACATTTCAGTGAGCATGGTGTTTCTTACTACATTCACAATATAACACAGGCTAATAAACAAGTTCGCTAGCAAATATCTTTCTCAGGTTTGTTATGCCTATTCCGTATTTAAACAGACTCTGCTTTTCATTGTCTGCTGAGTTTTACTGTGGGCACATGCCGCTATCACCTTTCACACTGGCCACCATAGCATTGTATCAACCATTATTTTATTAGTTGCACCAATGGGCAGAAATCAAAACATACGAGAGAAGAAGTGCAACGGAGGGAGGAGAGAAATAGGTTGGTGGGAGGGAGAGAAAGCAAGAGAGGTGAGTGGAGGATGGGGGTAAAACAAGGTCAGTCAGCACAGGGGCATGTTGGGAAGAGAGAAAGCTTTTTCGACCTCTATCTCTCTTTAATTCCCAGCTCCATTTTTTTCTGTTATGCGGCCAGTAGAAATATGACATTAAAAAGAAGCGCTGAAGACCAGGATGAGGGGGATGAGAGGACGGAAAGAGCATGTGTGTGTGTGTGTAAAGGCCCTGCTTGTAAAGGGACCCGTGCGCTAGGTTGATTCTGCTTGAGTTGATTCGCTGTGACAGGAATCCCAACATGCTTCGTGCAGTGGACGCACCACAGAAAAGAAAGAGTGGCCTCATGTATGTCTTCACATTCACTATTGTCTATAAGACCTTATGGCAAAGCATTAATTCATGAAACGAGGTAAAAATCTAAAATCAATAGCAAGAGCCAACACTCGCTGAACTAGGGCTGTCACGATTATGAAATTTGGCTGACGATTAATTGTCTGTTTTAGGGCTTTGGCGATTATGCCGATTATCATGATTAATCATCTGTTTTTTATGGCTTTCATTATATAACTGTGATTAATTTAAGGGTTCAGTAAATAATTATGTTGTCTTTTAATATTTTTTTGAGTTATTATTTTGCAGTGTAAGATTACATAGAGTATTCCAAATCAGTCACAGCGCACTGCTCTCCACACGGTACAAAGAAAGAGAAGAGAAATGAGAGAGCAATGAACTCCAGCAAGATGCTGTTTGAATGCTGAGCGGAGAATAACTGACAGCTGCAGCAGAAGGAAGATCAATTTCTGTAAACTTAAATTTAACAGTGTAAATACAATTCTGTCCCTCACATTAAGATATGTAATAGACTATACAGTGCATGAAAACCAAACTGGTGCTCTTCTGTTTCTTTTGGTGTATGACTCCCCCCTTGTGCCGTATAAAAAGCACAATAATGGTTGTCTGAAACAACCGCGGTTAGTTAAAATAATCGCGATTGGACAGTTATTTAATTATTGCGACAGTCCTACGCTGAACACCTTATTTTTTTCAAACACTTCAAAAAAATAAAATAAATAAAAAATAACACAAAAAAGTATGGCACTCACATGGTTGAGGTGTGTCCACAATCTGTAAAGCAGCATTGCATTATATTTTTAAAGGGGTCATCGGATGGCCATTTTCCACAGGTTGATATGATTCTTTAGGGTCTTAATGAAAAGTCTGTAACATAGTTTGGTTAAAATTTCTCAATGGTAGTGTAAAAACACCCTTTTTTACCCTGTCAAAAACAGCTCTTTTCAGATCAAGCCGTT
>NW_015505369.1:1181808-1227049 GCF_001515645.1 Sinocyclocheilus grahami
GCCTGTCTGTGTGACGTCACACAGACAGGCATCCGAGATCGGCTCGATTTGAGAAAGGGGTAAAGATTTGAGCAGATTAAAAAAAAAACACTGGGTGGATTTTTATCTTTATAGGGTGGTTGTGTACACACACTGCCAACACATTTCAGTTCAAACAACTTGTAAAAGTGCATGTAGCATCATATGACCCCTTTAAGCATCTTATCAGTTTACAAACATCTTAAAAACAGATAATTCACATACAACTAAGATAACATTAATATCAGTAACATCTTATTTGTTTGTAAACATGATAAATCCTAAAACAAGCTAATTCACACAAATTAAATCAGTAGCATCTTTGTTTAAAAATATCTTACTAACATTTCAAACTCTTAAAAAGAACTAATTCATGGAATTGAAATAATTAATTTGTTCATAAATATTCATCCAGCAAGTAATGTTTTAGCAAATGTACTGCTGAATAAATACACAAAAAAGTATTATTTTGTCAAAGAACAGTAAGTAATAAACTAAAACTAAATTAATGACACTTTGACAAAAGTGACTGACCTAGCAGTTTTTAGTAATATTTTAAATAATGAAACAAAATAAATAATACTTTGACAAATGTAACTGCGACCTGAAATGTAAATTACATGCATTAATAAATAAATACATAAAAATACACACATTAATGAAAAAGAAAAAAAATACTTATGAAACTGAAATCATCTAATTTATTCATAAACCTCTGATAAGCATCTTAATAAAGAAATTACATTAACATAAATAACATTATAAAACATCATAACATAACAAATACTAATAATGTGTTCCTGTGGCTCAGTGGTAGAGCATTGCGTTAGCAGCACAAAAGGTCGTGGGTTCAATTCCCAGGGAACACACATACTGGTAAAAATGTATAGCCTGAATGCACTAAGTCGCTTTGGATAAAAGTGTCTGCTAAATGCATAAATAAATAAATTAAATTAAATAATAAAATAATAACATCACAATAAAATAATATTATAAAACAAATAAATTAATTAATAAACTAACATGAAATTGAAATCATTAGTATCTAATTTGTTCATAAACATCTGAGAAGCATCTTATAGAAATGATTGATAAAATAAATAAATCAAATAGTGTTTTTAAACCACACCCCCCTTGGCCATTACGTACACACTAATAAATTAATTAAATAAAATAATAAAATAATAACATCACAATAAAATTATATTATAAAACAAATTAATTAATTAATAAACTAACATGAAATTGAAATCATTAGTATCTAATTTGTTCATAAACATCTGAGAAGCATCTTATAGAAATGATTGATAAAATAAATAAATCAAATAGTGTTTTTAAACCACACCCCCCTTGGCCATTACGTACACACAGAGCAAATGAGTGCAAGAAAGAAACAGGGCAGGGGGCGGAAACAAGGAGAGAGAATTGTAAACAAACTGACCTTTACAGAAAGATGGACACAAAAGAGATGAAAAGATAAAGCATGCAACAAGAAGAGATGAAAACAAGGGAGAATATAAAGAGGCAGAATGAGAGGAAAAAGTACAGAACGGAAAGAGCGTGAGCCCAAAAGATCTTCCTCATCTGCAGGCTGGCCACAGAGAGGTTTTAGCCAGTATGAAAATATTGATTCTGCAACTCTGTGGCCCCTGAGGGCTGTGCTGGGTGCTTGTGATGGGGCGGAGGGGATCTGTGTGTGTGTGTGTGTGTGTGTGTGTGTGTGTGTGTGGACGTTTGCCGTGGCAGCTGAATCTCCCCCTGGCCTGTCTGCCAAGGAGCACGTCTGATTGAACACGCCACACTAATACGAGCTGACAGCTAGAGAGAGGTCCACCCTGCCTGCCCCTCTACTAATGCACTTTACTGAGCCTGTGTGTGTGTGTGTGTGTGTGTGTGTGTGTGTGTGTGTGAGTGAGTGAGTGAGTGAGTGAGTGAGTGAGTGAGAAATATAGGATGCAAAAGGCACGAATAAGACGAGGGACCAATGAAATATCTTTTGAAAATACATTTTCTGAAGCAAATGCGAGGGGTGTTTGTCCATGTAAAATGCTCCGCCATGATTTTGTTGTGAATGGTTGCTAGGGTGTTGCTATGCTGAGTAGTGTTATTTATGTATTATTTATATACTATTATAGTATTAGTAGCTTTAATTTTTGTATATATTCCATTTTCATGTTAGATTAAGTTTTAATAATTTTGTTATGTGCTTTTGACTTTTTTTAAATTATTTTTTAATATTTCTTTTTAGCTTTAATTTTAGTTTTAGTACTTCAACGTAAACTTCTTTTACTTAGTTGCCACGGGAACATTTCTAGTTTTTTTACATTTAAGTTTTTCATATACATTTATATTCGTTTACATATGTGTATATATATATATATATATATATATATATATATATGTATATATATTACAGCCTTATTTCAAATAACGAAGTTAGTTTTTGCTAAAAATAAACAACACTTTAGTATGATTGATATATTGTTATAGTTTTTGTTCAGATTTTGAATAAATTTTTTTGTTCACTTTAATTTGAGTTAGTTTTAGTTATGTTGTTGTGTGTTTTTGACATTTATTAGTTTTTTTATACATCTATATAGTATTTACTAATGTTTTATCTGTTGTTTACTTTTTTATATATTTTTCAATTTTTTAATCAGCTGTATTGTCCGCCATGCAAAAATAATAATAATAACAACAAAAAAATCTGATTGCATAAATTAGATATCAAGTGTTGCAGAGCAAGTTAGAAGGAAAAGTTTAATATTTAGGATTTAAGTTTTTTTTTTTTTTTTTGTCAATGCATTCAAACTCATATGTATGTTTCTTCTCACCATGATAGTCTTTGTAAAGCGGGTTGGTCTCCTTCTCCGAGCCTTTGAATGATTCCAGAGCGATGGCAGTGTCACTCAGTCTGATTATTCGGCCCATTACGGCTCTGTTCTGAGAGAGTGAGACGGGAAGAGAGAGAGGATGAGAGAGACAGGAAATACATGAGAAGTGCCGGGTACAAGCACATGCAGGAACATCTAGTCTAGAGCAATGCTGAGAGCATCTCTTGCTAATTAAATCCCTCCTACCGAGCACGGGTTATATTCCTTTTCCTGTGAGAACTGAATTAGGTCATTATCTCAGAAAAAATTAAGCAGGGTATTCCAGAGACTGAATTCATGGTCTTACAACAAAGCCTCAGCTTACAAAACTACCCAAGATATCAGCAATTTCCATTTTTCCAGTTTCCATTTTACCAATACCACTCTCTAAGATGACTGAAATCTTTAGCATTAGCACAGGATTGTTTGCATTTGAGAGATTATTGATGTCCACTTGAGGTGTAATTAAAAAGTTTGGTGTCAAAAAAACAGTGGGCTCTTTTGACTTGGGCAAGTAATCAACCACCTAGCAATCAACAATGTTCAATGCAACAAAATTATGTTTTAATATTTTGGATAAGCACTTGCATCAATCATAGCATCCAAACTGGTATTATTAGATGGTCTCTAATAAGGAAATTAGCTGTATTACATAATGGCACCTCTGTAAACTGCTGCCTTTGGTTGCGTCGTGTAACATTAAATCCATCGGCTCAGAGCAGAACATACGTTTGCTGCTCAAACACATGCTCTCCGAATCTGTCCGTCTCTCTTTCTCTGATCGCACGACTCATGCAGTGTGACCATACGGCACAAATCTGGACGAATGTAAGCAAAAAGCCACATCAACTCAGAGAAAGATCCAGAGATCCCGTCCACATCCAAGTCAGAGAAAAGACATCTCGCCTATTAATGCTTTCATTCCAAAAATATCTGCTGTTAAATGGTTTAAAAATCTAAAGAAATCTAAAGCATTTCAAACATGTCTTTCAGCTCATCAAGGTTTTGTGTCACATATGAACTATACAAGTTTACATTTCATTATTTGAAATGGCCTGTTTTGGACTGGCTCGTAATGCATTTTTGGTGATGATTTTAATGGGAAACATTTGGTTTAATTCTGATAAACAGATTAAAATGTGGTAAAAACATGGTAAACAGATCAAAGTATGATAGAACGGGCCAAAATATTTAATAAACACATAATGGGCTTGGAAAAGAAGTCATGAAACCCTCTGACCTTACCGATATGAAGCTCATGGGTAAAACTGAACAAACCCAAATCAACAATTGCAAAGACACTCAGGCCAATACAGATGAGAAAAGAAGTCAGTTTAAAGTATTAAAGAGCAAACATGCACAAACACATAAAAATCTGTTGAGAGCGCCACCTCCTGGCCACAGACAAATACAAAGTGCCTTCAGAAAGGAGGGAACACTCCAGAGAAAGACAGAAAGATAAGCCCGATGTGAAAAATTCATCTCTACACCACTCGTGAATATTTCATACGCTCCCTCTCTGTAGCAGTTGACGAGGCCTAATGCAGTTTTCATGCATCCGTGTCCTTTCTTTTTTTCTTTCTTTCTTTCTCTTTTCATCCCTTCCTCTCATCTAAAGTGGACTTTGAGAGCATGCATGTTCGTGTACGCAGCCGTGACCTTTTTCCCAAATCTAGCATAAAAAATGGAACCCAAGCAACTGCGTTAGTGACACAACATCACACCAATGCAAGTAAACAAAACAACAAAAAATGCAACTACAACAGTTGAGCCAACATACTGAAGGCTCAAGTCAAGGATGGGGTTTAATAAAGCAAACAGGTTAAAGAAAGTTAGTGGAAGAGACTGTTTTAAATCTACTGCTTGTGTTATTTATAATTTAAAAAAGATACTAGGAAACACCGTGTGTAGTTGAATTGGTTAGTTTTCTTGACGCATGATTTTGCCCATTGTAATAAATAAATTAATTAATTAACTAATTTAAAACACAACACAGAGATGTATATAAGGATATAAGGAACAATACTTCTGTGACATAAAAAAATTTGAATCAATCTTTGATTTAGCTATGTTCTGAAAATAATATTTTAAAAAGTTGCATATGTAAAGAAAAACTTATAAATAATATACATTTAAGGTCATTTAAAATGTAAATATTACAGGTGCAAAGCAAAAAAAAAAGTAGAAATGTATTTTGCTAATGTGTAATGATACACAAGTATAGACCAATTACATTTTATGGGAAAATCTTTATTAATAGATTAATCTAATTAATAGATTTTAATATGGCAAAAGGTATGTCCATACTTCAGTCTTGTTGGTGGCTCAAAGCATGATCAAATTAGGAAATAAAATATTTAATAAAGAAAACACAGTGAATGTGTAAACATTAGGAACAATGAGTCCTTGCTTTCTGCCAATTTGGACACAGATTTATAGGCCTACTAATTGAACTGCTCTACAAGCCACATCGAAAGGCTAACTTTAGCCACGATAGTTGTTCAGCTCTTCCTTTAACTTCCTTCAGGTCTCCGAAGCTGTCATTCTTCAGACTGACAGACCGGGTCTCCAGGGTCCTGACCCAACAGCGGCTGTAACTGTAGGTGTGTGTGCTAGTGGACTATGGCTATTTGAGCAGAGATTGATTAAAGATTCAGATGGACTGTGGCTTTAGTCTCATCAGAGGAGGCTTTCAATGCCCGTCCCTTTCCTGTTGAGATTTAAAAAAAAACATAACAGGACTTTTCATTTCAAGTCACATCCTATGGACTTCAGATGAGGTGCTAATGCAAATAATGGAGGTTTAACACAACAGCACAAGAGTTTACCCCAAGTTTAGTAGTTAAAGCTAAAATCTTCACCTTAAAACATTCTGTATTTACTGAAAGGTCTATATTAGTTTACATCACATCTGTTCCACAAAACCACATTCAAACCAATCACAGCATTTACTCTATCACCTCCACCGCAGAAAACCACTGTGTGACCCCCCAGCATCCCTGAGAGGGGTTTTAGCACTTTGTCTCCAAACGGACAAAGAACAGCGAGATCTTGTCTTTTGAAGCGCTCTTAGAGCACAGCGGCTGTGGCCTGACTCTCGTTGGCTAATGGAGGCACAAAGAAAAGGGCCTCTCAGGAACCGAGAGACGCTGAAAGACAGAAGCGCCCAGAACGACTCGAGACTGACCATTGGCTGGCTGAATGCAAAGTTGAGGGCCTCAGACAAAGAATGTGGGTTCACGCGCCAATGAAGATGCTCCTCTGAAGGCCAAACATACATGTACTCAAACAGATACACACACAGGCCCCCTGAACCCCAGCCAAGCGGAACCTCATTCACACAACGGAGGGGGGTCGACTCTTTGACTCCGGCTCATGGGGCGATGATGGTGTGCCAGGGTCGACAAACTTATGGTGACCTCAATGCTGGTCCATGAGACTGACAGTCAAGTTAAAAAAAATCTAAAAAGGCTGTTCTGTGGGATTAGTTCTGGAAGTCAATGGTGGAAAAGTCTATCTTGCATGATGATAGCAAAAAACAAAACTACAACAGATACCTTTTTTGAAGAGTGCCTGTGCAAGACCCGTCGCCAAAATACGGTTGTGAGTGGATACCAAGGTGTTGCTAGAACAACCCTAAGTCTCTATAATATCCTTGTGCCTCAATATTGTGTGTTCTTCCTTCAGTGTAAGTCTATGGATTTTAGCAGGTTTGATCATCAAAAACTGAGAATCTTATTGTTTAGAAAAGATAGAGCTCATCTGTCCTTAAAAAGCAGCATGATTTAAAGTATCATTTGCACCCCTAGTTTAATACTTGGGGTTAAGATTTTAACATCCCTAAACCTCAGTATGAGTAATATCCCTAACAAACACCACAGATACAAAATGGGGAGGGGATGCACTGCAATACAGTAGCTGAAGAAAAATATGTATGCAAATAAATGCAAGAAAGACAACCAATCACAGTTCAGTGGTTAGATTTTAGATAGATAGATAGATAGATAGATAGATAGATAGATAGATAGATAGATAGATAGATAGATAGATAGATAGATAGATAGATAGATAGATAGATAGATAGATAGATAGATAGATAGATAGATAGATAGATAGATATCAATCAATTTAAATTTTTATGAAACGATATCGATTCATGAATCCCTAGATTTGAATCAATTCTCATTCTCATTCTCAATCCATTTTATCACAATATTCAAATATGAAATGCTGTTTTGGTGCTGTTTAATGTGAAGTGACCATAGACTGTATAAAAACATGAACGTAGTGTCCGTGACGTCACCCGTAGGTTTCTGAAGAGCATTTTTGAAGCCCAAAGTGGGCGGAGCTGGCCGTCGCCATCTTGGCAGCCCGTCACCGCACTTCTGGATAATCGAAAATGGGCAAAGAGGCGGGACGTGGGTACAGCTGGTTGCTGAAACCATGCCCACCTAGCTCGACGGTGGTGACAGCAGTGGCAATCCACCTGTCACTCAAGTGGCCACGACCTTAATTATGCAGAATCTTAGGCTTAATATAATTTAAATGGATGAGTTATATATATACCCCCTCACAGTTGTCATGAAGGGCAAAATTAGCTATATAGACCAAAACCACTTCTTGTACCAGGCTGTAAAAAAAATGTTTCTGCTGTAAAGTTGGCCATTTTAACATGGGGAGGGGGGGGTCTATGGGATTGACTCCCTTTTGGAGCCAGTCTCTAGCGGCCAGTCGATGAATTCCAGTTTAAGTCACTTCCGTGTTGGTTTCAAGAGAGAGTCCGGAAGGTTGCCACTTGGAAGTGACGGATCGCTGTAGCACCTCGTTTAGAAGCGGCAGCGTGAACAGATCGTCTCCTCTGCTTTAACAGCAGTTACAGCACAAAATAAACATGAATGAAGATCTGAAGGTATGTTAAAAGAAAGAGTACAACTTACCAAAATCCACATCCTGTCTCATTTAATCGCTCAATCAGGGTTTCAAACGCGGAAAGGCGACAATAGCTTATAAACAATGTCACGTAACGTCACATTTACCACAGAAAAACATATTTGTAACCATGAGCTCAATAGTCAGCTAGATTTTGTCTAGAGAGGAAAATTTTCCTAAATATGCACCATATAACATATTCATTATAATTTTTTTTACTTCAATATTTAATTTATGTTTTAATTAAGTTAGTATTATAACTTTAATATTACAAAAACTTTGAATTTATTTTAAGTGTTTATATACAAATCATCAGATTTCAACCTTTCATATTAATAACTCTCAGGTATATTTTACAGCATTAGTTGATTTTTTTTCCTTGAAAATGTTTTCCATGTCCTGTACCTGATATATAGCCAAAATAATCGATACTGAATCGAATCGAAATCGCAAGCTTGTGAAGGATAATCCTATCGAATTGTGAAATTTGTGTAAAAACCAAGCCCAGATAGACAGACAGACAGACAGACAGATAGGATTTTATCAATTTAATGCATCCTTGCTGAATAAAATTAATTTCTTTAAAAAAAAAACAGTAGTGTAGTTGTAAAATGTAATAACACAAAATTCTAAAAAATAATATCAGCATTTAAGGGTGACTTTCAACCATCAGTCTCGAAAATAAACCTGAACAAAGGATTTATATGAACACACTGAGAAACTATCCGATTAATAATACCTGTATGAGGTGGGATGGTACGGTCACCATGGCGACTGAGAGTGATGTGCGTAACAGGCCTCGGAGGATGTAGAGAAAAGTTGTGAGGGCGTGGCAGTGGGCGGGGTTATCCTTACAGCACACATCATCCCCCCACAGCACTGATCCCAGAGAATGAAGACCCAGCCGCAGGACATTCCGAACCTTAGACTACAGAAGTGCAAAAAAAAAAAACATTTTAATAAAAGAGACAATCACAAAAAAATCTGATTTTCAAACAACAATGCATTCATTTCGAGACAATCTGGATATGTACAATGTGATCAAATACACATCTGGCTTGTGCAATGGATATTTCTTTAAAGCACTGTAGGGTAAACCTTGGCATTATATTTGATGTATAATCATTTTCTATTCTTAACGGTTTCAAGTTCATTTTAAACAAATCAATTTTGAAATCATTTTCAAAGTTTTTAAATTCCTTGTTTTATTGTTGTGATTATTTTTTTATTATTATTTTATTTTATTTTATGTAAAGCACTTTGAATTACCACTGTGTATGAAATGTGCTATATCAAAAATGCATGAATGAATATCTTAACAGTATTTTAAGAAGCGCACCTTAATTTACAAGAGAAACAAGGAGAAACCTGTAGTGTTGCATGACACTTATTTACAGTAATACATCAAATGATACTTAAATTTTTCCTTACAGTGTTTATAACTCTATAACAAGTAATTCTGCATCTAAATAAGAACACTGTGTGTGTTAAACAGTGTTAAAGTTTCAGGCAAGTTTAAGATTCAGGATTTGATTCTGTATAAAACGTTGCATCAGAACCACATTAATCTTTATTGTTGTCATGATACTGGGCATGCATGGTCTTTTCTGTCTGCTGTGCATTAAAACCAACAGATAACATAAATTGTGTGATACTTTTGCACTGCAAAGACAGCTATGGATAGATTAATGGTGGAATAAATTTCATATAAATGCAAGACAGACAACCAATCACAATGAAAAAGTCTATCTCCTGTTGTCCTCTCACATCAAAATTCACTGACGAATTTGTTTTGGACTGTTTTTGCTTGTACAGTGCTTGATCTGTGCATATTTCTCTCCTGATTCAGACAAGACAACTTTTTTACTGAAGAAAGCAATATTATGTATAGAGGACTGGTATTTTATCCTGAAGCAACGGTTTGAAGTTAAAAACTTTCATTATGGAGGTGTTTCTAACAAACACACAGCTTCTCACTTCACAAGGTGTGAACTGATGGACTGGAGTGGTGTGGATTATTGTGATGTTTTTATCAGCTGTTTGGACTCTCATTCTGACGGCACCCATTCACTGCAGAGGATCCATTTGTGATGTTTCTTCAGATGAAGAAACAAACTCATCTATATCTTGGATGCCCTGAGGGCGAGTACATTTTCAGCTAATTTTAATTTTTAGGTGAACTATTTATTTAACTGTACTCATTGTCTGTGCTTGTTGTATTAATGAAAGTACACTTAAATCACAAACAACACTTAATCAAGCAATTTTCTTAATCAATTAGAGACTCTCAACAGGACATGATTAGCCATTGTACAATTTCACATTTATACGCTCTCCATAATGAGAGAGGGAGAATGGTGAAAAGCAAACAAAACAGTGCCCAAATAGTATGTCATACATAAGTGTGCAATGACTTGTGTAACTAAGTCAGTAGTGGAATCCTGTCTGTAGTGAAAAGCCTTTTGTCTGTTGGAGTGAGGGTCATGTACCTCTCAAACAACTTGAATCAATGAAACAAACGGCCCAGCCAAGACCACTCAACAGCACGGTCAAACGGAACACGATGGTCAAAAGTGATTGGACGACATCTTCCAATCAGGACAGTTGCCTGACATGACCACAATGTGGCTGTCAACATAAGAGCCAAAATGTCTGCTTCCAACAAGTGCCAGGAAATTCTTGGCACGTTATTCGCCAACATCAGCCAAGCTAAGGGGCCATGGGTGAGAGATGTGCCCTCTACAGTGCACAAAGTCTGACAGAGAATTGAACCTTATTCACAAACCATCAAAGACCAAAGAGCTGATTCTGAACCTGCTTAATAAAGATCGAGAGGACACCTCAGACCAGAACAACTAGATAACTGGCAACTGGCACGGTGTGACACCAATGCAAGTTTCAGATGTCTCAAAAATGCAGGACAACTTCATATTTGCATATTTATGAAGATGTGAAAAGAAAGTTAGGTCTTCATTTTACCAGCACTTTCAGTTCAGACCTAAGTTCCTATAGTCTTTAGGAAGCCTTTCCCTTTCAGTAAAAATACACTTTTTGGACAAGCTGCAGACTTACAAACACAACAAGTTAGCTAGTGTAGCAGTCAAATTAACTTTGAACATATCAAAAAACAAACTTTAAAAAAAAACTGAAAATGTAATAAAAAAACTTAATTTTAATAAATCCATTAAAATAAATGTAAATAAATCATTTTAGATTAAAATGTACAGTGGGGCAAAAAAGTATTTAGTCAGCCACCAATTGTGCAAGTTCTCCCACTTAAAAAGAAATAAAGGGAAATATAGAAAGTTATTCCAGCAACCTTTTAACACTCTCAAAAATGATTTTTAAAAAAGTAATTAAATTGCACAAAATGTTTAAAGTTCTTATAATGTTTTAAAACATTTTAAAATAGTCTCAGGGGACAGAAAAGTTCCCCTAATGCAAGAATTTCCTATTTTCTTCTTCTTCTTCTTCTTATTGTTTCTTCTTATTGTACATACGGTTAAATCTTTATATTGTGAATAACCAATTAACCTGCTCACATCTTTGAAATAGAGAAAAGGAAGCTAGATATCTTAAACCAGCTGAAAATAGCCGTGGTGTTGAATTGTCTACCGCCCTGGTCGTCCTCCTCACATCAGCCTTCGTCCACTGACAATAAACAGTAACGTTAACACCCTCTACACCGTTCAGCAATCACAAGTTAAATAAACCTCATTGTTTGACTGTGTTTCCAAAGTGTTTCTTGGGAGTTGAGCTTGACATTTCCACAAAGAGGGTGTTCCTAACTCACCGGCTTCCTCCTTCCTTTCGGCCACACTCCAGCTTTTTAGTCCTCACACTCTTTCCCCGCTGTGTGCATGAGAAAGATGATATGCTTATAACCATTTCTGATGGTAACATGAACATACAAAACAAAACCAAACCAAACCAAACCAAAACAAAACCAAAACAAACCAAAAAAACAAAAACAAACCAAAAAAAAAAACCAAACCCAACCCAAATCAAATCAAATCAAATCAAATCAAATCAAATCAAATCAAAAAATATAGGTTCATTACTGATTTTACCAAACCTACCATGACCAAAAAAAGGTTACGGCATTTTATTCAAACTTTATAGGGCATTGCAGTCATAGCTAGAATTGAGTCACCATTCTGACAAACGTTTTAGTCAGTCTCACTGTTGCCCTGTTTGCTCTCATTCTGAGCATTCTTGCCTTTGTGCCCATGTTCTCTCAACCTCATCACATTCCGCGACCTCTGCCAACAGAACGGCACTGTTTGATGATGTAAGCACTTAATCTGTCGGTTGACTGACAGTGGATCGAGGACTTCCAGGGTGAGGAGCATGAGGTGTCCATCAGTGCCACGGATTAAAAGAAAAACACTAAAGTGCAACGATCAACAAGAAAGAGCTAGCACAAACAAGAACAGAATAAGATTTGATTGGGAACTTGATTCGGTCAAACTTTAAACTATAGTTTAAAACAGTTTAACAACATTGGAAACAGTTGAACTTGAAATAAAATCGACATTTTCATTTAACACCGTTATTCTAAAGGTTAATTCAATTGTATATGTTGTCAAACTATATGTTTCATGTCAGTGAAAGGTCTATGCTAAGATTAGAATATTCAAATAAGAAAACTTAAGCAATATAAAATGGCAAGCAAAAAAAAAAAAAAAGGGGCATCATCTGAGATGCTTGGACGTATATATAGAGACTTTGTTGAAATGCTGAATGTAGGTGACAATCAACACCTTCATCTGCATTACTCCTGAAAGTAATGGTCCATTGGTGTGGACGCTAACATAGTTATCTTTTTATCAGCTGCTTTATCAGCGGCACCCATTCCATTGGTGAGCAAGTGATGTAATGTTAAACATTTCTCCAAATATGTTCAGAAGAAAAAAACAAATTCATATACATCCTGGATGCAAACTTTTGCAGTAAGATGATTTTTTTTCTGGCAACCAAACAAAACTGTACACTGACATGCTTTTCTTATCTTTAACTGAACTAGAACTCCATTTAACAATTTTGTTTAGTAGTATTTTATGTATTATTTAGTTGTATTACCATTTCCTATACAAGTAGAATTTAGCACAAGAACAAGCAATTTCTCTTTTTTTAATTAATTTCTTGTTGGGTTGACATAAGCCTGCAGTGAAACTAAAAGATGTGTAAATAGAAAATACATCTCTAAAATATAAAATAAAGTAATAAAAGTGGTTTTAAAGACTCTGAAGTAAATTGATTTCATTTAATGAAGTAAACTTAATTGAATAAACTCATAGGCCTGTTTACTTAACCTGACACCAAATTTGGCCAGGAGATCATCTCTGGAGTTCAGCACATGACAGAAGCCACATTAGAGCCACATAAAGTTGGAAACTGATTAAAAATAGCGAGTGTATCCTCAAGCGGCCCGGTCCCAAGAGCGGCTCGGCAGATGCAGTGCTGATGTGGAAGTCAAGACAGAGGCTATCATGGGGCCGTTTCTGAGAGGGGCCCCCAGAGGGGCCGAGCTCCCCGGCTTCTCAGTAGGAGCTAATGAATATGAACAGACAGAGGGCATATTGCCCAGTGTCTGTCTTGGCCTGTTTACCACAAAACTAATAGGACTCAGCTTTAAGGAACAGAAACCCAAGGGAACCCATCTCCCTCCTGAGAGCGATTCGAGCACAACATGGAGAAACTGACAACTGAGGATGAGATGAGAAAAAGAGGAATAAAGGTGGAAAGGAAAAGAAAAAAAATAAAGCCTTTATATTTGAAGCTCTTTTCGATTTCCTAATTATCACAAGCTACGAAAGCCACACTACAAAGCAAGTGAAAGCACAGACAAAATCAGGCAACAATTAGCCAACCGAGACCAATCAATGAAACAACAAATTAAAGGTCTTGTAAAAACACTGCCTGCGGCAAAACGCTTTCATTGTTCCAGAGGTGTGAATGACAGGGTGTCTGTTAACTGTGCATTTCATTATAGTCTTTTTGGTCAGTTTAAAGGGATAGTTCACCCAACAATTGTTATTGTGTCATTTATTCACCCTCATGTTCTCCTCTTCGTTCTTCCTAACTGGTATGACTAACTTAATTCTGTGGAATGCAAAAGATGTTTGGGAAAGTGTCTGTAGTAACTGCTCTTTATTCATACAATGAAAGTGGATGGGGACCAGGGGCTGTCAAGCTCTAAAAAAGGACAAAAATAACCATAAGTATGATAAAAGTTGACTCATACACTCATATATTTCATGTCTTCTGAAGCCATATGACTGAAGTCACTGTTCATGGAAATAAGGCATTTTGGTGCGATTAACACCTTTTTTCTTCTACAAAAGAAAGAAAATTTCATGGATTTTGAAAGACACGAGACTGAGTACATGATGGCAGTATTTTCATTTCCCGGGTACTATTCCTTTAAAGGGGACATCGGATGCAAAATTCACTTTTGCATATAAATGTGTCTTAGAAGTGTGTGGACACAACCCACACTACAATGATAAAAATCAATTCACTCGCTTTTTTTTAATTCCCAAAAAACCTAAACAGTCTCAGTTATCAAGCAGTTTTGAGGCCCCGCCCACGACCGCTGACGGACTGTCCTGAATTAGCATATCTCCGCCCTCAGACAGTTATACGCTGTCTGCCATTTTTTCCACACTCGAGCAGCTGTAGCGACAACAATGTCTTGTAAGCAATGCAGGTGTTTTGTAGTTGGATGTAAAAGTTAACATAAGAGTCACATTTTAATGTGCCACCGAATACACAAAAAACAGAAGAGAGGGGTGGGGTGAGCAGTAGCTCATTATCATTTAAAGAGACAAATGACAAACAAATGACAACCAACCTGTGGCGTGGATCCATCAAACCCTTCTTTCCGGATGACCGTCTGGATGGACTTTAGGAGAGCATGATAGGGTGATGGTAACGGACTGAAAAAAACACGAGAGAAGAACAAAATATACTTATTTTGAAAGCTGGATAAACAAATATGCCGAGAGGCTTGAAAAGATTGCAAATTGAGATTGTAGATGTAAAAGAGACAAAGCTAGTTAAAAGAACCACCAACCAAGCACCCAGAAAACCTAGCATCATGGAAGCAACTTTGATGATGACGATTTTAAAATAATTATTTGATCAAATAAATTTCATTCATGCCAATGTAAAACACTGTGCATTACCACTCAATAGTTTGGTCAGTAAGATTTTTTTGTGTTATTTTTGAAAGAATTTACAATGTCACAAAAGATTTCTATTTAAAATAAATTCTGTTATTTTGAACTTTCAGTTCAACAAAGAATCCTGAGAAAAATGTATTCGTTTCCACAAAAATATTAAGCTGCACAATAATTTTCATCATTGATAATAATAATGTTTCTTGAGCAGCAAATCAGCATATTAGAATGATTTCTGAAGGATCATGTGACACTGAAGACTGGAGTAATGATGCTGAAAATACAGCTTTGCTATCACAGGAATAAATTACATTACAATAGAAAACGGTTATTTTAAATGGTAATATTTCACAATATTACTGTTTTACTGTATGGTTGATCAAATAGGCTAAATGCAGCTTTGGTAAGCATAAGAGACTTTTTTCAGAAACACTAAACAATCATACCAACCCTAAACTCTGAACCGTAGTGTATATTATATATACTTCTACTAATCTCTTTATTTTCAATGATAATCAATAACAATTATCATATTTTAGAATATTACAGTAATTTTGGTCAAATAAATGCAGCCTTGGACAGCAGACTTCTTTCAAAAATATTTGTAAAAAATTGTACAGACCCCAATTCTTTAAAGGGTAAAGTAAGTGTAAAACGTAATCACATTTTACATTTCTCTTTTTTATTAGACGTTTAATCTAAAACAACAATTATGGAATTGCAATTAATCATACCAATTTGTAATCATAATTGTAAGTTTCAAAGTTGACTTAGAATGGTAGAAACACAAATGTGCAAACAAATGATAGCTTCAAACCATTTATTTAAAGTTTATTTGTTTTTCTTATGCAAAGGTTCAGTTTCAGGAAAGTGCTTAAATGTGGACGATTATGATTATGGCTTCATAACAGGTCAAAAGCTGATGATATCCGAGTACACTTCAATTAAAACCACTAATTGTTGTGGCATATGCTGCCGTCATAAAGTGGGATTTGCTTTGATATCACAAAAGCCTGTTGACATCGGCAGTAACCCTGGCAACCCAGCCACGCATGTAGATGCAAGGAAATACATCACTAATTAAATCAAATGAAATGAAATTAATTAAACACTTTGGCACCTCTGTCAGCTCCGGGCGCTCCCCCTGAGGCCTGCGGTGAGTCTGAGTGTGCTGAAACCGTGTTAACGGGACAGTACTTCTGATCCCAGTGACACAGCGCTTCTATGTTAAATCAGGGGTAAGATGTGCAACTCATAGCAAGGCAGGTCAAAGCACTTGACCTGCTCTGCATTGCACATTTTGTCTTTACTTAAAGACGTAACTTTTTTTTGGTTAAAAATGATCCGAAATCAATATTTGAGCAAGTACATAACCAGCCAGTGTTCAAAACTATCGCCTTATTTTAGCCCGATTCACAACGCTTAGATTATAATAATGTTTTCTAATTTGAGTGGTACGGGTAGGTTTTTGTGGGAAATTCGAGCATGGCACTGCGTCATTATGTCACATCTGTAAACATAAAGAAGTTGTCCCGGCTACTAGGCTATCGCATGTGAGGATCCTGCAGGCGGCCGATCGTTTATAGCCTTTTCTCACAGCAGCTGGAAAAATTAAATGTATCATTTTGATGGCGGATTGTAATCCAGAAAGGATTATGTGTTTATTAAACACATGTGAATTAAATTAAATTATATTCCAGTTATAAATGTGCTTCTGATTACAGATAGCCTGGGATTACAAAGATTTGTATTTTAAAGAAAAACCAGTTCGAAGGGAGCATAATTTGCTTTTTGGGATAAAATAATTTCTTAATATGAAATTCGAATGGTATGACAATTAGAGGCTAGACTGTACAGAAATTGAAATCTACACGCTAATACACACTATAATCATCGTCACCAATGCTGATGTTAACATTAATCATTTGAGAATAAAGTATAACAATAATAATAATTTGATATGAGCTAATCGATCTTTAGATTTAATCACCATTGGTAGCGAGATTTATGGTAATGCTTTTTTCCTCAGTTGGTCAGAACAAACGTGGGAGACTTGTCACTTACTTGTTCAGATGGCAATATACGGTGAAAATTCTTATTTGGGTCATATATTCCAAGACGTAGGCTAGAATCTGTGATTGCGAAGAACAGTGAATATCCTCACCGGTGCGGTGACTGACTGCCACACACACATACTCCTCAAAACATTCGATTAATCCGGACTGGAGCCGTGCCGACTCACAACCCACGCAAGGAAGATAATTCCGCACACAGCTGCAATTCCAGGTTTTCAAACAGAGATGGCGACAAAGAGCCAAAATTTACGGACTGCAGCTTTAAGTAAGTCTCTTTCTTTTTTTTCCCTAAAATCCGAGAATATTATACAGTGTCCTCAAAACGTATTTAGACCCCAAAACTGCATTAGATGAGGAAATACCAAGCCATGCCATTTATTTTACAGAAGGTTGGCACAAGCACACATTTCAAGTGTAATATGCTACAAAAATAAGTATTTTAAGTTAGACATTATTCAACAATAGAAACACTACTGTTCAAAAGTAGTGAGTTTCAAACATTTTGAAAGTCTTTACTATTTCAAATTCAAATTTCTTTTGAACTTTCAATTAATTAAAGAATCCTAAAAAAAAAAGTGTATCACAGCTTCCACAAACCACAGCAGCACAACTGTTTTCAACATTATTAATAATAAGAAATGTTTCTTGAGTAGCAAATCAGCATATTGAATTATTTCTGAAGGATCATGTGACACTGGATTAACGATGCTGAAAATTCAGCTTTGCATCACATGAATAATTTAGATTTTAAAATATATTTAATTAGAAGACAAATTATTTAAAATTGTAATAATATTTCATAATATTTCTGTCTTTCCTGTATTTTTCTTTTACCAAATAAATGCAACCGTGATGAGCATAAGACTTGAAATAAGACTTGAAATACTGACAATGACCAAGCATACTACTGAGATTAACCTGCTACAAAGAGTTCGCATTGCTCATTTAAAAATATATATCACACCTCAGGGGTTTTGTAAAGGCTTTCATTCTGTCACTACAGTCCTTCCCTCTCCTTCTGGCTCACAACATGTTGTAATGACCACACTGTGCCACTCTGCATGTAGCTATGACAGCCACCAATTACTCAAAGATTGAGAACTGAATTTAAAGCATGACGAACAGCAACCTCCGGGCGTGTCACAGCCTTTCAGAGCTGCATTTATTTGGTCAAAAACACAGTAAAAACCATAACACTGTAAAAAATTATACAAATTTAAAATAACTGTTTTAATATATTTTAAAAATGTAATTTCTTCCTGAAAAACAGAATTTTTAGCAGCTATTACTCCAGTCTTCAGTGTCACATGATGAACAGAAAGTTTAAAAGAACAGCATTTATTTGAAATAGAAATCTTTTGTAACATTATAAATGTCTTTACTGTCACGTTTGATTAACTTAATGCATCCTTGCTGAACAAAAGTATTAATTTCTTAAATAAAATATATTATTGACCCCCATTTGAACAGTAGTGTAATTTCACGCTCTGAACCCACCGCACTGATTTGCTCCTTAATGGGGTGAAACACGTGTTTCCCTCTTTTGATTAAGACCTGGGGAGGTGGGGGTGGCGGCAATCAAAGAGGACACGCCCCCATTGTGTCCGAGACAGAGACGGCACCAGCCTAACAGAGCGTGATCGCTTAAGGTGCCGACCGTAGAGGATAATGGCCGACAGGTGAGCTAATTAAGATCACAGTGATGCGAGCGAGAAGGGGACCAGAGGGGCGCGTGGAGGTAGCATCCATCTTAAACAACAGGCTCCGCTTTCACCTGGAGAGCAATTTGTGCCAATTACGCCACGTAGTGAAACGGAGAAATTTAACAGTCTAGAAACGGCATGGGGCTTTTTATTCTATGAGCTGTGAAACGCAGAAAGACAATGAGGGTTTTTTTTGTATCTCAAGACATTTGGTTGTCGACTAAGCTTGCTGATTAATTGATTTCTTTGAAAGGGATAGGAAGCCTTTTTCTACATCTGATTCTGCTCCAATTTGTTCTTTATAGCAAAATCACCAAAATAGGCTCAACGAAAAAAAAAAATATTTAGGCCAAAACTAAAAAAAAATGTACCTATACAACTTTTACTCCTCTTCTCACAAATTATGATTACTAAAAACATATTTCCATGCGGTTCCCTGCACAATACTGTGTTATGACCTCAAAACACTTTGCAAAACACAAAACACAATGCATGATTTGTAAACTAATACATTTGACATCTGCAACACAAAACCAGCTCCATATGGTTTCTTTTATAGTAAACTTGCTCAGTAGCTCACCTGGTACAGCACTGCAATGCCGAGCATTCGGGTACGATTCCCACTAGTCAAGACACTCAATAAAAGAACTCAATGACTTATAGAAACAAGCTAAAATGGCATAGTTGCTTCAACAAATGCATTTTATATCTTTTAGGATATGTCCCCAAAACCTTCAAACTGGCTGTTTTTAAGCCTCTCATCAAAAAAAACACAACTTGACCCCAAAGAACTAGTTAAATACAGACCGATCTCGAATCTCCCTTTTCTGTCCAAGATACTAGAAAAGGTAGTATCCTCACAATTATATTCCTTCTTAGAGAAAAATGGTATCTGTGAGGATTTAGACCGTATCATAGTAATGAGACTGCTCTCATTAGAGTTACAAATAGGGCTGGACAATAATTCAATATCAATATATATTGCGATATTTTTTTTTTCAAAAACAGTGATATTAGGGATGGGGAGCTGACTCCAAAAGAGTCGATTCCTCGACTCTGAATAGCCCTAGAGTCGGAGTCGACTCCAGCACTGGAATCGACTCTCGGTGTCGACTCTGAAGTCGCTGATGTCTTCACTGATTCTCAAATCCCTATATAGTGCATGGCAGTTGAGTGCTATATATCAGCAAAGAGTGAACAAAATTGAGCGAGGATCCGTTTGCAGTGCAGTCTGTGTGCGGTGCGTAACCTATGTGGTGCAGAAGCAGCATGGGCTCACTGTGCTTTATTTAGTGTGCTCAGTGCGCTATGATCCGCGGCTATTTACCACCATTATTTTGATTTCAAATTTTTTTCCTCTCTCAACATAGTGATAATCTTTTCACACATACATTCACGCGTAAAAAGATAGTATAAGTCTTTATGATCCGTAATTATGTCCCCATTGGATGCAACAAATGCCTCGTTTGTAATGGGTTTTCATGTTTTTGTCTCATCGCTCCGGCCGGACAGAGCATCACAATATGGTAAGGGGCATAACATTTCAGTCACACGCTTGAGGCATTCGGCCAATCACAACGCACTGGATAGCTGGCCAATCAGAGCACACCTCGCTTTTCAGACCAATGAGCTTTGTAAAAATCGATGCGTCGATTAAGTGTCGGCAATAGCAAACAACGGTGATAGCTCATTTAAAGGTAATGTCACCTCTAAATTGGACTAATTTGGACAGTCACGCTAAATGGAGTCGAGGAGTCGATTCATAGACTCCGATGGTGGGAGTCGGAGTCGACTCCGAAAAACCTGGAACAGAACACCCCTAGGTGATATGATTTTTAAACACATTTCCGATATTTCGATATACATTACCGGTGTTTCTAAGTCATACATTGATTTATTTGTGGCGGTTGACTTCCTTGAATAAACATGAGCACTGCACGTTTCAAAATCAAAATGTGGCGCGGGTGTTTTATATGAATGTATCTTTGAAGGGGAACTAACTGTCTTCAGAAAAGTTTTGATGGCATTTTCATCTGATAAAGCAGCCAGCGTTCATGAGCGGAGCGCTGCTTTGTGTACAGCCGTTATCGGGGAAACCGCTGTTACTGCCGCTCTAAAACGCCTCCTGCTGGCTCGTCTCCAGTAATATGTTTTTGTTGTTGCGCACTCTGTTTCCGTTTTCTGCAGCAACTCTGAGCATTTTTCATATTCTTTATCCTGGCTGAAGCACTTTTGTTTCAATCTATAAGAATAATCAGCCTACGTTATAGTTTAAAGTTAAAGATATTAATATTATTAAGGCGAGCCTGAGTCTTATATTTATTTGACAGTGATTTCATATTTCTTGTTTGTATGAAGGCTAAATACTAGTAAAAGGTGAACATTAATTTATTAGTGCCGTTTTTTTTTCTAAAATATTATGTATACGAGTCAAAAGTTTTTGAACAGTAAAATTTTTAATGTTTTTAAGGAAGCCTGCATTTATTTGATCCAAAATACAGCAAAAGCAGTAATATTGTTAAATTTTTTTACTATTTAAAATAACTGCTTTCTATTTGAATATATTTTAAAATGTAATTTATTCCTGTGATGCAAAGCTGAATTTTCAGCATCATTACTCCAGTCTTCAGTGTCACATGATCCCTCAGAAATCATTCTGATACTTTTATTTGGCAAGTATGCTTTAAATTAATCAAAGTGATGATAAAGACATTTATAATGTTACGAAGGATTTCTATTTCAGATAAATGCTGTTCTTCTGAACATTCTATTCATCAAAGAAACCAGAAAAAAAATCTACTCCGCTGTTTTCAACATAATAATAATGAATGTTTTTGAGCTGCAAACCAGAATATTAGAATGATTTCTAAAGGATCATGTGACTGGAGTAATGATGTTAAAAATTTAGCTTTGAAATCACAGGAATAAATTACATTTTAAAATATATTTGAATAGATAACTGTTATTTTAAATAGTAAAAATATTAATTTTTTTTACTGTTTTTGCTGTACTTTGGATAAAAAAAAATGCAGGCTTGGTGAGCAGAAGAGACTTCTTTAAAAAAACATTTAAAAATCTTACTGTTAAAAAACTTGACTGGTAGTGTAGTTTTATAGGAGGTTTCAGAGACTTGGCAAATTCATTTTTCAAAAGTTTGTAGGTACAGACATCTGTTGTGGGAGTTCTTGGCAGGTTTTCTGAGGCTTTTTTTAAAAAAAAATTTTTTTTTTACAATTGTTCATATCGATATCGCAATACCGTATCGACCGAAATTAAGAAATATATCGTGATATAAATTTTGGCAATATTGTCCAGCCCTACAAATGACCTGATCTTATCATCTGATCGTGGTTGTATCTCAGTGCTACTGGATTTTAGCGCTACGTTTGACACTATTGACCACAACATTATTTTGAATAGACTAGAAAACTTTGTTGGCATTAGTGGAAATGCATTAGCATGGTTCAAATCGTACTTATCTGACTGTCATCAATTCGTAGCAGTGAATGAAGAGGTATCATATTGATCTCAAGTGCAGTATGGAGTACCTCAAGGCTCAGTATTAGGGCCGTTACTTTTCACACTTTACATGTTACCCTTGGGAGATATCATCAGGAAACACGGTGTTAGCTTTCACTGTTATGCTGATGATACTCAGTCTTTCCTTTGAAAGCCATGTTTCTAGCATTTGTAAATCTGCATTTTCCATCTCAAAAATATATCCAAATTACGACCTATGCTCTCAGTGTCAAGTGCAGAAACGTTAATTCATGCGTTCATGACCTCACGGTTAGATTATTGTATTGCTTTATTGGGTGGTTGTACTGCACGCTTAATAAACAAACTCCAGCTGGTCCAAAATGCAGCAGCTAGAGTTCTTACTAGAACCAGGAAGTATGACCATATTAGCCCTGTTCTGTCAACACTGCACTGGCTCCCTATTAAACAGATAATTGCGTGAAAATGTAAGGAGTAGAAGTAAAAAGTCGGCTGAAAAATAATTACTCCAATAAAGTATAGATACCCAAAATTTCTACTTAAGTAAGGTAACGAAGTATTTGTACTTCGTTACTTGACACCTCTGCACACTAACACATTTCTAATATTCAAATCCGTTAAAGGATTCTTAGGCTGCATTAATTAGGACAACTGGAACCGGGAACAGTTCCCATAACCCCGATGTACTTGCTACATCGTTAGAAGAATGTCATCTACGCTAATATTAGTCTGTTTCTTTCTTATTCCGAGGTCACCATAGCCACCAGATTCAGTCTGTATCCAGATCAGATGGTCACTGCAGTCACCCGGATCTAGTACGTATCCAGCCCAGATGGTGGAGCAGCACCTAGAGATGACCTCTACAGCCCTGAATGTCAGCGGAGACCTTGTCAACTAGATGAGCCCCAGAGACAGATCCCCAGTGAAGACCTTGTCTCCTAGACGGCCACCGGGACAAGACCACAAAAAACAGTTGAGTCCTCTGCACAATGTGACTTCGCTGCAGCTTGGAATTGAACTTTTGGTTTCGTCTGGCCAGAGGAGAACTGGCCCCCCAACTGAGCCTGGTTTCTCTCAAGGTAATTTCTCCATTCTGCCACCGATGGAGTTTTGGTTCCTTGCCGCGGTCGCCTCTGGCTTGCTTAGTTGGGGACACTTTTGAAGACTCAAGCCCGTCTCTCACAGTACTGGCAAGGACCTGGAAGTACAGAGACGTTTTACGAAAACCTTTATAAGGCTGGACACCAGTCATAAAACGAAATTGCAGATGTGTTCCTCAGAAACATGACATCAGCATTGACAAAGCATTTTCTTCTTGGAGATATGTGATGATACCTAGCGCACTTATCATACTAGAAGTAAGGACGTTTATGAAAGATAAGTGCAGAAGGCCATGCATGTGTTTGGTTATAATGTTTGGTTAAGCTGTCTCTAAAAATAAGCTTTCTTTTATGAACTTCCATGAGTAATAATAAAAGCCTTGTCACCGCAATATTGATATTTACGCAAGATACTCATCCATTTAAAGCTGGATGTTGAATATTCCTACTTGATACTTCCGACTTCAAACTTTTTTTGTTTGTTTGTTTTTAAATAAATGATTGTATTTAGCAAAAGGATGCATTAAATTGATTAAAAAAGACAGTATAGACTTTCACATTGTTATAAAAGTTTTCTATTTCAAATAAATGTAAATAATCAGAATTTTATCTAAGAATGTTGAAAAAAATATATCACAGTTTCCACAAAAACAATAAGCATCACAACTGTTTTCAACTTTGATAATAGTAATAAATGTTTCTTGAGCAGCAAATCAGCATATTAGAATGGTTTCTGAAGGATCATGTGGCGCTGAAAATAATCCTGCAAACCCAAAACTTTTGAATGGTAGTGTACAACAAAATGTCAATGCAAATTTCGGGGCACGTAAACATCTTATTCTGAATATTCACTGTAACTGAACATTTATTTTGATACTCCTAACAGATATTCAAGTGGACAATAGCAGTTACCTTGATCCTGTGGTTACTGGTGTTTCCTGTAGCTGATAAAAACTGTGGCATTTGGCTGCTTGCCGTAGCTCAGGCTCCATGATCTTGGACACGTCATAGTAATGGCCAAACCTCACTGATGATGCCAAAGCATTCTACAAATAAGAAGAAAACAAATATAACAGAAACTTTATTCTCTAGGGGTGTAAAATGCACAAAATACAGAATTTAATAATGAATTCTGAATTACTACACCAAAACAATTACTGCCCTATTTTCAGTTGTAAAAATATATATCCTCAATCTACTTCCTGCACGAACATGTTTAATTGTCACTACAGCTACTTCTGTGTCTCAACCATATATTGGCTGAGATTGACCCTCGCTGATTTTCATGCCGGCAACGTCATCCACAATTGGAGAAGGGAGTTCCTATTTTAAAAAATATGAAAGGCAGAACATTAAATAGCTCACTTAAATACTACTACTACTAATAATAATAATAATAACAACAAGAACAGTAATTTTGAAATATATTTTAGAGACAGACAAAAAATTAAATTAATGCAAAAGTTACAGACTTTTTTGCACCTAATGAAATTGAATTGTTTATATCGATAAATTAAATCTGAATATGGAAAGACTTTCTACCTGACCTAACTAAAAGATTTAAAGAAGAGTTTAAAATTGGAACAGCTTTTATCACATAAAAAATTACAGCACATATTACTTCTGGTTACTTCTTTATTGTACTAGCAATGCAAGGTCAATTTGTGCGCATTATGGGGCAGATTTGGAATGTGCAAAGCATGTCCTATGCATTAAGAAATTCATACTTGCATTGAAACTGCATACTATACAGATTCTATACAGGGCAAAAATAATAGTATGACTACTTTGACTAGTATGGTAATCTATTCCAAACACAACCAATAACAAAAAGACACAACACAGTTTCAAAGTGACCTTAGACCAAAAGAAGATACAGAAATCAGACTATGGCACAGTCATAATAATACATACAGACATTGTGTCATGCTCGGTCACACTGTCCCCGGCCAATGGCAAAAAAATGTTTTACTTATGAAGACACACAGATTTCTCCAGGTTTATTGTTTTGAGGGCAAGGTAGTTATATAAAGAGAATACGGTGGTAAATAATGGATTTTATGTACTTGGAGTTCACAGAACCAAAAAACTTGACCAAAGTGTCAAACAGGAAGAGTGTGAACATTTGATTCGATTTTGTTCATACCTGCATGATCTGATCAGGGTGATCTCGGGCAGATGCCAGGAAGAGTTCATGTCCACACACAACTCCCTCTGCCAGGAAGTACTTGAGCAGCATGCGGGAGTAGCTGTCATAGCGGTCCTCCTCTGTGAACAGGAATCACCATCAATGTCACATATATTAACCCAAACTAGACCAAAACATAGAGTGGTGAGCCTTTTGACGCACCTCGTGACAAAAGAATGGTCAAAGTCACTATCACATCAGATACTGTAAATATGCCAACACAGAGAACAAATACAAGACTAACCTCAGATGATGAAATAAGAAAACAAATGTTTATTCTGGTTGCTAGTGATGCAACCAGACCTAACACAGGAAAATTCCAATCATGCACTTGTTCCCTCGATACAAGCAGCCCCCTGCCTCAAAGCGGTGGTCAGCTATTAACAGAGTAGAGAAAGATGCTTATTTTCATATTCAGATAGTAGATCAACCCAAACTAGACCAAAACATAGAGTGGTGAGCCTTTTGACGCACCTCGTGACAAAAGAATGGTCAAAGTCACTATCACATCAGATACTGTAAATATGCCAACACAGAGAACAAATACAAGACTAACCTCAGATGATGAAATAAGAAAACAAATGTTTATTCTGGTTGCTAGTGATGCAACCAGACCTAACACAGGAAAATTCCAATCATGCACTTGTTCCCTCGATACAAGCAGCCCCCTGCCTCAAAGCGGTGGTCAGCTATTAACAGAGTAGAGAAAGATGCTTATTTTCATATTCAGATAGCATCTCATCTCATGTGCTTCCAGCAATTTACAATTTAAAGTGTTGCATACCAATTCAAAGTGTTAAAGTTAGCCAGGGAGGAGTGCGCTCGCGTGCCCCGCAAAGCTTGGTACAGCGCCTGCTCTTTTGGGTGGATCAAACACTCCTCTCGATTTGAGCAGTGCATGTACCGGGCAGTTTGAATTGAGGAGTGGATATGCTGTTCAGGGAGGGCATTATACAAAGAGAGTGGAGACTACATCCTCAAACAGTGAAGATGATCTGGAGCCGCTTTGGGGAAACGGAAATTGACCTCTTTGCTTCAGAGGAGAATGCCCACTACCCGTTATTCTTCTCGCTAAAGACCGCTCCCTTGGAAGGGGACGCACTGTCGGGCCACTATGCATTCCCTCCAGTCAAAATAGTGCCGCACCATTTGGCACAAACTAGTGCCGCAGATTGCATGGTCAGACTGACGCCCAGGCATGGCTATACACCTGAAGTGCTCTCAACATCATTCAGAGCCCAGGTTATTATGATACGGTTGTTTAGGTGCTTCAACAAGGTTCGGTACCCGACCTAAGGGCAGGGCAAGCACTCCACTGCTTTGCTTGCTACTGCATGTGTCTAGTCTACTGTATCGGCTCTGTTCGAGTTGGGACCAGCTTGGTTTTCACACAGCAGGGTTTTATACGTTCCCCAAATGCAATGTCGAGAGACCAAACTCGATAAGGGAACATCTCCGGCTACTCAATGTAACCGTGGTTCCCTGAGAGGAGGGAACGTGACATTACGTAAACTGCCGTGTGGAAATGTTCCTCAGAGCCTCAACGACTCTTGCTCAGTCTAAAGATTCTGAGGTGAATTGGCGCCCGACATCACCTATATCCCCTAATGTCTCGTTCCCTATTCTCAGGGAACCACGGTTACGTTGAGAAACTGGAGACGTTATACAAACAAAACTAATGCCTTCAAAATGTCATTACTATTACAGTGTTTCATTCATTTTCATACATAATAACACCCTGAAAGCACCAAGGTGGTCTAAAATAGCCATTCCAGTGGCAGTTGATTGGTATTTAAAAATATAATTTATTCATGTGAAGCAAAGCTGTATTTTCAGCATCATTAGTCCAGTCTTGAAATCACATGATCCTTCAGAAATCAGTCTAATATGCTGATTTGCTTATTATTGTTAATGTTGAAAACAGTTGTGCAGCTTAATACTTTCGTGGAAAAGTTTTTTCAGGATTATTTGATGCATAGACATTTTTTGTAACCTTATAAAATTATTTACTGTTACTTCTGATCAATGTAATGCATCATTGTTGAATAAAACTACTGATTTATTTAAAAATAAATTGTAATGACCCTGCAGTTTTGAGCAACATCTTGTATATTTAGTCTTTTTTTATTTAAAATACATTTTAAAGGGGTCATATGATGCTGCTTGTTTCTCCTCTATGCCCCGCCTTTCTGAAACGCGTCGATTTTTATAAAGCTCATCAGCCTGAAAAGCGAGGTGTGCTCTGATTGGCCAGCTATCCAGAGCGTTGTGATTGGCCGAATACCTCAAGCGTGTGACGGAAATGTTACGCCCCCTTACCATATTGTGATGCCCTGTCCGGCCGGAGCGACGAGACAAAAACTACAGCGAGAATAAAAGTTACACCTTCTTTCTTTGCGTGAAAATTTGGGCGGCGTTATGCAAATCTTCCCACATTGTGACGTAGACATGTGGGGGCGTGTTAGAACGAGCCGTTTTAGGTAGGCGTGGCTGACTCTTAACTTTTATAAAGAATATCTCTTTGGATTTGAGACTTTAGTCTTTGCAACTTTACAGATCTTCTTTATGCACCAAGAGCTTGTAACACGCCAAAGAGAAAGGAAAAATTGAAATCACATCATATGACCCCTTTAAAGGAACTGCCCCAATTGCTTTAGTGCTTACAAGAAGATCTGACTTCTTGTAAAAGAGTTGAGCAATGGCCAGCTCAGAAACACTCACAGTCTGCTTTTTTCCCCTCTCCAGCACAAAAGCACACACACACTGACAGTTTCAACCTTCCATTCTTTTCGACAAACACCCTCAAACCCACACAGGTCTAAAGCCACTGTGTGACCTCTGAAGGATTCCTCCATCAGCAGGAGAGAATGAGGGATTACCTGGATGCCTCTCATCTCCCATCACCAATGAAAGAAAAAAACAATTCCTCAACTCTTCAATTTGTCATTGGAAGAACTCCCCTCTCCCTTATTTATGTGTTTCTAGGTCAGCAGGCCTTTGTGGCTTTCAGCGGACCCGACAAAGACACCCAGATGGGCCCACTCGAGATGGAGCCTATTGTGGTGGCGTTTCTATGGTGCCTTACAAATAAAACCTGCGGGTGCTATTAGCCTAGCGGGGGTGTTTCGGGGGCGGGACGAGATGTGTTGGGGGGTGCATATCTCTGCTGTAGAGACAACACAACTCTGGCACATATCATTCACCCAAGAGGTGGGACATTTAGAGACTTCCTATCTTTTCTGATGCAGAGAAGAGAGGGTGTCTCTTTTGGAGAAAGAATAATGCAAGCCGTACTTTAGCATGTGTATAAGACAGTAGGAGTGTGTGTGTGCAGCGAGTGTGAGTCAGACACTCAAAGCTGCAGGGGAAATTTGGGTCAACACTTCTGCCCTCCTGGTTCCATATGTTTGCCGTCTGAGTCCCACTGATTCACAATGGCACCGGTAATACAAATGGGAATTAAATGTGCAACCTCTGGGGACGCTTCCATCATTTATTTTGATCACTGTTGCATCAAATAATAACAGCTCAATTTTCAACTCCACATAAATAGCTTACAAATTTGACCCTAATCTTAAATGTGAAGTGTGTATTTTTCAGTATTAAAATACTTTGTTCTATAGCAGTTTAATATGCAGAAAATGAAACTGATTTAACCAAAATGTAAGCACTTTGGCACTACAAAATATTTCTGTATTCTTTTTTTTTTACTATTTCCTTTGGTGCTACTTGTAACACAAAAATTACACACTTCACTTATAACATCTGAAAAAAAAGTATGTAATTTGTTGTATATTAGATAAAGCTACAGCACACAAATTAAGCAGATAATTTATTTCCCATTTAGAAAGTATAAACATCTATGTGTCTCATATACACAGCTGTGGTCTCTTTCATGTGGGTCATGTTGGGGGACATGAGTGACCTAGACAGGACTCAACATCATAAAGGACCATGACCAATAAACTTCCAATGAAGTGAAAGAATTACTTCAACATGAAAAAGAATGCAAAGAATAGAAATTAGGCCATAAATATATAAGATCCTCATGAATATATGTTTTGACAATAATGAACTACATCAAAATGATACACTATTCAACAAAAACAAAATGATATGGCAGTCATATACTAGAGTGTAAAGTGTCAACTTTCTTAACCAAATGTCCAAAAAAATAAAATAAAATGATGAGGAGCAACAGAAAGATCCTCAAAATTAAATATGTCAAACTACTCAGGTAAACTGCCGTTAACCTTTCAGAATTTCAAAAAACATAATTAGTCTATAACCCCAATTCCAGAAAAGTTGGGACGTTTTGTAAAATGCAATAAAATCAAGAATCTGTGATTTGTCAATTCTCTTTAACTTTTATTTAATTGACAAATGTACAAAGAAAACATTTCCAAAGTTTTCACTGACCAACTTTAATGTATTTTGTATGTAAACAAATTTTTATTTTGATAGTTGTAACACACTCCAAAAAAGTTGCGACACAGGCAACATAAAAGTGAAAAGGTTATAGAATATCCAAATTAAACTGTTTTGAAGCAAAGCTGGATCATGGCTCATCATTTTATGCCAAATTTCATGAGAGAAGTGTCAAGCAAATCAAAAACCACATTTCTAAATGCAAAATCGCAAAGAATTTAGGTCTTTCACCAACAATTATACTAATATAGTGAAAATAGAAAGGCAGGAAACCTCAGTTGAATGTGCCTGACCTTTGAGTCCTCAGATGGCATTGCATAAGAAACCTTCATGCTGCTGTGTTAAATATAACCACGTGGGCTCAGGAGTACTTTCGAATACCTCTATCAGTTAACACAGTCTGCCACTGCATCAGTAAATGCAACTTGAATCTCTGTTACTCAAGGAGAAAGCTGTACATCAACTCTATGCAGTGATGCTGTGGGGTTCTCTGGGCCAGAGCTCATCTCAGATAGTCAAAAAGACAGTGGAAACGTGTGCTGTGGTCAGATGAGTCCACACTTGTTTCTGGGAAAAATGGACGTTCTCAGTCCCAAAGACCAAAGGGACCATCCAGATTTTCACCAGCGACAGATGCAAAAGCAAACATCTGTCATGGTATTGGGGTGCAGCAGAGCAAACGGCATGGGTGACTGGAATATGTGCGAAGGTAAGATTGACATGGAGGCATATATTGGAATTGTACATATACTGCCATTCAGATGACATCTTTCATGGGAAGTCCATGGTTATTAGATCAAGACAATGCCAGGTCTCATTCTGCATGTGCTACAACAGCGTGGTTTCGACAATGATCATCACAGACTGCTGAGCATCTGAAATCTTGTATCAAGCGAGATTGCACAAAAATGTTGCTTGCAAAACTTTAACAATCAGTATCCTCAATTCCAAAACAATTAAACAAAAGGAAAGTTGATGTTGACACAGTGTTAAACATGCCTCTGTCCCAACTTTTTTGGAATGCGTTGCAGCCATCAAAATCTAAATTTGTTTATATTTACAAAATAAAATTAAGTTGGCCAGTGAATACATTGGAATTTGTTTTCTTTGTACTTTAGTCAATTAAATAAATGTTAAAGAGAATGAACACTTTTATTCTTGATTTTATGGCATTTTCTGGAATTGGGGTTGTTTAATCAGAGTTATCATCATATCTAATGAGCTATCAGCCTACTGAATCGTAGAATCAGAAGCAACTACATTATTATCTGCATCTTAAATGCAAATAAATTAAATAACACACACACACACACTATTGCTATTTGCAGTTCTGGTTAAATGCTTTTGTATTTTTTCATTGGCTTTGGTTTTGTACTCTGCACAATAAAGTTGAATCTAATCTTACATAAATCTACAATACCTATAATACCTAATCCATATTTTGTCTACATATTATGACATGCAAACAATTGGCTTAGTTCAAACATAATAGCCAGAAATAATAATAGCTTCACAACTTACTGACAAGACATGGCAGTATAAAGACATTGCTTCATTTCTTACCTACAAGCAGCAGAGTTCCAACTGCCAGGCCACCACCTAAGGAAAAGTGTATATGTCTTAATGACAGAACACATAATGTGGTTTATCTACCGGTCAACCAACATCATGCACTTCAAAAGACAAAGGTATCTCTATAACTTAATCAGAAAAGGTCAAGTGCACATACTTTGAAAGAAAACATTTTTTGGACTCATATTGTACAAGATACCATTCTGCATTATTATTAAAATGGCTACTATTACGAAGATTAACTTTTAAACTAGAATCAATCAGTACTGTGGGTATGCAAAATGAAATAGAGAAATACATAGAAATATAGTAATATATCTTATATAATATACATAGTATATAGTGTATTATTTTTGAGTGTTGTATTATAAATACAAAGAAGAATCACAAGATTAATGATGATTATAATACATAACTCTTATTTCTCAGGGACTTCTTTGTCACTTTTACAATACATACAAGCCTATACAAAGTAATCATTATCTAATCAATACCTTACAGGACCTAAAATACAAAAATAGTTCATTTAATACTATTAATTTTCTTGTAATGCAAAGATAATATCCTTAATGAACAAAAAATTACCCTGATATTTTGATCGATGGGATTTCTCAGTGAGGTTAAAACATTTTAATTGCATACATTATACGTGTGACAGGAGTGCAGACAAAAGTCTATTAATGCGGAATTTTTCTAGATGTATTAATAAATATGAAGACGATAGAGTGCCATGTCAAAATATAAATATAGTGCACTTTCACTTAACATTAAGCTTCAGCCGAGTGAATTGTACTAACCAATCACGTAGTCAAGCGAGCTGACGCCAGATGACACTAAGAGCTGTCCGTTCTGTACAGACGGTCTGGTTCCAGGGATAGAAACTAGTTTGCTGCGGGTTTTTTTCTGAAAACTAGTTGTGTCGCCTATGCTGATGGATCCAGCCATGCCTCTAATGGGAGCCGCCATGTTTTTCTGTTGTTGACAGCAGAGCGATGACTCTACAGCCAATCAGAGACTGAATTGTTGCTCTCTTAGCCAATCAGAAGGAGACTTGTTTAGCGATGATGATGCAGTGGAGTTCAAGGTTGACTGCAGCTGCGTAGAAAAGGTGTGATCAAGAAATACAAACATCGCGCTGTGAATGGACACGAGTCAGGTAGGATTAGTGTACAAATGACTAGCGTTTATTATAATTCCATCACACTGGACATCATGTATGTATATCCTGCTATCGATGTTGAAACTGGCCCACCTGAGCCATAACACAGAGAAATCATGATGCCCTTGTACTTTAGACAAGACTTAGCAAATGTAGTGAACAGATCAGAGCTTCTTTCATAACCAGTGACAGAGTAAATACTGAAGCTGTCATTGTAAGCGTATTCATATTGAAAAGCAATGAATACATCATTTTATTTGGCAAGGACGCATTAAACTGATCAAAAGTGACAGTAAAGACATTTACAGTGTTACAAAATATTTATATTTGAAAAATCAAGCTCTTTTGAACTTTCTATTCATCAGAGAAGCAATATATATATATATATATATTTGTATTTGTATTTTAATAAGTACAGGTCAGAATAAGTGTGTTGTTTAATTTTTACATAAAAATGTTACGCTGAATGACAATGGAACATAATTTCTCCCATATTTTGACATTTTATATAAACAAAATTTGTTTGAAATATGAATGTAGACACTTGCAAGCTTGCATTTAATATGCTTTCTGTGTGTATCAATCGCTTTTGTAAATTTTATTTGATACAGTCTCCAAAATGGGACGTCTCGTCTTTGACCCATACCAATTTCCTTATTGCCGTGGTAGTTTCTTACATAATAAAAGAGATGCAAACCAGTATTTATCATCCATATTTATTGACTTGTAATTAATTTATAGGTGGGATAATATAATGCATCCTTTCATATAAGTGAGTGTCAAATGAGTCTTATATCTGATAGTTTTGGCCATTCAAAAACTAAAGTTTCTTTATATATACAGGTGCATCTCAATAAGTTAGAATGTCGTGGAAAAGTTCATACATGAAAATTCTAGATTTCCACTAGACCGGTCCATTTATTGTTAAGGTGCACTTTTTAGGTCATCCAGATGCTGGTATCGCTTATGTTATTTTTATCAACTCGTATCTGATTGTTCCACACAGTGCTAATACTAACAGTCATAACATGTCAAATGTTTCCTGGGCAGCTTGTTTGGGTTTCCCCAGCGTGATTCTCTTTGCCACCACAATCTGAGGTTAAGAATATAGTGGCATTGCTCAGAAGGGAAGTTAGATTGTCATCTGCGGAGGGTTTGTTTGCGTTGGTGTTGAAAGGAAAGTAATAATCTTGGATGCCAGGATGATTATAGGGTTGTGGTTACTATTATTTGTGACCCACAGGAAGGTCATTTTATTCTCTGCTCCGAAATGGCATTAATCTGTATTTGTTTTCCAATATGAAATAAAAGATATCTATAACATAAAAACAAAGCAGGCTAATTTTAAAAAGAAATCGGTACTAGGGATGGGCATTTAGTGATTGGAGAATTGTACGATTTCTCTTTTAGCCAAAACAGAAGGCCTAACTTGGGACATCAGATAAGATCTGTTTGCCTTTCAGCTCTATCTTGGGTTCAGACTGCAGTCAAAGGTCATTTCAATAAAGATTAGTCTGTCATGTCATTGTTACAGAACTAGCTCAGCATCCTTTGAAATCCTTAAATTTTGGTCATATTTATGGGGATTGACTCTGTAATTGGCTTTAGTCGTTATCTGCCTTTTAAAATTAATTCGATTTCCATTGGACTGTTGTAAAAATCAAGTGACGGAGGGAGGGTTCCTTTATGTCATGCATGCAGACATCTGTCCTCCATCAACCAACCAGGTGTCAGCCTCATTTTGATAGCCGCACTGATAGCCTCCCGATTACCAAATCTTTAGGTTCTCCGATCCCTTTCAACGGACAAAGAGAGCAATGCGAGGCCACCCTCAGCTGCCTTCTGCCACACAGATCGAGAACATCAGAGAGGCCCCCCCCCTCCTCATCTTCCTTCCATCTGGGTTCTCGGGGGAACGCCATCTTAGTTAACTCTATTCAAATCTATGTAATCTTCTTAAGTCCCGCAGAAGCTCCCAAAGTCGAGCTCCTCATGTATGTCTAAATGCAGATGTGCTGTGATAAGAAGCTGTGAAGCAGGCCTTGGGATTCAGTTCCTCTCTTATTACTCACTGTCTTAGGATATTTTAAGGTGTAAAATAATGAATAAATACATAATTTAAGAATTTAATATTGCCTCTAAATCCCAGTATGTATCATCACACAGGGAAAAAAAAAAAAAGTTTTTTAAAATTGTAATTATATTTCACAATATTGCTGTCATATTGTATTTTTGATCAAATAAATGTAGCCTTGGTGAGTGTAAGAAACTTCTTTCAAAGACATAAAATCTTAAGTATTCTAATCTTTTGACCGTTAGTGTATATATTATATATTAGTATTTTTTCTACACGCACACAAAAACATTTTCTTCAGTGGTCCTTCGGGGTGGTTGAGGTGCTACATAGCACCTGTTAAGCCGCCCCTGTATACTGTAGTTCTTTAACGGTTCTCTAACTCTAGTCACTCAGTTTAGTTGGGGAAAGATTAAAAAGTGGCATTAAAATAAAGTGTATTTCCAGAAGATGATGTGGTTCTCAACCTTTTTGCCCCCAAGGCCCCCCATAAGGAAATATTCCAGGCCCCCACACAAGACTTTTTGACCTCAGAAAAGCATAAAAGTGATTCAAAACTGCTTTTGCCATTGTAGTAAATTCCCATTCATAGCAAACATATGACAGAGTGGCGTAACATCTCAAATCTAAGGAGGAGAATGGGGCTCCTCTTATGGTTCTACATAGCACCATTTGACAAAGGTGCTGTATAGCATCTTTAAAGATGGCACTTAAAGTGGTTCCCCTATGATTACAAGCCAGTGAACCACAGTGCTATTTAGCATCATTTTTGTTTATAATGATTGTTTTCTGAACCAATTTTCTTTTCTTTTTTTACAAATTTTCATTCTGAATGTCCGGCAATCATGAACAATGGTGCTCAGAATTGCAGCCTGCTTTCCAGTGTCACCTGGGCTGCTGTTTATTTTCTTTGCTATTTCAGGAGGTCAGCGGAGTGTTAGCACATTAGATGGTGGCATGGAGTCACTGTGACCTTTACACAAGTGTGACATCAGTCTCAATGCCTGAATTGGTGTTTGCACGCTTTGCTTTGTTTACCAGGTGTTTGCAGTATATATTTCATTGTAATTGACTCTTAAAGGGATATCTATGTGGTTTGCTGTAATATTTGAAACTGTTTGTGCCTCCATTTGATTTTTAAAAAGTAAAACATTTATGTATGCCGTAGATTATTTACCTCAATATTATATGTAATTATGCACAGAAATTTGCCACTGAAAAAACAACAGTGACAAAAAAAAAAATGAAATTCTTAATTAGCACTTCTCACATGATGCATTTCGGCTGTTTTAATTTGTTTAAATTTTTTTGTGTGTTAATTTTTGTTTTGGTATATATATATATATATATATCCAGTGTATCACTATATGGAGACTGTAAGGTAGTGTGTTTTTGCGTAGACTGATCTATGCAGGGTCTGTTGAACTATTTCACAACTTTTTTTTTTTTACTTCACCTGCCATATTAATGCAACGTCCATATCCTGAGTTCAAGATGCAACAGCTTATTTCATTTTTCTAATACTTAAGAAATAAAAATGAACACATCCTTACAACAAAGCACTTGTTGTTGTTTTTAGCTATTGTCTTACTTGTTGGCAAGTTCTCGTGTGAAATGGAAAAGCATTTGCCATGTAATGATATTATAATCATAATTCAACAAGTTTCAGTGCCAATTTTTAAACTGTAAATCTATTATTTATAGAGCTGTTTATCAGATTAAATGCTTCTAAAACATCACTGATGACAGCTCTGTCTCAAGAGATTTGTTCAATTTTAAAAGTTTGTTTTACAGCAGATTTATAGGATTAAAAGAGCATTTAGATGCCACCTGCTTCTGAGCTCTCTAGGAACCCTTTCTCCCTTCTGTCGCATTATGGGTTTTGGGGGTCCGGGGCCACAGATGGCTCTCCAGAGATGCTCTATGTGACTCTGTGTAGCAAATATATACATTGTACTGTGTAATCCTGGATTAAGGGGAGACTTGGAGTTAATTATCCAATTGTTAGATCAAATTCATTTTGGTTCTGTCACTTCCCCGCCCAGGGAATCATGTGGCAGTTAGTGCTTGTTCCGAACACACAGGGGGAATGTTCAGAAATAGAGATTTTCATCTCAATTTTCTGAAGGTCTGTTTGATTTTGGCTAAACTCCATTTGATTCCAAGCAGCTGACTCTCCCAGCCTCTCTCTCACACACACAGGGTGCCAGTGGAAAACCAGGCGGCCGCATATGGACTGTCTCTTGATATCATTCACTGGCCGTGTAATCTTATTATGCTAAATCCTTAATCCTCACCTATGTTGGACGCCCACAACAGTGACGGTGCTGGTGATTGGACGACTAGATGTAGTTGGGGATGCTGTGTTCTCCGCCACACATTATCCACGTTATGAACGCGACACACCGTCTCTTGAGGTCAGGATGAGAAAATGATGGATAGAACTAGAGGAATTAATTTCTGGATCAAAACCCTTTGTTATGTGAACGCCTTCTAAAAATATGTCGGGTCAGGGGAACCAAAAGCAGCAAATTATACAGGGTTTCCTTAAGGCTGAGAAGTTACTAGACATTCAGGCAACCAAATGCCTAGTCGAGTTTGAAAATATTTCATTTTGCCCATCCCTACAGTACATCCCAAAAGATGCTTTATAGAGGTTTAAAAGGTGAGCATATATGTTATAGTTTAGGCAGAGTTATCAATTGCCAGGGAAAACCGCTCCGAAACAATAGTTTGTTCACCCCACCCTGGAGTTTGATAAGCAAAACAACAGCTGGCCCTTTCACGGCCTCCCTGAGATACGACGACATCCAGTCAGGCAGAAACATCCCTGGACGGAGGGGGCCTTTGGGTAGAGCAGCTAACTCTCGTACACCCTGTTTGTGTTGGGGGTATCAGACGTAATTATGAGGATTCAGAGGTGTGGATTCGATGTCTGACCGGAATGGAAAGAGAGGGGAGCAGGGGACAGAAGTATGGGGCGAGGAGATGGCTGGTGGGTAATGGGATTAGGTGTAGCACTTTCCATGACACATGGAGACGGACACCTGACACTTGGCCTGGGACTGAGATGGAGGAAATATAGGGGACAGAAGGATTAATTCCGCCCCATATTGGAGATGTCATTCCCGAGGCAATAGGGGCTTTTGAGATAGGGCTCGGTTTCGTTCAGTTTCTGCTCGGCTGGGTCGCCTTGATTCTTTTGGTTTGCTTCAGGAGAAAAGATTGAGGTTTATCCTTCATTGGACATCCAGTGAGGTTGTTCTTCTGAAGATTTGTTTTCTAATTGTGCAAGAGCTTGATTTTCAGAGTTTCTTTTTGGGAAGCAGTTTAAAAACCGACAAACGGCACCTCATTGAAGTTGTTGGGTTATCTTTTGAGCAGTTTCTTAGCCAAGTGAGGTTTTGTGGATGTGTACACTATTAAAAATAAAGGTGCATTGATGGTTCTTTAAGATCCATAGAATCTTTCCATTGCACAAAAGGTTCTTTGGGGAAATGAACCCCCAAATGGTGGTTATAATAGATTGCTACAAAAACCTCTTTTGGAACCTTTATTTTTAAAGGAATAGATCAACCAAAAAAATAATAAAAATAGATAAATAAAAAATGCTGCAAATGTACACACCCTTAGGCCTCACAAAGATGTAGCTGAGTTTGTTTCGAGCATTACATCACTTGTTTACCAATGGATCCTCTGTAGTGAATGGGTGCCGTCAAAATTAAATTCTTACTGATAACAGCATCACAATAATCCACAAGTAATCGTCAGGACTCCAGTCCATCAATTAACATTTGTAAATTTTTAACATCAAACTTCTGGCTAAAATAAGAGTCCTCTATCCATAATATTGCCTTTTCCAGTGAAGAAGTCATCTTGTTTGAACAGATACAAGTGAAACAGCACAGTTTACAAGTGAAAACAGTCCAAAACAGTTCCAAACAAATATGTATGCATATGTTTTTTTGTGAGAGGACAACAGGAGATAGACTTTTTCACTGGAGGAAGCATGGATTGGAGACTGGTATTTTGGCTGGAAGCTTTTGTTTCATGCAAGACGTTAATTGGTGGACTGGAGTGGTGTGGATTATTGTGATGTTTTCATCAGCTGTTTGGACTCTCATTCTGACGGCACCCATTCACTGAAGAGGATCCATTGGTGAGAAAAATTTTTTGCAAATCTGTTTTGATGAAGAAACAAACTCATCTACATCTCGGATGGCCTGAGGTGAGTAAATTTAAGGTGAATTATTCCTTTAAGAGTCTACAAACATCCAAACATGACCTTTATTGACTCACACACGCTGCTAGCTTGATGGCCAAGGAAAAGTCAATAGTTTGAGAGAGGATGGACTGTTTATTCTGACAACGCACCACAGTTTTATCAGTTAAAGTGCCTTGGTGCGAGGACAAACAAAAGACCTTGTGTTCTGTTGCTATGGCCATAGTGAAACACTCTTTTTTTTCAGCTCGAGGAGATGGACCTGTGCCTGCTAGCAATGTCACCTGCTCCCACAGGTGTAGATTGGGTTGTCTGAGACAGGGTCAGACGCCCAGGGGTCACTATTTGTGTCTTGAGTTGATGGGTTGTAGAGGCTCCTGAGAATGAAACACCATCTCTAATGATCACTTTGGTTTCACAGTTTTAACCGTTAGCCATTAAATGTGTGAGGTGCATTTCCCCACCAACACCACCTCAGTGACAAAGTGTTTAAGACCCTCTGGCACAGGTCTGTGTCATCAATTTTAGCAACCGAGTAAGAGGTCCGATTGAGAATGCCCATGCAAATTTAAGGTTTTCATTTGGAGTTGAAGTATAGCAGTTAGAGCATGTGCTCCAGAGCTATTCTCGTTAAGAATGGTTTAGGATGGTCATTTTTAGTCATAAAATAATTAATAAATGTTACATTCTTAATTTAGGGTTTAATTTGTGTGTCTTGAAACTGCCATACACCAGTGTTGCTTTAGTATTGTTTATATACTATTATAGTATTTATTAATATGTTTAATTGGCTTTTGTTTATATATTTTCTGCTTTTATTTTGTAAGATTTAGTACATTTGTTAAGTGCTTTTGTCATTGATTTGGATTTATTTCTGTAAAGCTTAATTAACTTTTATTTCATTTAGTAATTTTAGGTATTCTGCCTAAACGTATGTCAGTTGTTTCTAAAAAACTGAATTATTCACAATAAGATCAATAAGATGCATTTTAAAAATAGGATGAATTTACATTTCATGCCAACTTTAAGTATTGTCTATGACATGTCCTGATTCCATTTCCCTTCTTGTAATTTCTTGTTACTCTTGCTGAATTGAATTTTAAATCTCAGACTTCATATTCATGAAGCGGTTTTAGAACTCAAACAAATCAGTAAATGTGCTCAATATCACCAGTATTCCAAAATCAGTGTTGGGTGTGAATAATTGTTTATAATTTAGATTAAATTGTTTTTATTTCAGGATTTCTGAAAACTGGCAGGATGTTTCGCGGTTTCTTTGTAAAGACGATTAGCTTTGTCGGTTACACCGTCCAGTATGGCTGCATCGCTCACTGTGCCTTTGAGTATATCGGCGAATTTGTGTCGGTAAGTTTCTTGGAGATGTTTGCTTAAAGCATTTGCATCGACAAAGTAAAAGAAATGCATAAATGTTAGTAAATGTTCATTTCTACCCACAATTCACCTACAAACAGTGTTCAGGACCTTCCATGGAACCCACCATCACTAACCACGACGTGGTTTTCTCAGAACGAGCAAGCCGTCACCTCTGTCGAATACAAAAGTGAGTATGAAATGCTTTTATTTGACTTTTATTGATCATACTGTCATGCAGAATCTTTGAGTATCGGCTTTATTTTGACCTTACCTGTTGCATTCTTCCAGAGGGGATATCGTAATAGCCAAAAGTCCTTTTGATCCAAAGATGAACATTTGTAAACGAGTGATGGGGCTGGAGGGGGACAAAGTCTGCACTAGCGGACCATCTGACATCTTTAAAACGCACACTTACGTGAGTACCACACTCTGCTTAAAGGAATGATTTCTTTTCCTTAAACCCATAGAGACACTTTCTGAAGTCCTTTACTACATTATTTTTTTTTTGTTGGATAAACCACTGTGTTTACTCTTAAGGTGTATTTCACATGCTTTCACCTTCGTTGGGTAAAACGTTTACCTTATGGCAAGAACAAATGCTTGTTTGACAGTTATTATTGGTCCAGAGAGAGCATAGCCACCCTGTCACTAAAAATAGCTGTTATTGCTTTTTTTTGTATCACTTGTTTTTTTTTTTCCACCTTGACTATGTGCGGTTCTGGCCTGTAATTTTTCCCGAAGCTGTTAGTGTTAGTGCCAGATGAGTAGAGCAAGTGATGAAGAGAAAGGAGAGAAAGAAAGGCCTGTCAAAGAAATACAATGGTAAAGAAATACAAACCCTCAGATGAACAAGGACCCAAGATTGTAGAAGTTTGCTCACTCTCAGTACTAGCCATCATAACCCGATTGCAAAGTCAGAATTTAGTAAATTGCAGAATAATTACAAGACAGCAATGCACTGATACAGTTTCTTCTACTCTTAAAATGTATGAAAAGCAATTCAAGTATGAAGTCTTAAAATGCTAATCTAAATCATCAGTGATGATGACATAGCAATCTTTTGCTCTATTGATTTTTCTTTCTAATGCTCATTTTGTCACAGAAGTTGTTTTGTGTTGACAGAAAATTTGACACGTTTTCTATATAATTGAAGTAATGCTAATATAATAAGTCAGATCGGTAACTTTGTGGTATCTAATAACATTGCAATATCAATGCTTCATAAATTAGTTTTTTGAAAAAAGTGTCTTGGCAAGTATGTTTAAATACTACCTTCAGCATGACAGGGTGATTTGTTTGTTCCTACATATATAAAATGCCTCTGAGAAATTAAAGGATTTGTCAATAAAATTGCAGAATAAATTACAAGACAGCAATGTACTGATACAGTTTCTTCTACTCTTAAAATGTATGAAAAGCAATTCAAGTATGAAGTCTTAAAATGCTAATCTAAATCATCAGTGATGATGACATAGCAATCTTTTGCTCTATTGATTTTTCTTTCTAATGCTCATTTTGTCACAGAAGTTGTTTTGTGTTGACAGAAAATTTGACACGTTTTCTATATAATTGAAGTAATGCTAATATAATAAGTCAGATCGGTAACTTTGTGGTATCTAATAACATTGCAATATCAATGCTTCATAAATTAGTTTTTTGAAAAAAGTGTCTTGGCAAGTATGTTTAAATACTACCTTCAGCATGACAGGGTGATTTGTTTGTTCCTACATATATAAAATGCCTCTGAGAAATTAAAGGATTTGTCAATCAAAGATAGAATTAATAACTGATTTGGCTGTGTGATCTTATGCAGCTGTTTTTCACTGCATGTCTCCAAACCACAACATGTTCCTGGAAAAGAACTATAAACAAGAGTAAATGTGTGATAGTTCAATGTTGCAGGAACGAGTCCTAAAACTTGCATTAGTTAGCATTTTTTTGAACTGTCGATTGTCAATGGGGTTTTTGTTAAATGCCTCAAATAACTTCTGTGGTTAACACAAGTTCAAGATAATTTCATGTTTTATT
This sequence comes from Sinocyclocheilus grahami, assembly GCF_001515645.1. Lineage (NCBI taxonomy): Eukaryota > Metazoa > Chordata > Actinopteri > Cypriniformes > Cyprinidae > Sinocyclocheilus > Sinocyclocheilus grahami. The sequence continues at coordinate 1,224,234 of NW_015505369.1, forward strand.
CTACAACATAAATATATTAGTGATACCCCACTCATAATTTTAAGCTTTTACATGTCTTGAAAAAGGTAGTCGCTAGTAGCTAAATGGACTACATAGATTGTGAGGACGCTGAACAGTTAAACTTATCTACTTACTAGTCCACTTTTACAACCTTGTTGCATGCTCTTGCATACTCAAACTTTTCAGCTTGTACATAAAAGAGTTGTCGAAGTTTAGTGCTGGTAATGTTGAAGTCATGCGGCCGTAGTGTAGTTTGTTTGTAGCCTGTGTTTAGCTTTTTACTTCTGGTTTGTATTTAGGCTTCAAAATTCAAAAAAAGTTTATGTGTTTATTTGTGAAGGCTATCTTGAGGAACAAAATGTGTAAGATTCATAAACGTTTGCAGGAACTCTGCATAAACTCTGCAGGACACTGGCCCTCCAGGACCGAGTTTGGTGACCCCTGATCTAGATAAACAGCTTTTTGGGGGATGCAAAAATCCATGTTGGCTTACAAAATAATAGAACAGAAAAATAATAATAATAATTTTATAGCAAAACAAAGTTTTGTTTATATAAGCCCTATACTACATATAACTTGCATAATTCATTGTAGAGGTATTTTGTAGACCAGAATCTAGATGTTAAACAATCAACAACATAAACGATAAAATGTTTCTAACATGCTTCCCATCTGTAAGACCGAATGCAGCGTTGTCAACATTTGTTTTTGGTCACAGTATGGTGTGATTTCTCGTATGCTTGGCTGACAGGACAAAAGCTTCGCTTTGGAACAGCAGATGACAACGGGCTGAGATTTCTTGTGGATGGGATCAAACATATGTTTCCATGCTAATGAGAGTCGACTGCAAAACGACTCCATGCTGACATATGTTTATAATCACGATACTTTTGCATTTGTCAATGATGCATTTGTTTGCAATACAGAACGTCAGCAAATCATTTTGTGGGTCCTATTTAGTCATTCTCACACATTAGTGCATGAGATGGCTTTGTTAGATATCTAGTGTGACTATAAGAATACTGTATCAAATCCTCCAAGATTCTATGGAATTCTTCACATGATTCTTTGGAATTCTACTTGATGGGGAAAAACTAACTTAAAAATTCTTCAGTTTGGTCAGTGCCAGATCCATACGGTTATGTTTATAATGACAATGTGATGTGTTGTTCACCCTAGCCTCACATATAGAGAGGGTGGAGGGGACTTAATTAGGGGCTTGACAGCCCCACTCTCCCTGTGTGATGAGATTATTCCTAATTGATGTCAGTGTAGATCAGGATTCGCTCGGTTGCCGGCCCAGCCTGGCAGGTCTGTCCATGGTCTAGACCCATGGAGCAACTCACGGAGGCGTGGCTTCACCCCTCACCGAGAGGATAAAGAGGGTGGGGGGGCTGCGAGGCCCCAGCGGTCAGTAAAAATGATCCCATTCCCATCTGAGATGAGCAGTTAATTCATGTGAACTTTCTCACTGTTAGGAACTTCTTCTTTATCCTCTAATCCGGGGAGATCCTAGTGTTTCAATACGGTGTGTCACATGCGAATGCATTTCGTAGTGGGGCGAAGAATCATTTTAGATGAGTGTGGCTGCAATCAGAATAAATTGTAACCATTTTCTCAAGTTAGCATGATGGTTTAACATTTTGCACTTCCCATCCTGCTGTAATCTAGGTTCCAAGAGGCCATGTGTGGCTGGAAGGCGATAACCTTCGGAATTCCACAGATTCCCGAAGCTATGGTCCAATTCCCTATGCCTTGATCCGAGGCCGTGTTTGCTTAAAGGTAATGAGAATACAGTCTCATTTCTTGACCTATACACTTCCCCAAAGGCCAAACCACAAGCTTTTTGAGTTTGAACTGTTGCCCTTTTATGTAGTATTTTTTAAAGAGTTTTTTTTCTCTCAAACAAGCAATACAAAATCAAATCCTTTCTTAATTTTACTTTTATTTGAAGATGCAAATAAATGAATTCAAAGTATAATTTAGCAAGTAGCTGAAGAACGGAATGCCATCTTCATTTGAAACTGTTTTCGGCTGTCGACTAGTATAGCGTCATGTGCCCATGACCCTGTAAACAGGTCTCCTCACCTTCTGTCAGCCCCTGATTGGAAAGTAAGAGGCAAATTATAAGGGGGGTGGGGGGTCTTACAAGGAAAATATGTTTTCTCCACTTTTTTGAATTGTACAATTTCTGTTAAAGTTTATAATAATATTATAAAGTAATATAATGCGTATTATGAAAAAAAGATACAAAAGCTGCCACTGGGGTGATACCCTTTCAAAAGCTTCTAATATGTGTACCATTTAGGTACTAATATGTACACTTTAAGTGCTAATATGTACTAAAATGCACCAAAATGTGTACCTCTGGAAAGGACACTGCCCCAGTGACAGCTTTTTCCCTCAGAGTATAAAATAGTATATAAAATTGAATGATGCTATTTTTTTTATTATTCTTTTTTTTATTTTGCAGATGTGGCCACCACACAATTTTGGCGTATTGGCTGAAAGTCCTAACGACGGGCGCATTTTATGAAGAAGCTGTGTGCATGTATTGCAGTGTAAATTATATTTTTGCAATGTTTTAAAATAAATTCATATTTATAATTCATGTCTGTTTCATTGCTTATAGCAAATAAGAATTTATGAATTTATGCATCATGTATCAAAACACGCAAATGCATCATATCAGCAACATCATGCTGCAATCAATGCTTTAAAATGTTAATGAAGAAACTGCATTAAATGCTAGGAAGAAAAAAAAATATATATATATATATATATATATATATATATATATATATATATATATACAC
>NW_015505369.1:1227357-1242619 GCF_001515645.1 Sinocyclocheilus grahami
ATATATTTATATATGCACTGTATTAGCTTATATATTCATTAAATTTTACTTAACCTGTCAGACTTTTTGTTTCAAATAGGTTTCACAACATTCATCAATGGAGCTGACCCATAAGGGACACTCTTTACATTGAAATGTCTTTTTTGCATATAAACATTTTCACCAAAAGTTATAAATGGACTTTTTAAATTGTAAGGCACCCTAAAAAAAGTGTACATGTATATGAGAGTATAGAGACTAAATTTAATAAAATGTTTATTTTATATATTATTACATATTTATTATTTAAAACCCACAATGTATGAGTCTCTGAATCAGAAAAAGGATTCCATTTTCTTTAGGAATTCAGTTGTGTGCATAAATACATTCCCGGACATACTACATCCGCCATGTTGGCATTGTCCGTTGACCCGGATCTCGTTGACTTGTTAGAATAGTAGAATTTAATCATGAGGAGCATCATTTTTGGCACATATTGTGCTTCCACTTAAAAAAGCCACACATTTTTTTTAGATTTATTCATTTTCTCTGTTTGTATCTGAGAGGGATAAACTTATAAAACCAGATACTTGTCTTCAATGTTTCACAACCTTATATCCTCCTTGTAACACCCTTAGAGGATTTAGTTGATGCTTGTAATATCATATGGGTTTAAGCACAGCTGGGATGTAATCCACTATTGAAGGTAATGATTAATAAACTTAATCATAATTAAAGTCCAAAGAGAGACTTCTACACATCAAAGACAAACTCCCTCAGTTGCTTTTTCTTTCAGTGTTTATTGGTGTGTTTGGATGTGTGCATTTAAGGTAATGAGAAATTGACGTTCTTCTTTCAATGCAGAATGTGTGTTTCTTTAATCAAGGTTTTAATTAAAACTTCACAGCGTCATTTGATCTCAGCGCAGGATGAGTCTGTCTTTGGATGATGCTGGCTGACATCAAACACAAATGCGAGACGATAACATGGGTGTTTGCATGGGATGAGCCTCTTAATTTGGCTGAAAGCTGTTTTTGTGTGCTGATCTGAGGTCAGATTTGTGGTTTCTGTTGTTGTAGTTCAGACTGAGGTTTGTGGAAAGGGAATTTGATCTTAGATCAGTTCAAAAAGGAAACTTCTGCCAACATTGGATTTCCCCCCCGGTGGATCCATACCAGACAGATGGCATTGAGGGCGAGACAGACTATTGGCGGCTGCATCAAGTGTGATGTCTGTTGTGATCAGACTCGCAAGAATAATCGATAGATAAACCCTACTGATCAAAGCCTTTGATTTAAAATGTGAGCCAGGCTCCAGATTCTAGAAAGAATAAAAGGGAAACAGAAAGTAAACACATTTCCAGGTGTTAATTAAAAAGTCTTCCTTTGTCCGTGACCAAATGAAAAATATATTTACAAAAACTTACTATGGTAACCAGTGTTGCTGCTGGGATTTTACTGTAGATATTATGACAGCCACCACGGTCATTAAGACTTCAACTGATTCTTAGCCACTTTTACACACAAAACTCATTATATTAGTAACATTACCTTAAATGCACCACATGCATGCAGTGGTTTTCAGTCTTTTATCCATATACGACTTTTATATAATTTGTTAGACAACCACACAGATTGTCTCACTCTTTCATTTCATTTCGATTTTTTTAATCTGTATCCATATCATGTAAATGGTAATCACAAAATAATATTTTCACAAATTTCAAACTAGAAGTAGGTTCATTTAAAACATTAGCAGAATTGTTTTGATAAAAATCAGGATTATGTGAAAAAAAATAGAAAGGCAGTACTACTGTGAAAAATGAGTACAATTTATAATAACTGTTCTCTACTTTAATATGTTAAAAATGTAATTTATTCCTGTGATGCAAAGCTGAATTTTCAGCATCGTTACTCCAGTCTTCAGTGGCACATGATCCTTCAGAAATCATTTTAATATGCTGATTTGCTGTTGGAAGAACAGCATTTATTTGAAATAAAATTCTTTCATAACACTATAAATGTCTTTATATCATTTTTAATCAATTTAATGCATCCTCGTTGAATAAAAGTATCAGTTTCTGACCAAAAAAAATGTAAGACCCCGAACTTTTTAGTGGTAGTATATATTTATTTGTTTTTTTGTTGTTCTCTTCCCATGTGCATTCAAACCTTGCTCAACTAATAACAATCGTATTGCTTTTTTTCTAAAAAATTTCGACAATGGTTCCTGTTCACACATTATGTTCAAACAGCAAAATGCCATTACATTTATAGAAAGGGTTGTATAAGTGAAAGCACCAATTGTTAGTACCAAAAGTAGATCATATATTTACGGATGCTCTAACTGTGGTATTTTGATTGGAACTATGGTACGGTTTTGCTAGGAAATGGTCAAACAAATGGCATACTTGTATTTCTCCAGTGGAGATATATTATAAACATCACAGTTCTCAGACCTGAGTCAACCTTCTTCAGAAGAGCACAACAGCAGCGTTGAGCTGCTCTGAGGTCTGTGGTGTGAGTTTGCATTGCTTTGTGGAAGTGTCCTCACGCCACAGGCGTTCGACACCATTACTGTCGCTCTTTCCTCAACTAATAGTGGCACGAGTGCTGGGGAGGAAAACTGTACACTCCTAATGGAGGCCAAAGGAACATTTTCCCCCAAGGCCTGCAGTGCAGAGATGGGCAGGGGGCGAGGTGGGAAGAAAAAGTGGGCTTAAAGAGGCAAAAGACCCATCAGTTTGTGTAAAGGCAGGCTGATTCTGACAGTCCTGACCCACATACCCCCCATGGGTCTGTGTACAAGCACTAAAACAAGGACTCTAAACACTTATTTCTCATTCTTGTTTCTGTTGTCCTTGGCAGTAATTCTGATTTCACTGAATATACAATTTAAATGTTGGTTAAACTTTATTTTAACGTGTCCTTGTTACTGTGTAATTATACATTTAAGTACTGAGTAATATTAATTAACTACATGTACTTACTATATGATTAGGGTTAGGATTAGGGTTTGGCTTAGGGTTACTTGCATGTAATTATGCATAATTAATTGTTATTATAATTGTAAGTACATGTAACGTGTAACAAGGACACCTTAAAATAAAGTGTTACCTAAATGTCAAATGAAATGTGGTTTTCGTCTTTGATTAGAACACCAATCAAGTACTACCTCCAACCCTGTCCCTACAGTTTCTCATTGGTGATCTCCAAAGAATGAACCACAATTTCCAAGCTCTGATTGGCATAGTGCAAAAATTGTTATTTTATTCTCTATTGATGTTTTATTTCTCTCCATGTCTTCGATTGTTCTGTATTTGGGCATAATAGTGGTCCTTGGACAAATAACTCTCACTATGGCATTGATGTTTAGTCTTGAAAGTGATTTGAAAAGAACTTCACTTAGTTCCTACAGGCACATCCATCCCATGCTGAGACCCACCTTTGATCCACATCTAAATCCAGATCATGTATGATGAAAAAATTGTTATAGGCAAATCACTAGATACATGCACTTTAAATATCTGATTTCATTCAGACTAAAACAATCAATGTCTTGTAAATGCTTAAGATAATGTGGTTAAATACTACTACTAGTAATACTTATAATTAGATTAAAATCAATAATCAGTCAAATCAATAATTTACCTGACTATAATATTTTATCACTGGTTACTTGCAGAAATATACTTTACACAAATCAAGGACTGTTGAATTTGTTTTTTTTTTGTTTCCAGTCCCCTCAAGGTTATAGAAAACTGAAGAGTGTTGAAAAAATCTTGGTGAAACTAAACTTTTAATGGAGAGAAGCTGCTATCAGACTCCAGCAGACCTTTCACAAAAGGTCATCGATCCAGCCTTTAATTAAGGGCAGCATTAGAGAACCACCTTCTAGCACATTTAACACAGCTTTGATGTTCAGTCATTGATTTAATTTCCCTAAAAGCCTCACAGAGCACTGATACGCCTGCACAGAGACAATGGAGAGGACTGCACTGACTCATCGCCTTGAGAAGTTTGAGAGACCAGCAGGTTAACACCACCTGTGTCTCTAACTCAGTGCCATGAACCAGGAGTGATGTTTCCAGTGACAAGCAAGTAGTCTGTCCACACCGAACCACTGTGTACACAATCACAGTCAGTCAAACATATCATATTTAAAATATTTCATATGTGGAGAAGGATTTGGAACCAAAAAGATATTACTGTGAAACAAACTGTTTGAATGACTGTGACTTATTGCCCTTTATCAAGGTCAAGACTCTTATCAGGTTGCCTTGTAAAGTCTAGTTCAGGGTTTCTTTTTTTTATTATTATTATTCTTCAAACATTTTGATGCCATGGACCCCCAAATACATAATCACTTAGCGAGAGATCCATTTTCTTCAAATATAAAGGCAATCATATAAAAGCCCTTTTTGTCACGGGTCAGGGTGCCCTCTGGCTCCCTCTGCTATCTGTGTGTCATGTTTTTTTTTCGGCGGCTTGTGATCGGTGCAATCAGCGCTGATCTGGCGGTGGGGCTGCACTGGTCACTGGCTGCCTCAACCCCACCTGTCGCTTATTACCCTTTCCTTTATATTCCTCTTCCGTCTAGTCCTTGTTGAGAGTAGATTGTTTTGCGTATGATGTGTTTTGTGTCCTGTGTTCTGGTTGTTTCATTCTCTGGTGTTCCACTCACCTCTGTCTTCCCTGCTCCCAGGACGCATAGAGAGAAGGACTCCCTCTCTCTGCCTCACTCAACTCTCAGGTTGTTGGTCCTGTGCGAGCGCTGAGTCTTGGGCAATCTTCTATTCCCTTGGTCCGCATCACACTGCCTACCGAAGTTGGATTACCCCCAGAGACTGGCTCGCTATTTTGGTTACAGTATTTGTTTTGGTTATCTTTGGAGAATAAACTTTCTTTGCATCTAATCCTCTGCCTTTGAGTCCTCTGTCCTCCTCGTCCCGTCACAGAATCTACTCACCATATATTATGGACACTGGATGGAGGAGGATGAGATGCACCGAACCCTGATACAGCAGGGCGTTTTTCTGGGTTGACATCAGGAGGAGATTGAGGCTTCCCACCACGCATACTCAGAGATCTCTCTCCAGCTTAACCAGCTGATTGAACGGTTGGATCAGCTACACACCAGCCCTCCCGCGGCTCCTACGGCAACCCCTCCTCCCGACCCCGTTGGAACTAGTTGCCGTCGCACTGAACCATGGCTCAATCCTCCTGTTCCTTACTCGGATGAGCCTAACACTTGTCGCTCCTTTTTGTCCCAATGCTCTCTGACTTCCTCGCTGCAGCCTTCCTGTTTTCCCATGGAGCAGTTCAAGGTAGCTTTCACCATCACACTCTTGGTGGGTCTAGCGAGAGAGTGGGGAATGGCCATGTGGGATAGTGAGCAAGGCTGCTGTTCCTCCTTTGAGTTTCTCGAAGAAACTACACAAAGTGTTTGATCGCTCGGCTCAGGGAACTGAAGCGGCATGAGCCCTGGCACTGCTACGGCAGGGAGAAGGCTCAGTATCCAGTTATTCTATCGAGTTTTGCACGCTCGCGGCATCCTGTGGCTGGAATGACAAGGCTCTTTGGGATCACTTTCTCCACGGTCTGGCCGAGCACGTCAAGGATGAAATCTATTCCCTTGAATTACCCTCGAGCCTGGACGGACTCATCGACCTCGCCATTCGGGTGGATAACCGTATTGCTCTCCGTTCCCGGCCTCGGAGGGGCGTGGCTTATCTCCAGCCTGGTAATAGAGCTGAGTCTGCAGCGTCAGGTGACACGCCATCTCAACGTCTTGACTTCCCCCAGGATGAGCCGATGCAGGTTGGGAGGGCGCGGTTGACGCTGGCACCCTTCTTTCCAGGATTACCCATGCTACTAAGTTCATTACACTCACGCTCTCCGGCAACCATGTCGAGGAGATCCGTTTTCTCCTCATTCACTCACCCACCGCCCAAGTTTTTTTGGGGCACACCTGGCTAGTCAAACATAATCCTCACATTGACTGGGCTCTCAACTCTGTTTTAACCTGAAGCTCATTTTGTTTAGCTCAATGTTTGGGTGATGCATTCTCCCCTGTTATGTCTCGTTCTTTGTTGCTGGAGGAGCCGGTGAACCTGGCGGGTGTACCGGAGGCTTACCATGACTTGAGAGCGGTTTTCAGTAAGTCCCGAGCTTCATCTCTGCCTCCGCACCGCCCGTACGACTGTGCGATAGACCTGTTGCCTGGCACTTCTCCTCCTAAGGGGCGCCTTTACTCTCTGTCATGTCCTGAGAGGGAGGCCATGACGAGGTATATTCACGATTCTCAGGTAGCAGGCATCATCTGACCCTCTTCCTCTCCGGCTGGCGCGGGGTTCTTCTTCGTGGAGAAGGATGGTTCGTTGCGCCCCTGCATAGACTATCGGGGGTTGAATGACATCACGGTGAAGAATCGTTATCCTTTGCCGTTGATGTCATCCGCTTTCGAGCTCTTGCAGGGAGCTACCATCTTTACGAAGTTGGACCTCCGCAACACTTATCATTTAATTCGGATTAGGGAGGGGGATGAATGGAAGACCACCTTTAACAGCCCTACTGGGCACTTTGAATATTTGGTCATGCCGTTTGGGCTTTCTAACTCTACGGCGGTCTTCCAGGCACTCGTCAATGACGTGCTTAGAGACATGGTCGACCGTTTTGTTTTTGTTTACCTGGACGATATTCTGATTTTCTCCCAGAATGAACGCGATCATGTCCAGCACATCAGGCGAGTGCTCCAGCGGCTACTTGAGAATCATTTATTCGCCAAGGTGGAGAAGTTTCACGCACGGTCGGTTCCGTTACGTTCCTGGGATTTATCCTCTCTCCTGAGGGTATCCGAATGGATCCTGCCAAGGTAAAAGCAGTTGCTGATTGGCCCACCCCGGATAGTCGTAGAGCGGTCCAGCGATTTCTGGGGTTTGCCTATTTTTAGAGGCGGTTCATTCGGAACTTTAGTCAGGTCACCCTTCCTCTGACTGATCTCACCTCCACTAAGAAGCGTTACGGTTGGTCTTCGCAGGCTCAGACTGCGTTTGAGAACTTAGAGTCGCTTCGTTTCAGCTCCCATTTTAACCACACCTGACCCGTCTCGTCAGTTCATTGTGGAGGTGGATGCGTCAGAGGTGGGGGTTGGGTTTTTTTGTCCCAAACATCACCCTCGGATGAGAGAATACATCCCTGCGACTTCTTTTCTCATCGTTTGACATCGGGAATAGGGAGTTACTTGCTGTCAAGCTTGCTCTGGAGGAGTGGCGTCACTGGCTAGAGGTGGGCGGGGGTCGCTTTTATTGTTTGGACTGACCACAAGAACCTCGAATACATCCACACCGCTAAGAGACTAAATTCTCTGCAGGCTCGCTGGGCATTGTTTTTCGGGCGGTTTAGGTTTACCATGTCGTACCGCCCGGGGTCAAAGAAAGGTAAGCCCGATGCGTTGTTGTGGATCTTTGAGGCTGAGGCTAGTCCCACCCTCCCGTGCCTCCCGAACGGGTTGTGGCAGCGGTCATGTGGGGGGTGGAATCCAGGGTTACGCGATGCTGCTATTCCCGCGGGGTGCCCAGAAGGTCTGTTGTTTGTGCCCAAGTCAGTTCGAACTAGCGTCCCCTACAGTGGGGCCACTCGTCCGAACTAGCTTGCCACCCAGGAGCGACTCGCACCTGTATGTTGATCAAGCAATGGTTTTGGTGGCCGTCCGTGGCGCGGGATGCTCGTCAGTTCGTGTTGGCCTGTCCGGTTTGTGCTGCGGGTAAGTGCTCCAATCGACCCCCAGCAGGGCTACTCCAGCCACTGTCAGTCCCTTCGCGGCCCTGGTCACACATAGCGATGGACTTCGTCACCGACCTACCCCCATCTAGTGGGATGACGGTAGTCCTCACTGTGGTGGACAGGTTCTCTAAGGCGGCTAATTTCATTCCCCTCCCCAAATTACCCTCAGCGAGGGAAACGGCGACAGTCTTAGATCACGTTTTCTGTATTCAAGGCCTCCCGGTTAACATGGTTTCTGACAGGGGTCCCCAGTTTGTGTCTAGGTTTTGGACGGAATTCTGTCGACAGCTGGGGGCGTCTGCGAGCTTATCCTCTGGTTATCACCCACAGACTAATGGGCAGGCCGAGCGTGCTAACCAGGATTTGGAGAGGGTCCTGCGCTGTGTGGCATCTGCCTAACCGTCGTCTTGGAGTTCCAGATTAACCATGGTAGAGTACGCACATAACTCCCTCCCGGTCTCGTCTACGGGTTTGTCTCCCTTCCAGTGCTGTTTAGGCTACCAGCCACCATTATTCCCCTCCCAAGAAACCGACGCTGTTGTTCCATCCACGCATGCGTTCATTCAGGGGTGCCTCCGTACTTGGAGGATCACCAGAGAAGCCCTCACCCGGACTGGCGACAGGAACAAAGCGTCGGCGGACCGTCACCGTACTAAGCCCCCACTTTACGTGTGCGGTCAAAAGGTCTGGTTGTCATCTCAGGACCTTCACTTCAGACTCCACTCACGTAAACTGGGACCCAAATTCATTGGACCGTTTATAATTTCTAAAGTGCTCAGTTCGGTGTCTGTGCGACTCAAGTTAACCCTCCCTTTTAAGAATATTCACCCGGTATTTCACATATCTAAGATCAAGCCCGTTATTCGCTCCCCCCCTTCAGCCCCAGACCTCTGCCCCCTCCCCCCACCTCATCGAGGGGTTGCCAGCTTATACGGTACGGCGACTAATCGATGTGAGGCATAGGGGTAGAGGTCACCAATACCTGGTAGAGTTATGGTCCGGAGGAGAGATGCTGGGTTCTGGCTCGCGACATTCTGGATTGTGCTCTCATCGACCAATTTCATCGGCGTCATGGCCAGGAGGCGTCCCTGAAGGGAGAGGTACTGTCATGGGTCAGGGTGCCCTCTGGCTCCCTCTGCTGTCTGTGTGTCATGTCTTTTTCAGCAGCTTGTGATCGATGCAATCAGCGCTGATCTGGCGGTGAGGCTGCGCTGGTCACTGGCTGCCTCTACCCCACCTGTCGCTTATTACCCTTTCCTTTATATTCCTCTTCCATCTAGTCCTTGTTGTGAGTAGATTGTCCTGTGTTCTGGTTGTTTCGTTCTCTGGTGTTACACTCACCTCTGTCTTCCCTGCTCCCAGGACGCATAGAGAGAAGGACTGCCTCACTCAACTCTCAGGTTGTTGGTCCTGTGCGAGTGCTGAGTCTTGGGTAATCTTCTACTCCCTTGGTACACACTGCCGACTGAAGTTGGATTACCCCCAGAGACTGGCTCACTATTTTGGTTACGGTTTTATTCGTTTTGGTTACCTTTGGAGAATAAACTTTCTTTGCATCTAATCCTCTGCCTTTGAGTCCTCTGTCCTCCTCGTCCCATCACACTTTTATACTGTGAGAAATAATAAATATGTATAAAATATTATCTGAAAAATATTTACTTTCTACCAAGATGTTACTGTTTGCACCTTATCTGTAAATAGAATTAAATGATTTTAGACCGTGTTTTGAAAGCAGAATGTCAAATTTGAGTAATTTTAATTGTAACCCTTTCCTTTATATTCCTCTTCCATCTAGTCCTTGTTGTGAGTAGATTGTCCTGTGTTCTGGTTGTTTCGTTCTCTGGTGTTACACTCACCTCTGTCTTCCCTGCTCCCAGGACGCATAGAGAGAAGGACTGCCTCACTCAACTCTCAGGTTGTTGGTCCTGTGCGAGTGCTGAGTCTTGGGTAATCTTCTACTCCCTTGGTACACACTGCCGACTGAAGTTGGATTACCCCCAGAGACTGGCTCACTATTTTGGTTACGGTTTTATTCGTTTTGGTTACCTTTGGAGAATAAACTTTCTTTGCATCTAATCCTCTGCCTTTGAGTCCTCTGTCCTCCTCGTCCCATCACACTTTTATACTGTGAGAAATAATAAATATGTATAAAATATTATCTGAAAAATATTTACTTTCTACCAAGATGTTACTGTTTGCACCTTATCTGTAAATAGAATTAAATGATTTTAGACCGTGTTTTGAAAGCAGAATGTCAAATTTGAGTAATTTTAATTGTACTTCACTTTATAAAAAAATTTGTCAATTTAAATTGTATATATTACTTATATATTATATAATAAATAAATCATAGGTAAAATTTATAATAAATTATATATATATATACACACACACACACACACACACACACACACATACATATACATAAAATGTATTTAATTGTACTATTTTTCTCTTAATTTTTCTTCAGACCTTATAGCCCCTGGGCCCCAGTTTTAAAACCCCTGGTCTAGTGCGATAATTTAGTTGTCTCATAGTTATGTATGCATTTATATAGGTTTATTCTTAATATTTTCGAAGTCTGTGCAATTCAGAAGGCCAGAAATAAGTTAATTGGACCAACTGCACTTTCTGAGCTCTAGATAAGCCAGACATTACGCCAGTATAACTATATTTCCACCACTTTTCTTTGCATGGATGTCCACAAAATTAAGTCATGATAACCACATACTTTAGAGAGGATCAGTACAGATAACACTGAGTGTCAACTCAAGAGAAATCACAATGGTAGCCATTCTGGCTGAACTCTATCTGGCCACTTGCCATTTAGTTGTCCATTCCAAAAACTGTCTTGCTGGGCATAATAGTTATTGAATGGACAAACACTTTCCAAGTAGACCCACTTTGGGTTGCTAGCCCAGATCTTAAGCCGCTAAACTACCATTACCAATACAGAAACTTATATGATACATCCAATCCGATTCTCATTTAAGATATATTGGAACCATACCTGCCACCCACAGCCTCAGCTGTTAGTCATTTGACCGATTATACGACAGATGCACTTTAATGCAGTGTTTCTTTTTTTTCTGAGCATCAAATGAGAGAATGTTGTTGTTTGTCACTGTTATGTCAGGATTTGATAACATTATTTTGACAGAACACTTAACAGCTCTCTTTTTTCTGTTTGTGTGAGTTTTTAGGTCCAGCAGATCAGAGACAGAATAACAACATGCCAGAAAATGTGCATTTAAAAAGCCTTTTTAGTTTTTTTTTGGCTGCAATTTATTGCATTACACATTTTAACGGAAGTTTTGTCTTTCAAAATTACTGAAATCTATTGTGATTTGCGGTCAAGAAATTGTTTGGTTTGTTTGGATGGTGCAACAATAAATTTGAGTAGGTCATATAAATGTATAAATAACTAAAAGGAACATTTGAATCCTCAGTGCCATAATAATAATAATAATAATAATAAAACTTTTGTGATTTTTACCGAATACATAAATAGTAGATTTATAGCACTAACTATAGCAAAACCTGGTCAAGAGGTGATGTTTTCTCAGAAATAAAATCATCATCTGGTTCTCTTTGGCAGCAGTTGTTTGGGCCGACATGCATGACTGTCTTTCCAACACTGCTGGCCCAGCCAGTGAATAAAGGCTAAAGTGATGCCAAATTTCCCAGCTATTCCTGCCCTTCCTTTACCAGACCAGTGAATCCAGACCTTCTGCGAATCTGGTGCTGTGGCAGCTTACTGACTGATCATCAATCTTCCAAAAGCCTGGTGGGCCCCAGTAAAGCCCAGTGAGATGAGAGCCGCTGGGGATGATCAGTGGTTTCTGGGTCTGCACGAGTTCAGATGTGGCGGCACGGTGAACGGCAGATGGGCTCGAGTGCAGAATGAGCCAAGAGACGGACAGGAACAGAAAACTGAATATTTAGCTGTAATTACAACAAACAGATTGTTTTATGTAAATGAAAACAGAGTTGTCAGAGTTTATTCAGTTGATTGACTGACTTCTGGACTTCTTGTGTCATTTAAATAATGTTCTATTATTAAATAATGTTCTATTATTTAAATAAAGTGTTATTTTAGTATCATGTAGATACTATTATTTGTTTAAATATTTTGTATTAGTTTTTATTTTTGTATTTTTTTTATTTTAATTGAAATTTTGGTAAATTTGTTGTTTTTGTCATTTGTATTAGTTGCTGGACATGTGCTGAAATTCTATTCAAAAGTCTAGGCAGTGAAATGTTTCTATAATTTTTTTTGGTTTTTTAACTTTTACCTGTTAAATATTTCCCATTATTTCTGTATTATTATTTTTTCCTTGAGAAAGGACCCTGACCAAAATGGTAGCATAAAACATTAAAAGAAACACAAAACAAGGGATTTTTATTATTTTTTTTCTTGTATGTGGCGTCATCTTTGACCTCATGGCATGTTGGAAAAAGTTGAGATCAATTTGCCAATGGATTGTGTTGGTTAATTTGTTAATTAATTAATTTGTTGTTGTACTGCTGTTTAAGAAGATGAAAAGACAAGATAAAGATGCTGTGCCTTTGCTATTGCATACATTTTCATAGCTCTGTTATTTCCTGCATAACTGTAACTTATTGTAAATAATAGCACTTACTATAGAAAGTCTTTGCTTTCGAGATGGGGTGGTGTAATTGTAACTGAACAATTGTGTTTCTCCATTATAATTATAATTATTTTATTTGCATTTATAACAAATGTCTATTTAAAAAAGTTTGGTGTTTTTTATGTGCTACTTTCAAAGAAAAACATACAAAAGCTGTTATTGGGGCAGTATCCTTTCAAAAGGTACACCTTGGTCTCTTATCTACCCCAAAAGGGTGCATATTGGTACCTTAAAATGTACATATTAGTACTTTTTGAAAGGGTTCCGCCCCAGTGACAGCTTTAGTACTTTTTTTTTCTGAGAGTGTACAGTCACGTGTGATGTGACAGAACTCAAGTGAAATGCAAATAATTCTGTAGTATTCAAAGAATGCAGACAGTGCACAATCAGGTCACTCCATTCTGTCATAATGGACTTATTCAACAGAGCGTTGCTAATGCAGGTACACACACACACACACACACACACACACGTCAGTGACAAGGTGTCTAGAAGAGCTTATTAAATTCTGCATTTCCATAAACAGCCCTGGAGGCCAGAATGGGAGATGCTCTCCAACATGATTCTGGCTTGCATGTTCGTAATTCCTCCCTGAATATCTGCTGTACATTGATTGCTGGTGATTTTGGGGGGAAATTATTTAAACATCCATCCACTTCCCATATTTTTTTATAATATGAGGTCATTTTTTCACTGTCCCTAGGATATTTGTTTGTAATAGTACACTTGGCACAGTGTTTATACTTGGGTATCATTCTTCTGAGATGAACTAAATGAATTGGGAATCGCAATTAAACCCTCGTCTGAATGCAGAATAGGGACATTTGTCTACTGAAATGACTATGCATCATCTCCCTAACACTGACACTAACCTAAGATGCTCTTCACTGCCAATTTTCCCCATGCTTGAGATGAGTCGAATCCGGCTCTTTGAGTGTGATGGTGGAGAGAGCAGATATTGTAATGCCTGATCAATCTGTGAGCAAGCGTTTCCACGGAGATGCATTAGTCCACTTGCTCGAGCAGAAGATTCCAGAGCATATCTAAATGTGGGAGTCGTGCGGGTTGAATTCAGGAGAGGCTGTGTCTGTAGAAAGAGAGAGACAGGGATGCAATGGAGACATTGCCAACAAACTGATGTCACCTAGTTGTTGCTGTTTTGGTGATCTAAAGCACACTTTTGTACATTTTATTGCACACAAGGTTAAATTTCTAAGTTTAATGCTTAGGGTTAATGGTTTGTTTGAGATAAGAACAGGAAGTGGGGCAGAACTTTTTTTTAAAATAGAACTTTTAATAGCTCTTTGTTTATGATTTCCTACTGCAAATTTGATTTGAATGTTACAGTCACAAATATTTTCGGTCAGTTTTCATAGAAGATTTAACATTTTAAATGCATAAAGGTATGGGGTCAATACGATTTGTTTGTGTTTTTAGTCTGCATTTACTCTAATCCAGGAAAATATACTGTGGAACTTTGACCAATGAGACAACAGTTTACTCGCACGTGACTTGTATTAACAAATTTGGTCCATTTAGAAACTTTGCCGTGTGAAAGTGAACCGCACCAAGAATAAAAATCAACATTGTAATAATTTTAATGCCCGTTTCGGAACAAAGCAATCGATCTACAGGTGTGAAAGTACCCTAATAATATAATATTAAAATGTAATTTATTCCTGTGATGCAAAGCTGAATTGTCAGCATAATTACTCCAGTCTTCAGTGTCACACGATCCTTTAGAAATGTCTTTACTGTCACTTTATCAATGTAATGCCTTCTTGATGAAAAATAAATATTATTTAAAAAATATAATAATTATTTTTTTCACCTTAGTGACCCCAAACTTTTGAACGTTATATGTCTACTAAACGGTTAATTTTGTCATTAAGTATACCAGAATATAGATGACCCAAAAACTAACCAACATGAACTAAAAAAAGTCACAAAACTATTTTTTTCATTTGATTAAATATGAGCAAAAATAATAATAGTAATGCTTGCTTTAACAAATACCTAAGTAATCAGACAAATGAACATATGTAGTTGACTTTGTCAGCTCAACATGTCCATTGAGACTTTTTGTATAGATGTTTCAGTTTATCCATTATGATTATTTATACAGTATGTATTTCTGAATAATAAATGTCATGCACCCTTAAAGGAAAGTTTCATTGTGTTATTAGAGAGAGAGAGAGAAAAACATGGACAGACAAAAAGATGTTCCTTCTGAACCAGTGTGGACTACAACTCCCCAGGTCAGATTCGATTTTGCACAGATTTCAGTAAAATGGCTTTTAAATGATTTAAAGCTAAATCTTGAGTGTGTTAGTGTCTGTATAAGTGTGTGTGTGTGTGTGTGTGCTGTTGATTAACAGAAGGCATAGAGAGATTAAGTTGGGATGACCAGGAGAAGGTTCAGCATACCTTTATTGAAGTGACCATGACCTTCTTGATCCTGAGTGCCAGAGCCCAGCAGGACGGCCATGCTGCTCCTCTCTGATCTCTGCTGCCTCAATAATGATTCTAATTGTGCCTGTCTCATAGTTGTCTGTCATGTGTTTTGCCTCATTTACTTTGTTCTCTGTTTTTTTCCCCCTTCATGCCTCTTTTTTTAGGAAGAGTGAAACCCTTTGCACACAACCATTATAGCAAACGAGACCCGGGTACAATCTCTCTTTATTTCACACAACCTCAGTCATGCTCTCATTCTCTTTGCGCTTTATGAATTGTTCATTCTCTCTCTTGACGTGTAAATGAGTGCATGAACACACGATTAAGCACATTTTGAAATATATGTGCAAAGCTTGCAGAATTTTGTAATGAAAAATTATATATATATATATA
>NW_015505369.1:1243175-1248579 GCF_001515645.1 Sinocyclocheilus grahami
ATAAAAACTAAATGTATATGTCTTGCCAAATAGGAAATAATTCTGGAATTATTTTAAGTTGCAAATCCAAATATATGCCCTTCAAAATCCAAGTATGCATACAGCCAAACAGTGTTTTTATAAGGCTTATATATGATAATAGACAAAACTACTCTGGATTTCAATGTTTATGCCTTCAGAAAGCCAGGTACAAATTGCCAGTGACAGAGGAGATAGAGCCATCAGTTTCAGCCACACTGTGGAATTCACTTCATTAGGCTGAATGGTGAGAGAGCTGCACGCACTGCGAACAGATCCACGCAAGCTGCCAGCATGACAACACTGCCACCTAGAGGCCTTATGCATGAATGCAAAGTGAGGTTAAGGACTGACCTTTGGTTTTAAGGGTCATTTGCAGCATCTCTCTGGTTGTGTTTGCTCTGTGTGATAAAGTTGGACAAGACCTCGGCTCTGACATAGAATATAAGCACCATAGTCTGCAAATATGGGCATCATATGGATTTTTAAAAAAAATCAGTGTTGCATTTTAAAATTCGAAATTAATATCTGGGAAACTTTTTTCAAAACAAATGTATATAAATTCTTTGCCAAACCAATTTTACCCATGAGCGAATAATGTTGGTGGTACTGGGGTGCTACGTGTGGTGGTCATGTGGTGAGACCACCAAATGCTCCTGACTTTGAGCTTGGCCTCAAAACAAAAACAGAGACATTTTTCCATATGCTACCCATTCAAAACCCAAGGGATGAACAATGACAAGAGACTGTGGAATGAAAGGAGAGAACAAGACCATGAAACAAAAATAACTCCACTGGAGAAGCACGATCAAAGGCAGAGGGGTCGAGCTGCCAATGCCGTTCTGGAAAACACTCGGCTTCTGGTGTTAAAATGCGAGATGTTTTTTTTTTAGGACAGACGTGTCTCACCTGTAGACCAGATGGTACCCACACCTTTGATCAATGAATATGACTTTAAATTTGGCATGGATTATTAATTTTGCTTTTTTTTCTTCAGAGACTGATATGGTGAATATCCACTCTCATTCTCTTTGCGCTTTATGAATTGTTCATTCTCTCTCTTGACGTGTAAATGAGTGCATGAACACACGATTAAGCACATTTTGAAATATATGTGCAAAGCTTGCAGAATTTTGTAATGAAAAATTATATATATATATTGGTGGTACTGGGGTGCTACGTGTGGTGGTCATGTGGTGAGACCACCAAATGCTCCTGACTTTGAGCTTGGCCTCAAAACAAAAACAGAGACATTTTTCCATATGCTACCCATTCAAAACCCAAGGGATGAACAATGACAAGAGACTGTGGAATGAAAGGAGAGAACAAGACCATGAAACAAAAATAACTCCACTGGAGAAGCACGATCAAAGGCAGAGGGGTCGAGCTGCCAATGCCGTTCTGGAAAACACTCGGCTTCTGGTGTTAAAATGCGAGATGTTTTTTTTTTAGGACAGACGTGTCTCACCTGTAGACCAGATGGTACCCACACCTTTGATCAGTGAATATGACTTTAAATTTGGCATGGACTATTAATTTTGCTTTTTTTTCTTCAGAGACTGATATGGTGAATATCCATTGCATTTGTATGCCAGATATCAATTGAGACCACACATATATGCAAATTCAGTGACAAAGTCATAAGATATGAATGTCTCTCAAATAAACTGAGCTGGTAATATTTTTCAAGCAATAAACCGAGATTACTTCAGGTTTTTTTTAAGATAAAATGTAGACATTTTTGGAATTTAGTTTCTCAGAAATGCATGTCATGAACTACAACTCATAGTTTTTACTCCTTTTTTGGCAGTCGAGCCTGTAAGCCTAAAATATTTAGTTGAAGGACCCCCTGATATTTTTAGTATATTAAATATTAAGTGCATCACAGTTCCTCAATGTTGTTAATGGTCACATGACATGCAGGTAAACAAAATTTCATTTTTTTTTTTTTACTTTTAGAATTTATTTTGTACATTTTTATGATCCAATTCATTATTAGCTTTTCATCAACTCATGAACTCTTTGCAGTTCCCTTACAAACTCCAGTTTATGAACACCCTTATCATATCTGACCCCTAAATCATCCATGTTCTTGAATTTGAAACTATTGATTTCACACCATGATGGTCTTTTAACTGTACGGCTCTCAGTGTTTGGCATCTCTCTCCATCACCAAATAAAACAAGAATTATCAGTTCTGTCCACATCACAGGCTGTTCAGACCGTAGCCTGCTGTTAGCAGAGTGCTCTATCGGTCTTTAATAAACATAACTTGAGTTCTCCATGCCTGTTGTTATCCACATAGGGTGCCTTCAGTTCTGCATTTCAGAGATTGTTTGGTCCGTGATGATGCTCCATTACCAATGTGTAAGCATCAAACTTATTCGTACACTTACTGCATGTAAAGTTTCATCTGTACATGAAGCATTTATTCAGCTTCAAAACTAATAACTACAAATCAAGAAGTTCATGATAAATGCCCTTGATAGATTTCCTGGCTTGTTCCCAAAAGAAAAGTAGAACCCAACAGAACAAAGAGGAAATCTTTCTTCCGCTTTGTCTTGAGAAAACAACCCAAAAGGTCCTTCTTTCTCTTCATCGTCCCATTTATCTTTTTTTTTTTTTTTTTTCAAATCATGCACTCTTAAAATCTCATAAACTCCTTCAATAGTCACACTCATTGAATCCTGCCTCATTCTCACACACATACAATTTCACTCTTACGCAAAGACCAAAATGCTAAAAACTGAGGGTTTTAAAGGCTTGTATCACCTGTCTTCACTAATTAGTCCAACCCACATCAATTAGCCAATTAATGGATTGTAAAGCTCAGGTAGCACCAGAAGGCGGCGAAAGACCGAAAAAGAGAGAAAGGCGGTGGCTACAAAACTAAAAAAGCTATCTATTTATCTATCTATCTATCTATGTTTTTATGACTCTTTTCAATTGTAATAATAATAATAATAATAATTACAAATTTACTCACACTTAGTTCATCCAAGATGTAGATGATTTTGTTTCTTCATCAGAACAGATTTGGATAAATTTAGCATTACGTCTTGCTCACCAGTGGATCCTCTGCAGTGAATGGGTGCCATCAGAATGAGAGTCCAAACAGCTGATAAAAAAATTTAATAAAATAATCTACAAGCAAGCCACATCACTCCAGTCCATAGTTAATGTCTTGTGAAGTGAAAAGCTGTGTATTTAATTTAAAAAAAAAATTTATTTAATAATTTATGCATTTAGCAGATGCTTGTATCCAAAGGGACTTACAGTGCATTCAGGTTATACATTTTTTTTACCAGTATTTGTAAGAAACAAATCCATCATTAAGGCATTTTTAACTTTAAACAATCTCTTCTGATATGAATTCATAATAAAATAATAATAATAATAATAAAATCCATGCCCTATTCTCCTCACACATCAAAATCCACCAACATATTTTTTTTAGAACTGTTTTGAACTGTTTTCACTGGTAAACTGTGCTTCATCTGTGCATATTTCTCTCCTGATTCGGACGAGAAGACATTTTCACTAAAGGAGGAAATATTATAGATATGCAGGAAGCAGCGATTTGTAGTTGAACATATTGTGTGGATTACTTGTGGATTTTATCAGCTTTTATGAGCTGTTTGGACTCTAATTCTGACGGCACCCATTCACTGCAGAGGATCCATTGGTGAGCAAGTGATGTAGTGCTACATTTCTCCAAATCTGTTCTGATTCAGCATTATTTCCAACATTATTTAATTTAGCTTTTTGCAAAGTAAGTCATAAAGACACGAAAGCGGCAGTGTTACCTGAGAATAAACATGAACTCTTACCTGTTGAGTTTTATAGTATTTACCTTCTCTTCTCTTTCCTTTTTTAGTCTAGACGATGTGTTATCATGCTGGAAGGCCGACCTGCTCTCTCGTGATCATGTTTAATCAAGCACAGACTCTGTCATATTCCAGCTGTATCAAGTCTTTAAAGTAACAGCGGTCTGTTAGCATCTCACCCCTGACAGGCTAATGTAACAAACTCCAGTGACCACAGCTCATGACAACAAGCACCAGTTTTGTGCTCGGCTGCCCTCCACGGCTACATATTACAGCTGTGGCTAAAAGTCCTGTCACGGCTGCGATTTTGAAAATAGCAGGAGAATGAGGATGACACGAGAGGGGATGTGCACCCTCTGTCCCCTGTCATTCCGTGTTATTGAGAATTTACCGGAAAAATCACCTGAGGGCGTCAAAGTCCGTCTGGCTCCCGTCACAATCCACTTAATCCACAGCTGATGGCTCCAACACTGAGGCCTCTGTCTATTTCCTTCTTCCCTTCTTGTTCTACTGTATCATTTTTCTTTTCTTTTCTTTTCTCACCAAACTTTCTTATTTAACCACTTTTCTATTTTTTTACTCACTTAAAAAAGGTTTTATAGTCCGATGTCACATGAGAACCTTTTTAAGTTCCACGAACAATGTATTTTAAGTACAATCAATATGCTGATTTGAAGAACCTATAATCTGAAAACAAGAACTTTATAGCAAAAGATTAAAATTTTAAATCCACATGCATTTATTAGCTCTGTACTCTTGCTGCATACATCAACAATTGATTCATTTGTGAATGAGAGATCTGAGGCAAAGTTGACAGGATCTCTGTTAGGTCTCCTGAGCTATGAAAGCAACTTTGAACAAGAAGGGCTCTTGAAGAATCGTAGGAGTGACACACACAAATGTGATTAGAAAGTGAAGGCAGCTAAAACCAAAACAAAGCATTTTCTATCAGAGCTTTGTCTGTACCTGAGCTCTATAGACCCGTGTCTGAACTCAGCAGGCCGGCACTGAAGGCAATGCCAGCAGGACTGAGCTGTAAATATGATCTGAACTCTCTGGGGATTATTAATTAACATGACACTCAGAGCAGAGTGTGAGTGTGTGTGGCGTTTGAGAGCAGATGTTTGCTAGAGGGCATCTTTCACTTCATATCTACACATGAAACGCTGCGCTGTCAAAGAGAGAAACAGAAAAGTGCCATGTTTGAGAAATCTTGTCCTATTTTTAATCATGTTTATTTCGTATTTAATTGTTATCCATGTTCAAATGATTTAAAGTTCATGAAGTTAACTGCTCTTACTAGAGGATAAATTAAAACAAAATAATGGACAGTATAAAGATTTAAATTGTATCAAAGCATCGTTCAGGAGAAATATGCACCTAGTTATTTTGGACTCCATATTAGAAATTAAAAATGCAAAGAAGAACATAATGAGCATGTATTGTTGTCTTTTAATGAATTCCATAAAATCTATTAAATGAACCATACTATTTTGGAAAACAAGGATTTAATGATTAGAATATAATTCTACTTTGCTTTAATCCCCCCCCCCCCCCCC
>NW_015505369.1:1248758-1322920 GCF_001515645.1 Sinocyclocheilus grahami
TAATGTTGAAAATATAATTCTCTTTTGTTTTAACCCCCCCCCCCCCCATCTACATCTACATCTACCTTGATTTGTGGAACAGGAAGAGATCATTATTAATTATCGTTTCTTTGGTTTCACAAAAAATGGCAGATTCATTAATTCAATGGAGTCATTATAAAGCAGAATGTAATAGGAACTTTGATCAAAGTGAACACAGACATGAACAAAAAAGACATTTCATGGAAAATAATGCTTTTCAATTAAATGTTTAATGATGGTATGTCAACGTTAATGTCTTAATTAATGCATTGGGTTTACTAACACTTCCTAAACGAAAGTTTCATTAAATAGCTTGCTCACTAAACAAGCATCATTGCAAGCATCATCCACATTTTCAGAAATTTACAATTGTTAGATATTATTTGAAATATGAAAATATTATTTGCATATTTGTAAAATGATAATCTTAAGTTTTGTTCGGTTGAATTTTATATTATATTCAAGTTTTGTAGCATTTAAAAAATTATTTGAAAAATTAATTTCAGTCCTTAAAGCAATTGAGAGCCTCAAAACTCTTTAAATATTAATATTAATATTAAATTATATAAAAAAATAGTAATTTAATAATATATATATATATATATATATATATATAGCCCTTTGTATATTGATTCAGTATCATTTAATTTGTAATAATTTGCTTTTATATATTTTGGTATTTGTTTGTTAAAGGGGTCATATGATGCTGCTAAAAATAACATTATTTTGTGTATTTGGTGTACAAATAAAACTAAAATAAAGTCGAAAATGTAAAATTATTTTAATCTTAAAATGAAAAATGAATGAAAAGTATATAGACATTTGAAAACCAGAAACTAAAAAAAAAGAAAAAGAAAAGAAAAACTTTAACTAAATTAGAAACTAATTGAAAACATTAATAAAATCTATAATAGTATCACAGTGATACTAAAATAATACTACATACTGCAAAGTTATATAGTATCATTGAGATTATATTTGTGTGTGCAATGTTTTTTGCTTATTTGAGTAAAGTCTCTCTTGTAGGGCACTGTTTGTATTCAATGCAGGTTTTCTACTGTAGAGTCTTCAAAATCAGTCTCTTATGAGGGTAAATTTGAGTTAGGATTCTGCCTTTAAACCATCTTCTTACAAAATCTTTGGTATGAATGTCTGTTAAAAACATAAGCTGTAGCCTAGCAGTTAACCCAACCCACACTGAGCTGATGGAAATACAGGTTTGAATATGTATTGTGCACAATGTGCAGTGGATTGAATCTCTATCAATATAATTACAAATGATAAAAGATTATTACATTAAAAAAATTATGTCATGCAGGAATATATGTCCATTTATATCTGGCTGATATTCATAATCATTGGAGAGGTGAACAGAATCCAGATGGTTCATTTGTAGCTTCCAGATTCTGCAAAACGGGTGCAGAGCCAACTGGGTCATGCATGCACACACTGAAAAAAAAAGGCACTATTCCTTTATTAAGACACACACGCGCGCGCGCGCGCGCACACACACTATCCCTGCATTTCCCACTGCTGTCATAAGATATCTGCTATCTGTCATGCACTATGAGGTGTTGAATGCCCCTAAAATTAATTTGCCCCCCTCCCCCACTGAGCCACTTGATTGTAGGAAAGCTGAGGTCAAAATGATATTCAGATTAATTTGGTTGATAGGAAGAGGATGTAAGCTGTCATGGAATTTGGAGACACTGCGCCCTTAACAGATCCCTCAAAATCAAGTGTCTCCTTGTAATTGATTTAGTTAGAAATGGAGAATATTTTAATTACAATAAAATGACTATTTGAAAAATATTACTACTTGTTTTGAGATTTACTATCAGTGTATCTTAATATGTTTTTAACTGTTAATTGCTAGGATGTTGCTAGGTGGTTGCTAGGGTGTTCTAAGTGGTTGTTTGCTGAGTCTTTATGATATATTCATCTCCCGAAATGACTTTTTCAATGTATGTTTATGGGATTTTTTTCACTTGTTTATTGTCCTCCAGACAAAACTTAATCACATAACACAAACAGAATCCAATTTAACCTTTAGAAACATGTATTTCTGTGCTAGACACCATCTGAGCACTGGTTTGAAATATAATAATCATTTTGCTGGAATAGCCCTTCATATTCATGGTAAATCCACTGAAGTCACACTCTGTGCGGAGTCCAGTGGATGTCACCATCATAAATGTCCTCGCGACACTGACTTTAAGAGAAGTGACCCGCTCTCACAGCGAGGGGTGCCTGAACTGCTGGACCAGAAGAATCCGCAGTGAAAGTATTGGGCAACTTTAGCGTCCACCCTGCTGGGCCCTGCCATTTCGCCCACGGGGCCAGAGCCCTAACCGGTCAGGGGCACTTTATGTGGCTGCACTCATGGGGCTGTGGACAGGGAGTCATAGCAGGCACAACAAACAAAAACAGAGGAAGGATTTCATGGGTTGTGAAGATGTCAGATGGGTGTCAGAGGTCTGTGGACTATAATAAACACAGCCACTAGAAAAAGACGTTTCATACCCACTCAAACAAGCATAAATTAGATTCATTCTCACATTAGGTCCACGTTCACTATTGTTCTGCATAAAAATCTGTTGCAATTGGCAATTTTGGCAATTTGATACATATTATAAATGGATTGTAGGTCAGATTGTTGCTCAAAGGAATGAAAAATCACAAATGACAAACAGAAAGCAAATGAGAATGAGCAGAAAGCAAATCATATTTTGCTAATCTCTCATTCTTCTCCGAAATTTCCCCTATAAAACACCTGAACATTTTTTTTTATCTCACATGTGTATTCTCTATTGTTTCAGAAGAGAGCTCAACAATGTCTCAAATTGCGCTCAGATTTAAAAATTTGTCATCAAAAGTCTGAACTCATACATTTCTCATAAATTCTTCAATGAGCTTTTTAAAAAAAAAATCATAATACTCTAACTGTAAATCAATAATTGTCTCATTTGTTATTCATTTCTTAAGTAATTTTAAGAGAAACATATTAGATATAAGATATAACTGAAAAGAACATCATATTATCTTGAACTAAGAAAAACCAACCTCTAGCTGAGCAACAAAAGTTTTCCACACCTTGCATGTATTTGTGTCACACTTTTAGGTTAAACGTGTTTGTCATTGAAAAATCCATGCACTAACTTGAGTATTTTTGAGCCTATTAAAATATTTTTGTCAACAGAGAACCGCAACATTTAAACAGAACTATGAATACAGCTAGATTCCCTATAATTATAAATGAACTGTCTGGACTCTAGGTGTGTGCACTGAGGGGAACATTAAAATGCATAATAATTAAATCAAGGCATGAGAGCAGAAATATCAGTGTGGGACATTCTATATGCATCTATTGTATTGCTCATTTCTTTTAGTAAAGTACAAAAGGTGGTACGGATTATGTTGTTATGATGTTACTGAAAGACAAAAATAATTATTAATTCTTTATTTATTCATTTATTTATCATTTACACAGGCTGTTGGCCATTTTTCTCGTAGCACACAGTGAACAGTCCTCTAGCGCCTTCTAGTGACCCACACTGTCATAGCAGCATCACTATGCTGGTCAACCCTCAAGAAATGAAAGAGCAATTTCAAACGGGAAGAGAAGAGAACATTGGGTTTTTTTTGTGTGTGTGTGTGTGTTGTTTTGTTTTTCTTTCAGTCTTCAGCCTTGATCTTGATTCTGAGATGGGAATCGCTCTCCTTGGCGCGTTCATGACAGAAGTAGCGATATCCGGTTTGTCAACGAATCGTTCTTGTGAGTCGGATCGTTTTGATGAATCGTACATAGTCGTCCAATAATACGATAGTAAAATCATTGAAATTAATATTATTGTTTTTAAATTTTAAAGCATTGGAGTCTCACAAATCAAGTAAAATACATTTTAAAAGGGCTGTGTCCATTGTATCATTGTGTCGCCTGCCAATGACGTCATAACCCCTCGATTTCCGAACAGCGCTGCTTTACCCCACATACGCACGACCGGAAGAAGCGGAAGCGGTCGACTGTGGCATAATAAAAGCTCAGCTGCATTCGAGCTGTGTGTCACGCTCGTTCAGCGGCCTCGTTTCGCTTCGACGGCTTTCAGCCTCACCCTGCTTCATTCTACTACGTTAATAAATCATTGGCTCATCCATGAACATGATTTCTGCCCGAGTCCCGTCGGATTGCATCGGCTGTGGGGATGAAGACGACAACTCCCATGATTCCACAGCGTCATCAAACTACGCCTTTGTCTATTTGAAAATTACATATTGTGCCTTTAAGCTACACAGGCTACGTATTATTTTAAATGATCATACTGAGTCTAACATTCCCCAGCATTATTTTTGTCAGTGTATGCCTCCGATTTAGGCTATTTCATATCAAGTTCAAATTCATGTTCAGTCCCTCTCTCTGATTATTCTTGCTGTTTTGAGAGGGAAACATGGTTCAGTGTGACCCATCTGTGACACTTGTCATGCATAGGACAGTTTGAGTTCCACTGCGTCTCTGATTCTGAGTGAAAGGAGATGGAGAAGGGGGAATGTCTGCTCAGTCAGAAAATGTGTTGTTATAACACAGATCTAGTATCCTCTGCCTGATGTGTCCTAAAGACACCTGACATTTCTTGCAGCAGATTGTTGACCTTGAATTCAGCATGCCACGTGTCTGTGGTCTATGTGTATGAAAGAGAAAAGCTAAATCAGAAATTGCATTTAATATTAATTCACCTAGAAATTAAATGGATATTCCACCCAAAAATTTAAATGATGTAATTATTTAAGTCAAGTCAAGTCACCTTTATTTATATAGCGCTTTTAACAATACAGATTGTGTCAAAGCAACTGAACAGCATTAATTAGGAAAATAGTGTGTCAATAATGCAAAATGACAATAGTAAACACTCATTTTTCAGTTAAAGACATTGAATTCAGTGAAGGCATCATCCAGCTCAGTTCAGTTGAAATAGTATCTTTGCAATCATTTGCAATCAAGTCGGCGATATCGCTGGAAATGAAGTGTCCCCAACTAAGCAAGCCAGAGGCGACAGCAGCAAGGAACCAAAACTCCATCGGTGACAGAATGGAGAAAAAACCTTGGGAGAAACCAGGCTCAGTCGGGGGGCCAGTTCTCCTCTGACCAGACGAAACCAGCAGTTCAATTCCAGGCTGCAGCAAAGTCACATTGTGCAGAGGACTCATCTGTTTCCTGTGGTCTTGTCCCGGTGGTCGTCTGAGACAAGGTCTTTACAGGGGATCTGTATCTGGGGCTCATCTAGTTGTCCTGGTCTCCGCTGTCTTTCAGGGCTGTGGAGGTCCTTTCTAGGTGCTGATCCACCATCTGGTCTGAAATTTACTCACCTTCATGTCATTCCAAACTTGTATGACTGACTTTCTTCTGTGGGAATGTTGGTAACCAAACAGTGTTGGTTCCCATTGACTTCCATTAGCCTATATGTACAAAAAAAAAATGCAGTGAAAGTCAATGGGAATGGAAACTGTTTGGTTACCAACATT
Source organism: Sinocyclocheilus grahami (assembly GCF_001515645.1). Taxonomy (NCBI): domain Eukaryota; kingdom Metazoa; phylum Chordata; class Actinopteri; order Cypriniformes; family Cyprinidae; genus Sinocyclocheilus; species Sinocyclocheilus grahami. The sequence goes on from NW_015505369.1 coordinate 1,254,297, forward strand.
CCTAAAAATATATTTTTTTATGTTCTGCAGAAGACAGAAAATTCATAGAGGTTTGGAATTACATGTAGGTGAGTAAATAATGACACAATTGTCATTTTTGGATGGACTATCCCTTTAAAATTGTCATGTTTTACTCCATCTCAACAAGTCATTCCAAACCACAATGTTTTTTCTTTCATGGAACACAAAAGGGGATGTTTAAAGAGTATTCTGACCATTCTTTCCAATGTAATGAATGTGAATGAGGATTGATCAAGCTCCAAAGCTCAAGTACTCAATTAGTTGAGTCAGATATTTTAATGAATCAGTTTATCCAATTAACAACAATGGTCTAATGATTCAGGCTAATCTCAAGTAAGTGAACACATGATAAATTTGGTCTGTTCTTTACTCAAAGCTATATTATGGCTCCAGAAGACTTGAAAATGTTGCATGAGTCGCATGGAGTATGTTTATTGAAGTATTATTCATGTAATATTATATTTTAATGGTGCTTTTGAATTTTCTTGAAGCTTAAAAGCTTTGATCCATGACTTTGTAATTGGAAAAAAAGTGACTAGTACATTTATTGACATTTTTCGTTCTGTTTTGCAATTCTATAGGTATAAACATGAGTAAATTATGCTTTATTATAGGTTTACAGTTAAACTGGTGTAAAAAAAAAGTGTAAAACTGGTATTTTGGTAGAAATGATGATTACTTTTTCTGCATTTGTTTAGAGTTGCAATACCAGATTAGAACTGGTACTGTACACAGGACCTCAGGGAAACACTCTGGCTGTCAGGTTAGCATGGCAAATGTGATTAATGCTAATATCTCTGACTGATTACCCTCTCTGTGAACTGCGCCAACTCAAACTGTCCCTGCGCAATCAACAGCCAGCGTGAATGAAAGATCAGTCATTAGCATTAGCAGGCGGGGTGTGAACCGTGATTACGGGAGTTCTCTCAGCCCATTGAGTGGCCTAGTCTAGTGTAGTCGACTGTGTGTGAGATTAGGGCAAGACTCCTCACTGGTGCATATGCCTGCGTTTAACGCTCCAACCTGCTTCCACATGGTGAGTTTACACGTCCCCTGCAGTGAAGGTGCCGTGTGGATATTGAATGTGTGTTTGATGATGTGCATTGGGAGTTAATATCAGTAATCAGTGTAGTGCAAACAGTCGAGGTATAACTAGGCCTGACGTGTGGGACTGTGTTTGGTATACTCTGGTGGTGTTTTACAGGCTGGTTCTGTGGATATATTTGCTGATGTTTGGGAAGGTTGTGATTTAAAACGTGCAACGATGGTCTTGCTGAAATCAGGTAAAAGCTTTAAGAGACTTTATGCTACAGTTTTCTTAATAAAATGTAAATATGTAAATGCTTATATGGATGCATGTCATGCAACCTGTGTGAGCTTAAATGTCCACCCATCATTTACTCATCCTCATGTCATTTCAAACCTGTAAGACCACCTTTCTTCTGTCAAACTAAAACTACACTAAATTGAAAGTCAACACTGACTTTCAATGCATGGACACATTTTTTTTTTTCAAAGTATCTTCTTTGGTGGTCCACAGAACATCAGTCATTGGTTTGGAACAACGTGGGACTGAATTTTTGGGTGAACTATCCCTTTAAATTGTATATGTTGGGAAACTGTCATCTTTAAAAAAAAATGCGTAAGACATCTCTATGAACTGTTGAACATTATATTGCTTTCTGAGTGTGTAAAACGTAAGTATTTTAAATGTTGTGCAATGTTTTGAGTTCATAACCTTTGGCCCTTGTGTCAATCTGCAAGAAACTAGAACTCAAAACTGAGACTTTAAAATTCTAGAAAGAGGGTTGTTTGTCCTTTTGCCAATACTTTTTTTTTTTTAAACAAATTAAAATAAACATGCACCCATTTCAGTTCAGTACTCTTGTTCTGTAAGCTTAAGTTGTTTATTTATTTTTTAAAGTTAGTATTTATAGACACATGCACCAATGCCCCCCCCCCCAAATACCTCTTTAAAGCAGTCTGAAAACTCGTCTTTTTAAAAATAGGTTAATTAGAAGGTTAATATTAAATATTAAAGGGGTAGAAAGATTCTGCCATCATCTACGCACTCTTGTGTCATTAAAAATATATATTTTTTTCATTATGTTTTTTAAATCAGTACAATGTAAGTTTTATTTTTGTGTGAACTATGCCTTTAAGACTTCTTGTTTGTTGCCACCTTCAAAACTTTTTTTTTCCAAACAGGATCTAACTCAGGTGCACACTTTTCCATCTTTTTTTCCATCTGCACACAATGGCCCACTGGACTCATTGTATTGCCCTTAGTGGCAAACTCCATATACCACAGGGTTTGGAATACAGATTTTACAAAACCATGCACTGTAATATTCATGCTGGATAAATTCTCACCATCCTCTATCTGATTTTCACAGTAATTTGGATACGTAATGGCTGCACCTTAACTTTTCGCATGGGAAAATCAGGTTGAACTCATTCCAGCGGCGCGTTCATCATTCACAGTTGACAACTGCATCCTCATTACTGCCTGCAACACTGAAGAGTTGTACCGTATGGAAAGCCGGGCAAACTTTCACACTTTGGTTGACTTTCAATTCCACCCACTGGATTTAAGTTTCACCATCCGTGACAGGAAATTATTTGAACCCAGGCTCATTCATTTATGTTAAGTTATTATCGAATCACTTTGCCATGTGATTTTCCTAATGTGACACAAATTATATTGCAGGAGATATAATTGGCAGTTAGCACTGCCAAGGCCCCGGTGCAGAAGGTGATCTTCAAATTGAGTTGCTTACAGTTTGCGAAGCATTCGCACAAGCCAAGTGTGAAATCCATAAACACTCCGCCTTTGGAGACTGTTCAACACACACACTGGGTGCGATATGAGCCGTGCTTGTGTTCAGTCTTCTCGAGTGTGTTAAATGTTCTTCCTAGCCAGTGCACGGCCTAAGGGTCCATAATCAAATCTGAGACTACAACCCAGCGGTGGATTATTCGTCCTGTGTCGAGTGATATTGTGGAGTAAAATTGAATAATAAGATCCTCTAACGAACAAGACGTGCTTGTTGGTTTTGGGTGGCTGAATGTGTGCTTGTTAATGAGAACTTCTATGGTTGTGCACTGTATGGATGCAAGCACTAATCCAAGACTTTATATTTGACAAGAGTTGCCGAATATAATGAGATGCGTGCATGGGGGCAAGAAGAAAAACAGGATGTCAAACTGATTTTGTATTCAATATTCCGTTGGTTAGTATTTAAACATAATGTTTGTGAATATATTAAGCTGTCAAATAGGAAGCCACAGCCGATAACAGACACACTATGAAATGAATATTTAAAGTGTGACTTCTCACTTTCTGAAAAGGATTTGAATAATTTGATTGTTCAGTGATTCATCCACTATGACCTTCGTATTATATGTATCCGGTTTATTTAATTTCCGCTTTGCTTAACATCTTTGCCTGGATCCTTACCATTCAACACCACCCAAAGTCTTTCACTTCCAGTACTGCAGATGAACAAACAATAAACATGTAGTATTTTGTCACTGTGTATATTTAAATATATAGTGGTTATTACCTCAGACAATAATTTACATGATTTCATGCATACAGATTTCCATGTAAAAGTGCACTATTTTAAGTTTAATTAATTCATTTGCTTATTTATTTTGCAAACTGAGGAAAAAAATATATTCATATATATAATATGGTTAACATTATTTGGTAGTTGACAGATATCTTAGTTTGTAAAAACTGGCTTAGAAACAATTTTCACTCAGAAACTGCTTGCAAATTTTATAATTATTGCAAAGAAATGGCAAGTAGAAAGACTGAAATAATATATTTTCTTTTTTTTTTTAAATCTCCAATAATCTGTTTTATTTACAACTTTCAAATTGCAAAGAAATGGCAAGGAATTAAAATGAAATTTTGAAGTAGAAAGACTGAAATAATATATTTTCTTTTTTTTTTTAAATCTCCAATAATCTGTTTTATTTACAACTTTCAAATGTATTTGTTTATTTATTTTTTGCAGTGCATACATTTGGAACATTTCTTTAATATTTACCTAAATTTCTACAGGGAAAAAATAAAAATAAAGATTGTTATTTGTGACGATTCTGATGAAATGAAACACTTTAATAAGTAATTTAAATGTCAAATGGAAAATCCAAATAAGACTCCCTCCCCTTCACACATTGAGTTGTCCTGGAAATGCTGAAGAAAAGAGCAGCTGTGCATGTGTGTGTGAGTCTCACGATGAGACCAAGAGGCCAAACGCACCCTAGGCTCTCGCTCTGAAGTTCGTTGTTGACAGGAGAGATCGAGTTATTGCTCAATGACATTAGATGTTTTCCTTCAGTTTGATGTGGGATTGATTTCTCAGAATTTTCTGAAATACCTCCAGAGCCCCTGAGCACTGTGACTGCTATTACTGAAACAAAACAGTGACAGGGACAGAAAGATTGGGGATCAAGATGACAGAATGGAGAGGAAGATAAGGTAACAGACATAGATGTATTTACAGTGCATATAGCAATGCCATGGCATCATTGCAGTGAGTTTTGCACACACATTTTCAGAAAATGTAAAAATCTAGTTCACAGTTTACCTTAGTTCTTCAATGTTGTTTATAGTGCTCCATTTCTTGTTTATTAAAAAAACAAAAACAAAAAAAACAACCATTGTTTGCCGCTGTATTACTCAATTATCCTTTTGCATGTCCTGGCGTTTAATGCAATTTCACAATAACACACACTCTACGACTCATTAGAAGCTCGTGTTAAATCACAAGGTTCAAGTTACAATGTGACATGAGGTCCCAGATTCCTACCTCTTGTTCCAGATGTGCTACTGTGAGCCAGAATAATCGCTTAGCAATGTGCATTGTGTGAATGCACACCTTGACTAACACACCCTGTTCGCAGATCAGAAATGTATTCTGCACAGCTGAAGCAGACCATGTTGAGTTTAATCAGAGGATCTTGTCCTGATTTACATGCTCTGCTTGTAATGTGTCGTGGCGTGAAAGTGAAAAAGCAATCCATTTACATGAGAGAAAACAATACTTGAGCTCTGAGACAAAGGATGGAGTTGAAGTGCAAAACGACAGTCCTCTAATGAGCCTCACCATGGCCTGACACTGATTTAGATATTAAGACTGAAGAAGACATGACAAGACATACGTGTGTATAACAATATCACACTCGTAGCAGTGCGATATGGCTGTATATCAACCATATCGCATGGCTACGAGTGTGATATTGCGTTTACACAACAGTTTGATAGTACAAGTGTGTATATAAAAAAAGAGACAACAACGAACCCAGATAACAACAGAATCTGGGCCGAGTCCGGTTTACATTGTATTTCTGCATGACACATTTACACTTTCTTTTTTAAAATGGACTATTGCTTTGTCATTTGTAACATTTTAATTTATTGCTGTTGTAATTTTGTTATTCTTGTTTTGTGACTATTTATTATTTCTTGCTTTTGTTTTGCCTTACTCATGTTATTGTTTTATCTTTTCCCCACTGTTTTTATTTTTCCTGCTATCTGGCTGAGTTTTTTTCCTTCTGCATCAAACACTATACTTTGCATTTGCATAGTTTCGTCCTTTTATTATACCGTGCACAATATATAAATAATTATATAAGGGTAATTTATGTTTCAGTTTTGGGGATTCTGGCATTGGTCTAGTTATGGCTGAGTTCTGGAGCTTCTGGATAAGCTGCGGCTGAGTTCTGGGGTAAAGGTGGCTGCAGTTTGGCTCTTGTCTGGCTGACATCTGTGGATTCCGGCACTGTTGTGGGCCAGTTATGGCTGATTTATGGGGACATTGTGAGGCTGTGGCTGAGTTTTGGTCTGTTTCTGGCATTGGTCTGGTTGACTTTCAGCAAACAGCATTTGGCCCAACCTTGGGCCGTAATTCCATGTGGTACATGGACCAAACTCACAGCCAAAACTCAGTCAGATCCAGCCCAAAACCAATTTGCTATCTGGGGAGTGTCTTTAAAACCCCTCTTTGATTCAATTCAAGTTTATTTATATAGCGCTTTTCACGATACAAATCGTTGCAAAGCAACTTTACAGCAAATTAAGTTTCTACAATATTTAGTGGTAGCTTATCAGTGGTGACTGTCAGTTAATGTACATATGGCAGAAATGTACGGAAAAATCAATTAAAGACGTAATCAAACAGACGATGAACACTATTAACAGCAATTATTATATGATGCAATCAAGTGGCTGGAACAATAGTTCTGCCCGGACGATAACGTGGTGCCATATAGTTAATATCAGTAATACGCAGCATGCACGATAAAAGGAAATGGTCAGTAACATCATCACTTTGAGGTACGATATATATATATATATATATATATATATATATATATATATATATATATATATATATATATATATATCAGTAAGATCAATGTAACATTAAGCAGAAGTATTTCGAATGAGTTAAACCTGTATCCTATCTTCTGAGTAACATTGAGAATATCACTATATATTGTTGCAACACAGCCGCCACGACCAGTCTGACGGGGCTCATGCTTACAGTATAACAGTAGCTTGGTAAAGTAGACTCATTTAGACCAATATAATCATTAGGTTTTAGCCAGGTTTCAGTCAAGCAGAGTACATCAAAACTATTATCTGTGATCATTTCGTTTATAATAACTGCTTTGGGTGCGAGTGATCTAATGTTTAGGAGCCCAAACTTTAAAAATAGTTTTTGTTAAGTTATTTTACATTTTTCTGGTTTAATTTAGTTAGTTTAGTAGTTTGGTGCAGAACTACTTCCTTCCACCATCTCAGTTTGACAGTTTAACAGCTGAGCCAGGGGCCCGACGAGAGAGAGAAACGTGGGTTTTACCGAGGGGGACATCCCCCCTCCCCCCAGAGAACCGTGGGTTTTACCGAGGAGGACACCCCGGGGGACCCCACCCCCTAAATGTACAAAGGCAGCGCTCTGATATACAGCATTAAAGTTACATAAAATATAACATGATGAGATTTTGCCCTCAGCGAAAACTGTTTGCTCAGGAACAAATAATAGATTAATGAGACCAAAGACTGCCCGTTAGATTTACCCCAAATGAATTATATCTCATGTTTAACCACTACAGAGACATCAGAGCCAGTGGCAAATTCCAGAAGATCTGGCTGGCCCAGGTGAGGCTGCTCTCGGCGGGTTCATGAGCACTGAATGGCCGCTGATGCCCTGGTTATCTCCGATAATGTTGAAGCAAATTTTCAAATAAATGTTATCTTTATTAACAAAGAGCATATTTGAAGTCTAAACAAGTACATTCTCGCCTAAGAAAACTTACACTCGCTGTGAGAAATACTGCATGCAGTGTGATAGAAACGCTGAAACGGTTGGAGCTCTGTTATCACTAGAATATCGCACCACTGTAAAAGGCTCTCAGCCAATCAGATTCGAGGACCAGAAAGAACTGTTGTATCAATAAATAAATAAACAAACAAATTAATTAATTAATGTACATTTACATTTAATCATTTAGCGGACAGTTTTATCCAAAGTGACTTAATAAATGAGGTCAACCAACAAAAGAGCAATAATATGTAAGTGCTGTGACAAGTCCCAGTTAGTCTAACATGGTACATGTATTTTTTTCTTTGTAATAAATAAAAATAATTAATAGTAGATAGAATAGAAATAGAATAGAGAGAGCTGGTGTTAGAGGGTCCAATTATTATAATTTGTTTTATAATAAATAAAAAGTAGATAGAATAAAAAAAATAGAGAATATTTATATATCACTTTGTTAGCATAATTTTACAAAATGACAGCTTGAATGAAAATTATAAAAATTTATTGTGAATTATGTTGTTTACTTTATGCATTTGACTTTTCAAATGTTTTTTATTTATTTGAAAAGTAGAAAAATTCATTTGTCTCTATGAGTTTGGTATAATTTACAATAATATCAATATACAGTATATTGTTATTATTATATATTGTTCCAAACTTTGAATCTTAATAATAATTTATTATAAAAACATGAATTATTACAACTTTGAAGAACTACAGTAAACACAGTCAAATAAATACAAAAAAGTTCAAATGGGATGTTTACATTATACATGACCTTTATACCAAGCTTTTTTATCTCAAGTTCTGACACTTCTTTCTCTGTGGTAACAAAGTTATAATGTAACATCTGATACAAATTTATTCATTCTTGTGGTGGAAATGACAATAATTTTCACACTATAAATATCAAAATGTGTTAACATTTTCGAAGTTTTAATAATTCAAATTGTTATAATGGACATTTAAAATGTAAAGTCTGATTTTGGGACAAAGGTAAAATAATAATATTTATATGTAAAAGAAGAAACAAACCCTTGATTTAAAAAAAAAAATTGTGATGTTTGCTAAGGCAGTCATTTCGATAATTAGATATGGATTAAGGCGGTTTGGGTTTTAGATCACTAATGTGAACAAGATTGAAAAGGGTTACATTAGTCTTGAGTGTCTTGACTGAACTTGTGTGTGTCACTGTGTTTTAGACATCTTTTGGCCTTTGTGATTTGAAACAGTTTGTGACAATGATATTAGGAGGAGCATAACAATATGTTGTTTTAATGCAGGCAGGGTGATGGTCTTACAGTTAGGTGGGGTGTATGTGTGATGCCCTGGGGTGGCTCGGCTCAGCGGTGCACAGTGACCTGGCTTGTCGCTCACTGACCTGTGAGACGGACATAATGAAGTGTGAGTGCCCGTCACTTTAACCGTCTGTGACAAGCCATCCCAGCCCGGAGCACATCTGTGTCAGGCAGCTCCGCCATCAGAGCCTGGATGTGGGCTCTCACTGGTGACGCTGCATCCGTCCACACTGCGCTCATGGGATGGCCCCAGCACCCCACTGCTGCAATATGGCCCTGTTATCCAGCGAGGTCACGGGGCAAGAAGGAGGCAGAGCCAAAGACCAGCTGTCACACACTAGGGCCAGAGGTTCAGAGATTTTCCCCCCAATTTTTCCACTACTTCTATTCAACTATCTACCTATACTTTTAAGTCACTTTGTACACTCTTAAAAATAAAGGTTCCAAAATGTGGTTGATGCCATAAGAACAATTTTTGTTTGCCCAAAGAACCTTTCAGTGAACCGTTCTTAAAAGAATACTTTTTTTTTCCTAGTGTGAAGATAAAAAGTCTGTGTAAAATACATGTGCATTTCAGAAATCTTTTATATTATGTCTATCTTTTGATAAATGTACATGACTTCCAACCTATATGTATACTTTAGGTTGATGATTAGCCAACATGATCAACGGATACGCTGTTTCCGTTCAGGTCAAATCACAACAACGTATAGGAAACAGATCCGGCGTGACGCAGCTGACACACAACAACATACGTTGTTTACGTCCAGCGGATATTCTTCAAAATGGCACCAGGGTAATGCGGAGGAGACGAATTGTTCAATAAAGTAATTTTTTTTTCTTTTGTGCACAAAAAGTATTTTCGTAGCTTCGTATAATTGCAGATGAACCACTGATGTCACATGGATTATTTTACAGATCTCCTTGCTATGTTTCTGGACTTGGGAACATTTAAGTTGCGTTGCTGTCTATGCAGGGTCAGACAGCTCTCAGATTCCATTAAAAATATCTTAATTTGTGTTCCGAAGATGAATGAAGGCCTTATGGGTTTGAAATGACATGAGTAATTTAATGACAGAATTTTCATTTTAAGGTGAACTAACCCTTTAAGACATAACAGATAGAAATGCTATCTGTTATTCTGTACATTATTACAGAATAATGTAATTCTGTGTATATTTATCGGGCTCGCGCTCTTCGGATGACAGTCAGTGTGAGAAGTGAGTGGAGAAAAGGTACTCCTCTCAGAAAATGTACAAATTAAGACAATTTTAGATGTTTAATTACTATTTGGAGCACTGGGAGCACTAGACGAGGGCTTAATGAACTCATTTTTGTGAAAACCTCAAATTCGACTAAAATCAACATTTTGTTTTTTTTTTGCTTGTAGCTCAAAATTAGCCTGTGTGCATTCCGACTCATTTTTTGCCAGCACGGGTCACATTTATGCATTTGGCAGATGCTTTTGCTCAAAGCAACTCACAATATTTATATATTTCTTGGGAGCTGAATCCATGACCTTGACCCACATGATGTTTTGAGGGATATAGTAATAATAGGTATTACATACATTTTATATGCATAGACACTGAAACAAAATGTAATACAAGCTACTTTAGAGACAAATGTTTACATGGTTAAAAATATCGGCATGCTATCTGTATCTATATAAAAAAAGATTGTCACTGTACATTTATCTACTGATTATCTAATAAAAAATATATTTATAAAATATTAAATATAAATGTAATATATATATATATATATGAAATATAAATAAAATAACTATTTTAATAAATGCTTTAAAACATATTTATAATATAAATAAATATGAAGGATTCCAAATTATGTTTTACATCTTCCTAAAGCTGTTCATAAATTATTTTCCGTTTTGCTGTCAAAATGTCTATATTGCACAAAAATACATACAAATAACTATGAAGACTAATGAGATCATGCTGGATTAGTGGATCCCTTATATTAAATTCATTTTATTTTCATGTTCCTCTGACTCAACCCAGCTGGCATGGGTTGCATATAGCTGTGCCAAATACACTGGTGCACAGGGTATGTCAGGATGTCTGTAATATGTCAACACTAACTGACACACCAGTGTTTATAAATCCACACCATTGTTGTTGTGTAGCTGGTCATATGGTGTAGCACAGGGGTGCCCAAACTCGGTCCTGGAGAGTTTAGCTCCAGCTTGCCTCAACACACCTGCCTATAAGTTTCTAGTATGCCTAGTAAGAGCTTGATTAGCTGGTTCAGGTGTGTTTGATTAGGGTTGGCGCTAAACTCTGCAGGACACCGGCCCTCCAGGACCGAGTTTGGGCCCCCCTGGTGTAGCACGTCTATCCACCAGCCGATCTGATAGATAGATAGATAGATAGATAGATAGATAGATAGATAGATAGATAGATAGATAGATAGATAGATAGATAGATAGATAGATAGATAGATAGATAGATAGATAAAAACATTTTGTATAAAAAGCACACAACATGGCACTGGGAGGGAAGACTACAGAAAAGTATCTTTTATATTTATCAGAATTTGTTCCTGATGCATAGGATGACAATACATCCTCTTTTTTCATTTCTGAATTGGCTAAAACAATTGGCTTTGTTTTACTATCAGTCCTCATGCACATATTTGCATTGCTTTGAACTGTTCTCTGTAGACCCACCTTCTCGTACACCACAATTGGTTGATTATATACAATGTCTTCATGCTCTTGGTCAAACTAATTTTCAGTCATTACCTTTGGCAAGTTTAAAAAACAATAGGGGGAAAAAATCCCAAATCTGGACATTTTAGACAATTTAGAAAACCTACATGTTCAGGAAAAAGAGGATGTATGGTCGCCCTACTGTGCAGCCCATTATTGTGTGGTTTCATTTGGCTGTAAAGAGTTCGAATCAGTGGTAATGGGCAGGTGGAGGTGTCACTGTCACGTGAGCTTTTGGTGTGTGCTTAAGAATAGCATAAAGAGTTTTACAGCGATTAACAAATACAAAAGTGCAAAAACATAAACGGCATTTCCCAATCCATCCAGCAGTGAGTTGCCATGGAATTCAATTCAAATTAATGAAGCACATGTTACATGCTCAGTGTCATTTTCTCCAGTCAGAGATGACTGAATGTCCACCTGGACACCATTCATGTTGAGGCTTTGACCTCATGTTCATCCACATACACACAGCCTCTGATTAAAGAGATTACTCTTACACTTCTGCCTCATCTTTAATTGAAAATTAAGACAAGACAAGCTTTGCTGCCTTACTTATGTTCAGTCAAACATCTCTTGTTCACCAAATCTGTCTCTGGGTATTTTTGAAGGCACATTATCTAATGATTACTGTTTAAATTTATACTGTAGTAAAATATTTTCATGTGAAACTTTAACTTATTATAAATACCAACACATACTTCTAGAAGTCCAAATGTCACTTTAGTAACACTGTAAGATGACTTGTAATGACAATAATCATTAAATAATCAATAACCATTTTTACTGATTTAAGTGATTAGACCTTTAGATTTAGGACTACATTAGTAAACTTCAACTAGTCTTGTTTTGTTATCCCATAATTCCTATTCTACTCTCATATTACAGTAAAAAGCTTTGTGCTTGGCTTTTTGCCTCAATAAAATATGAATCTTCTATTAAAGAGAATGTGTTTCTCAAATAAATAATTTGTGTTTATTTAACTTTGAAACTTTAATTAGCTATTTATGATTTAATTTATAATCTACTAGCATTATGTTTATAATAAAAAAACATAATTGACCAAATATGAATTACTGTATGTCTTGCAATGGAAGACTAAAAACTAAATATTCATGTTTTTTTATAATATGGGAACAGCTAATGATGTAAACGTCATTGGCAAGCATTAGACCTGTCAAAATACAGAAGACAGAGGAAGCATACAGTATATTCTATGATTAAATTGTGCTAATTCTGGATACTACACTATACTTCATACAAACACCTTTAGTAATTAATTTTATATTTATATTTCAGCTTTTAATCACTTTATGAAATAATACTTATTGTGATGCATTAAATGTTTATGTATCATGTCCTACTATCACACACACACACACACACACACTCACTTCCCTGTTGTACTGCAGCTGTATAACAATAATTCATCTGTCAGGAACAGTCTGTTAGAGATTTGTCTGTCTCTCTCACTCAGTGTCAGCATGGCTGGACCTTCTGTGTTGCCCACAGAGACAGTCTTTCTCTCCTGTCATAGGATATGTTGCTTTGTGGTGTGTGTGTGTGTGTGTGTGTGTGTGTGTGTGTGTGTGTAGAAAGGACCCTGGAGCAGGACAGCCACATCTCTGTTTGTCAATAGCCAGGACACAGTGACAAAGACTGAAATGAGTCAAGAAGATGGTACTCTTAACCTGCACTATAGGTGCTGTATTAAGGACAAAAGATTATGTAGCAGTGAAGTGCTTGTTATAGCCTACATAGATATTGCAGGACTGCTATTGAATGATACATTTAGCTTTTTATTAATTGATTTAGCCTTGTATGAAGCTGAAGCTTAGTGTAGATGAACTAGTGAAGTATATGTTACTATAGCTAACTGTTAAATTGTAAGTTAAGCTGTTACATTTTGTGATTCAATACAAATCTTAAACACATAAATTTACTTAACACAAAGCATTTACACCTCATTTTATTCTTTTATGATTTCCAAAGAGTGTTTTGGCAGAATTTAATCATATTATCAAACAGATCATCAAAACTAAACATGTTAAAAATATTTCACATTTGGTTAAAAAATATATATAAAAACTGTTCTGCAACATTTGCACTTTGTAATAATGGCTGATTTGCAAAACAAATGAAAAGATAATGGTCATTATTACAAACAAAAACACTTAAAAATAGTGATAAGAAAGCAGCAGCAAGACCATGTTATGTTTTAAGACCCATACAAATCTAATCTGTCTCTGGTAAAATATCTACTATAATACAATTAAATGTTTGCAAATGATATATTTATTTGCTTTTATATATGAATTGTTCATCAAAATAAATTGCTACTCTTGACTGATTTTGCAGCCAAATGCTGTAGTTATCTTCCAGCTGGGGCAAAAATAAGCAGCATTTACAAAGTAAAATGTAGTTTCACTTCAACAGAAAAAAAAACAAAACAAACATTTCTCATTTTTCAGACCTCATATTTATTTTTGGGATTAATTATCTTTTACAACAAAATTTCAGTGATCAAAATTAAATCAAGAGCAATTATTAGTTCGGGCAAGCCCCATAGGCATAGCTCTATTAGTTGCTTTTCAGCTGATACACCCTCCACTCACCTAGATGTGGATATATACACAACACTTTTGTTTCCTCTTCAGCTCGCAACGGAACCTGAACCCCGTAAGGAACAATACACTAAAGACAAATTATTGTGAATCAACGATAAAAAAAAAATGCTGTTTTCATTGCCAAACTGAAATGCGGAAGAAAAAATATGACATTTCACTCCTAAATCCATGTTCTTTTTTTAATGATGAAAATTTGTAAATTCATTCATTGTAAATATCAGGTGAGCTCATTAGTGGGGCTGAGTTTTTACCACCATTATTCAGTTCAGAATTAAATAAAGGATAGAGTTTCTCTGTAAAAGACTGACCAGTGAAAGAGTAAATATGGCATCTGGACTCCACATCATAGAGGGAGACCAGACCCTCCTCATAATCCAAAAACACCCCCACCTTCTGTGGCTTCACTCTCAGAGAGAGAGATAGACAAGGGGATCAACACAAGCCCAATATTCATTCCCATTCCTTAGTCTGACAGTCCAGAATCCATAATGAGGTGGTGTTTTGATCAGTCCCTTCCTGTTAATAGATTCTCTGGCAACCCCTAAATCCCACTCAATCTTCTCCTTCACCTGCACCTCAAAATAAAATCTCCCTGAGGAGAATCCCTCTTTTCCCAGGACACCAGGATAGTGATCAAACCTCTCCGGGTTGTTTGGGAGCTTCTGTTTAATGTCTCCATGTCTCACTTGTTTCCCATCATCAGACAGGATGAGATATGGATGAGCTGTATCAGGATTCAGAGTCACATCCACTGAGAGAGAGCATTTGAATCACATCTTCACAATACAAAGATCTTCATGTGTTAAATATTTATTAGTGTTCAGTATAGGTAAGCATATGATTTGAAACTATTATTGTTTGTGAATGTTTTATTGTGTGAGAGAACAGATGACACATTGTACCTGCATACATGCTGCATTCTCCTAAACAAAACCCGATCTAATGAAAGACAAATAATAACAGATGATGAAGAGATCTTAACATTCATGTACTACAAGAGCTGTGTTTTTCTGAGTGATATAGGCTATGTGTCGCTGCTGATCTTCTTTACTGCTGCCTCTATATTACTGACACTTAACACTGCTAATTAAATATGCATGTTTAACCACAATGTCAGGGCATAGAGTGTATTTCTATGCATCTCTCTCTCTCTCTCTCTCTCTCTCTCTCTCGAAAGCAGAACTATCTAAAACAGTTTGTAGATTAAAATAATTGAAAAATAATTGTAAAAATAATAAACAGATGTGTCTCATTTTAAATAGGCCTAAACAAACCAAGATGACAAATTAATTTCAGCCAGAAAGTTACTGTTGCAATGATTAAATAAATGTCCAGGACTATCTAGTGAAATGGGATTAGATGTAATAAAACTGGGAGGTAAATGCTTAATAGAAGAGGTAGAGAAATAAATACCTTTAGAAACTGTACCCAAAAAATGGCATTATGCCCATACTGGTGCCAGTTTCTCCAATCTACAACAAACTACAGAGAAGCAACTGAATTAATGTGTATCTGAACCCGTAATTGGTCAATAGTATGGTAATAAATATGCATGTTTAACCACAATGTCAGGGCATAGAGTGTATTTCTATGCATTTCTCTCTCTCTCTCTCTCTCTCTCTCTCGAAAGCAGAACTATCTAAAACAGTTTTGAGATTAAAATAATTGAAAAATAATTGTAAAAAATAATAAACAGATGTGTCTCATTTTAAATAGGCCTAAACAAACCAAGATGACAAATTAATTTCAGCCAGAAAGTTACTGTTGCAATGATTAAATAAATGTCCAGGACTATCTAGTGAAATGGGATTAGATGTAATAAAACTGGGAGGTAAATGCTTAATAGAAGAGGTAGAGAAATAAATACCTTTAGAAACTGTACCCAAAAAATGGCATTATGCCCATACTGGTGCCAGTTTCTCCAATCTACAACAAACTACAGAGAAGCAACTGAATTAATGTGTATCTGAACCCGTAATTGGTCAATAGTATGGTAATAAAATAAATAATAATAATTAAATAAAAAATAAAAAACAAGGAAAAATCAAATGTATGGTAGATCAAGAATTGAATGTTATAAAAAGACGGGAAATACTGACATTGGCAAATTAAAGGAAATGCAGCAAAATATTGAAAGTACCACAATGTAAAGTTAGTTAGTGAAAAAGGAAGGCCCACCTTCTATATTTGATAAAATCAATATTGCATTGGCAGACATACGGTGGATGTGTGGAAAAGTATGGCCTCTTGCCAACATTACCAGAAAATTGGTCAGGATTACTTGGGTTATGCTGACACATAAAATGAGTCATGTCTCTCTAGAAGAGGAAACAACAAATGAAGAAAAAACTAAAACCAAAAGAGCAGATGAAAAAGACCCTGCAGATTATATAAATTCAGTTGGTCAACCTAAAGGCATACCTAACAAATTTAATACAAGAGATGCAGTTAAATTAGGGTTTGAATCAATATTATTTCTAAATTACAATAATAATAATAAATAAATAAATAAAATTACAGAAGGGATTCATTAAATTACATAAAGTTCAATCAGCAAAGATGTATTAATTATACTGATGAGGCCTTATCAGTTCTAGGAGAGTGATTGGACGCAACAAGCAGAATGTCAGAGCAAAATAGAATAGCTTTATATTATTTGTTAACTGAAAAAAGGAAAAGTATGTATTATGTTTGGGGAACAGTGCTGTACTTATATACCAAATAATACTGCTCCAGAAGGAGCATTTAGTGAAGTAATAATCAAATTAAAAACCCTAAGAATGGAAGATGCTGGAAGCAGTTAGGAAGTTAGGAGCATAGTTAGCAAAACTGGGAATGTTTTTAGGAATTGCAGTATTGATAGGAAGAGAACTATTTTACTGTGTACTACCTATTTCAAGGTCACTAGTTATCAAAGCCACAACTAAGCAAATGAATATGATGGGAAATTGATTTTTGAGGGTAACCAAAATGGCCCTCTACAATGCACAAAGTGTCTGGGCTGAAGATCAACTATGCTATTTTTTGTGATGTTACATGTTTTATGTCTTGAATTTTTATTTCTGTTGTATACTACATCACTATGACAACCACAGGCAAGCGCTGAACCAATTGCACGCTCATGCGTATAACATTGTTTTATCTTAAATGAGGGATTAGAGAGATGGGGATCTTTAACTCCCTCCTAGTTACGTGTGGAGGGAGAGGTTTGGTCCTGCTGCTCCGCCAGAGTGCTGTCGCATAATCTAGTCATTGGTGATACAACTGTGTGACTTAAATTAGTCACTAGGTAGTGATAACTGATAAGACTGAATTATGAAGCTGCACTCTGGGTAATGACAAATGATGGTGAGACTTAGTTATTTATTTTTGGGATTAATTATCTTTTACAACAAAATTTCAGTGATCAAAATTAAATCAAGAGCAATTATTAGTTCGGGCAAGCCCCATAGGCATAGCTCTATTAGTTGCTTTTCAGCTGATACACCTTCCACTCACCTAGATGTGGATATATACACAACACTTTTGTTTCCTCTTCAGCTCGCAACGGAACCTGAACCCCGTAAGGAACAATACACTAAAGACAAATTATTGTGAATCAACGATAAAAAAAAAATGCTGTTTTCATTGCCAAACTGAAATGCGGAAGAAAAAATATGACATTTCACTCCTAAATCCATGTTCTTTTTTTAATGATGAAAATTTGTAAATTCATTCATTGTAAATATCAGGTGAGCTCATTAGTGGGGCTGAGTTTTTACCACCATTATTCAGTTCAGAATTAAATAAAGGATAGAGTTTCTCTGTAAAAGACTGACCAGTGAAAGAGTAAATATGACATCTGGACTCCACATCATAGAGGGAGACCAGACCCTCCTCATAATCCAAAAACACCCCCACCTTCTGTGGCTTCACTCTCAGAGAGAGAGATAGACAAGGGGATCAACACAAGCCCAATATTCATTCCCATTCCTTAGTCTGACAGTCCAGAATCCATAATGAGGTGGTGTTTTGATCAGTCCCTTCCTGTTAATAGATTCTCTGGCAACCCCTAAATCCCACTCAATCTTCTCCTTCACCTGCACCTCAAAATAAAATCTCCCTGAGGAGAATCCCTCTTTTCCCAGGACACCAGGATAGTGATCAAACCTCTCCGGGTTGTTTGGGAGCTTCTGTTTAATGTCTCCATGTCTCACTTGTTTCCCATCATCAGACAGGATGAGATATGGATGAGCTGTATCAGGATTCAGAGTCACATCCACTGAGAGAGAGCATTTGAATCACATCTTCACAATACAAAGATCTTCATGTGTTAAATATTTATTAGTGTTCAGTATAGGTAAGCATATGATTTGAAACTATTATTGTTTGTGAATGTTTTATTGTGTGAGAGAACAGATGACACATTGTACCTGCATACATGCTGCATTCTCCTAAACAAAACCCGATCTAATGAAAGACAAATAATAACAGATGATGAAGAGATCTTAACATTCATGTACTACAAGAGCTGTGTTTTTCTGAGTGATATAGGCTATGTGTCGCTGCTGATCTTCTTTACTGCTGCCTCTATATTACTGACACTTAACACTGCTAATTAAATATGCATGTTTAACCACAATGTCAGGGCATAGAGTGTATTTCTATGCATCTCTCTCTCTCTCTCTCTCTCTCTCTCTCTCGAAAGCAGAACTATCTAAAACAGTTTTGAGATTAAAATAATTGAAAAATAATTGTAAAAAATAATAAACAGATGTGTCTCATTTTAAATAGGCCTAAACAAACCAAGATGACAAATTAATTTCAGCCAGAAAGTTACTGTTGCAATGATTAAATAAATGTCCAGGACTATCTAGTGAAATGGGATTAGATGTAATAAAACTGGGAGGTAAATGCTTAATAGAAGAGGTAGAGAAATAAATACCTTTAGAAACTGTACCCAAAAAATGGCATTATGCCCATACTGGTGCCAGTTTCTCCAATCTACAACAAACTACAGAGAAGCAACTGAATTAATGTGTATCTGAACCCGTAATTGGTCAATAGTATGGTAATAAAATAAATAATAATAATTAAATAAAAAATAAAAAACAAGGAAAAATCAAATGTATGGTAGATCAAGAATTGAATGTTATAAAAAGACGGGAAATACTGACATTGGCAAATTAAAGGAAATGCAGCAAAATATTGAAAGTACCACAATGTAAAGTTAGTTAGTGAAAAAGGAAGGCCCACCTTCTATATTTGATAAAATCAATATTGCATTGGCAGACATACGGTGGATGTGTGGAAAAGTATGGCCTCTTGCCAACATTACCAGAAAATTGGTCAGGATTACTTGGGTTATGCTGACACATAAAATGAGTCATGTCTCTCTAGAAGAGGAAACAACAAATGAAGAAAAAACTAAAACCAAAAGAGCAGATGAAAAAGACCCTGCAGATTATATAAATTCAGTTGGTCAACCTAAAGGCATACCTAACAAATTTAATACAAGAGATGCAGTTAAATTAGGGTTTGAATCAATATTATTTCTAAATTACAATAATAATAATAAATAAATAAATAAAATTACAGAAGGGATTCATTAAATTACATAAAGTTCAATCAGCAAAGATGTATTAATTATACTGATGAGGCCTTATCAGTTCTAGGAGAGTGATTGGACGCAACAAGCAGAATGTCAGAGCAAAATAGAATAGCTTTATATTATTTGTTAACTGAAAAAAGGAAAAGTATGTATTATGTTTGGGGAACAGTGCTGTACTTATATACCAAATAATACTGCTCCAGAAGGAGCATTTAGTGAAGTAATAATCAAATTAAAAACCCTAAGAATGGAAGATGCTGGAAGCAGTTAGGAAGTTAGGAGCATAGTTAGCAAAACTGGGAATGTTTTTAGGAATTGCAGTATTGATAGGAAGAGAACTATTTTACTGTGTACTACCTATTTCAAGGTCACTAGTTATCAAAGCCACAACTAAGCAAATGAATATGATGGGAAATTGATTTTTGAGGGTAACCAAAATGGCCCTCTACAATGCACAAAGTGTCTGGGCTGAAGATCAACTATGCTATTTTTTGTGATGTTACATGTTTTATGTCTTGAATTTTTATTTCTGTTGTATACTACATCACTATGACAACCACAGGCAAGCGCTGAACCAATTGCACGCTCATGCGTATAACATTGTTTTATCTTAAATGAGGGATTAGAGAGATGGGGATCTTTAACTCCCTCCTAGTTACGTGTGGAGGGAGAGGTTTGGTCCTGCTGCTCCGCCAGAGTGCTGTCGCATAATCTAGTCATTGGTGATACAACTGTGTGACTTAAATTAGTCACTAGGTAGTGATAACTGATAAGACTGAATTATGAAGCTGCACTCTGGGTAATGACAAATGATGGTGAGACTTAGTCTCAAAGAGGGGAATGTAGAAGATTTTAATTAATCAAAATGTAAATCGTCAGGTATAATCGGTGTGAATGTGGCCATTTATGTATTAAGTTATTCTACTATTATAATCATGTGTATTTGCCTGCATGTATAGAAAACTGTATGAGAATGGAATGTGCAGACATATGGTGAAGTACATGATAAGCACATGATGGCACACAATGGGGCCCTTATTTTCACAGAACATAAAATTAAGGCCTCATGACTGCATCGTGATGATCCCATATCAAATATGAATGAAACCATTAAACACGCCTAGAGAACGAACAGTATATAAGAGAGTACAGAAAAAGAGTCTGGAGATTGCTCTGCAGAGTTCTCTCAGGTTTTATTATCTCTGAAAATAAAATCTCTTCTGGCATCAAAACTCCAAGACTCTGAGAAAGATTCTTCACAGTGGAAGAGTCGTGGAAAATTAAATAAAACCCAATTTTAAGTTCATGGTGAAGGTGGACATTCCGGTGATGATTTTAAGAATGATAAATGCACATTAATGCCACATAGTGTCTTAAATAAAATAGCCCAGTTTCTTCAATGTCTCTCTCTCTCTCTTTTCTTTTTGCCATTATCTCCCGAGTAGACACATTTCATGATAGTAAGTTTAATTTCCTTGATTATAACATTTGTAGCGTTGTTTTTAAACTTGTAGTCAAGCTATAATGTATGTGATATTTGTCATGTGTCTAAAATCAGTAATTTAAAACATATTGGTTTGTTTTAAGCAAAAACAGTAAGGTTATTTTTTTTATAACGAAATAAAAATATATGCTGTATTCATTTAAAAACAGAAGTAATTAAAATTTCATGTTTGTATTTTAATTTTTATCATTTTTATTTTATTGGTAAAAACTCACAATATAATGGGGCTGCCAAAAATGGATGCATGCATACTGACGGGCATCGGGCAGCTGAGATGTAGCATTATAATGCTATATCTCAGCATGTGTATATATATATATATATATATATATGGTTAAAATCCATTAAATATGGCACTATGCAAGGGCTGTATAAAATAAATATGAAGGAATATTCCATACAGTCGATACAGAAAAGGAAAAAAAGGATCACCCCCTTGTGTCAGTATTTTGTTGAACCACATTTTGCTTTAATTACAGCCTTTAGTCTGTTGGGATATGTCTCTACTAACTTTGCAATATTTGCCCACTCTTCTTTGCAGATCCATTCAAGTTCAACCACTGTGTGCTCAGTTTTGCTGTGTGCTTTGGCTCATTATCATGTTGGAAGGTAAACCTTCTTCTCATTGACAACTTTCTGGCAGAGGGAAGCAGATTTTCCTCAAGAATTTGACGGTATTTTGCCCCGTCCATTTTTCCTTCTATCCTGACAAGTGCTCCAGTCCCTGCTGCAGAGAAACACCCCATAACAGGATATTACCACCTCCATGCTTTACTGGAGGAATGCTGTTATTTGGATGGTGAGCGGTTTTGGATTTCCACCAGACATATCGTTTGGTGTTGAGGGCAAATAATTCAGTTTTAGTCTCATCTGCCTCAGAATCCTCAAGGTGTATTTTTGCAAAGCTCAGCCGTAACTGCATGTGGCCTTTATCGAGGAGTGGCTTTTTTCTTGCAACCCCCCCATACAAGTCACATTTGTGGAGAAATTGTGATATTGTTGTCACATGCACACAATGACCACTCTTTGTCATAAATTCCTGCAGCTGCTTCAGAGTTGCTGTCGGCCTCTTGGTCGCCTCTCTGACCAGTTTCCTCCTGGCTCTTTTCATCCAGTTTGGAGCGACGTCCTGATCCAGGGAGGGTCTGTGCTGTACCAAATACATTCGACTTCTTAATAATAGACTCCACTGTGCTTCTAGGCATCTTCTAGGCCTTTGAAATGTTTTTGTCTCCATCTCCTGACTTGTGCCTGTCTACAACTTTATCCCGGAGATTTTTTGACAGTGCCTTGCCACCCATAGTTGATTGTTTGCTTCAGTCGCACTACCAAGGACTGAAATGCTCCAGGAAAAGCTCTTTTCTTCTGAGCTAATCAAAATGACCACAGCTGATCACAGTTGAAAGTCAAATTGCTTTGTCATTGAGAAGGTGATTAGCTACACCTGATTGAGTTTACAAGTCATTTTTAGGTGGGGGGTGATCCTTTTTCCAGCTCAGTGATTCTGTTGTTTTTTTTTCTTACATGTTGGTGTTATATCTGTCACTTGGATGTTATAAGTTGCACTAATAAATACAACTGGATAAAACAAAAACTGTGTCCGTCTTCATTTCAGGCTGCAAAGCATCAAAATGTGATTATTTTTAAAGGTGGGTGATTATTTTCTATACCCACTGTATATAGTCTATAATCCTTTATAATCATTTTTATTCATTATGTAGACTATTTAAATAAATATTTAAAAACTGGTGCAGTGCTACCATTTCATTTGCATCTCCAAAATAGTTGTACACAGACACACATTGCCATTACAGCATTCAGTGCCGAACGACAGGCAAATACAATATAGATTGAAGTTACAAAAGTGATTCAGTCAAGATCAGTGAGTGATTTTTTTTTTGTTCTTTTATTAACATTAATGTCAAAGACAGCAGTGGGTTTAGGCTGCTGTCAATGCATGGATCCAGCACCCATGTTTTCCTTTTCAACTGTTTACGCTTACTTAAGATGTAACCGACTTATGTTTACGGGGATATTTTGTTGACATCGACATCGCGATACTTACGAGACATTGTTGATATAATATTGTCATATCGCCCAGCCCATGCAATTGTTAGTACTGTACTGCATCTACATTTTGATGCTGACATCTGATGACTAAGAAATGTTTCAGGAACAAAGACGTCACATCAAAACAACAAATATCATTATGAAGTAGTCTAAAATGCAAATAAAAACATCCATCAAATACTCATTTTCAACTCACTTTTCTGAGTTCTGTGGAGTGTTCAACGTCTTGAATCTTCTTGATTTTGTCCTGGATCATCTGCTGACTCTATAGACAGACATGAACACTCAGACACTGACATTTTATCACTCAGCATGTATCTTCAAACAAAAGATCTTGTTAGAATATTTAAAACATCAAACAAGTTATGTTTGATGCTGAACTCCTGCCTCCTGCCAGTTTGTGTTTCTTTAAGTTCAGGACTCTCAGATGAGGCTCCAGGTGAGTTTCACAGTAAGAGGTCTGACACACCAGACAGGACTTCAGGGCTTTCAGCTTTACGTCATGGCAAATATCACAGAGAACTTTAGATTTTCTCAGACTGAACTTTCCTCAAAGAGTTGCGAAACCTGTCTAAGTGCTGTGTTGATCTTGAGGTCGGGTCTTTTACTG
Source organism: Sinocyclocheilus grahami (assembly GCF_001515645.1). Taxonomy (NCBI): domain Eukaryota; kingdom Metazoa; phylum Chordata; class Actinopteri; order Cypriniformes; family Cyprinidae; genus Sinocyclocheilus; species Sinocyclocheilus grahami. Next base: position 1,278,088 of record NW_015505369.1, read on the forward strand.
AACGTTTCATTACAGATTGGACATTTGCACTCCTGACTGTTGCTCCAGCACTGGTTCAGGCAGCTCTCACAGAAGTTGTGTCCACATGGAGTGCTGACTGAATCAGTGAATACTTCCAGACACACTGAACACTGAAGCTCCTCAGCCAGAGGACCAGTGGAGGATGACAGAGCTGAAAATAATACAAATGATGAGTATAAATCACTTGCAGATCATGTGTGCACATATTAATATTCAGTCAATACTGTGCAAGCAAAAGGAACACTTTCTCTTGAAAACAATTATTGCTGCTATTTGCATTATTCATTTTTTGGATATTGACTTACATATAGGTGTTCCCAAACTCTGTCTCCTCGTCTGTATTAGTTTTGGTGATGTTGGTAAAGATTCTGACATTGCTCTTCTTCTCTTTAAGCCTTTTCAGCAAAATATCACAACACATATTTCATTTCACAGCATTAAATGTCAAATGAAACTTCACCTGCTCCTGATATCTTTTTAAAGAAGTGTATTGTTTATTCTTTTTAACATGACAGTAATTGGGGTAGCGTTTCTGAAAAAAATAATCGAAATAAAACGTAAATGTGTAAATTAAGCAGCATTAGTCAAACAAATGGTTAATAAACTGGTAGACCATCAACATCCCTACAACCAAATAGCATACTTTTGATAAAATTGAGTATTTAACTTGTGCTTTAAGTTGGTTTTGCCCATCTCATTGTAGTTAGACATAAACACTGCTACAACCATATGAATTAAGAATATAAAATTGCCATAACTTACCCGTGAATGAATATCAGCTGTTAACATATTCACTAGAATGCTTCAATAAGGAGCTGGTTGTTGTTGTTTTCTTAAAAAATTTTTTTAAAGACATTAAGTATTGTTCATTAGTTGCACTTTTACTGAAGCTTTCACTGACCTTCAGTCGTGTCACAGTTCCTCCTATATCTTCAAGCTCTAATGCCATTATATAAAGCATATCAGCAAGGCATTAGAAATAAAATACTCATTATAAAAAAAGTTCCCTGTGAATATGCTCTTTGTTTTAAATATAACTCATAATTATGAACTATTTGGAGTCCCATGTTTTTGCAGCACAGCTTTTGTTGCTGTTGAAGCTTCCATATTTAGTATGTTGTCTCCATCTTGTGGACAAAAAATAAACTTCAAGATAAAGTAACTGAAAATTAAAAATTCTGTAACTAATCCACAATAAAATCGCTTAATTTGTTCAATTATAAACTATTGAATAAATTATTGGGCACCATCCTTGTAGCCAAATCATGAAATATTGGAATATAATGAAGTTAATGAATTGTTTTATTTCCATACTCTGTCACAACACATTTTTCATTACACATCATGAAATCTGTATCCCACTTTGATGCCATCAAGTTTCTCAAAATCATGTAATAAAAGCCGTTAAAATGCATGAAATTAATGCAATGTAAATCGTTTTGGATAAAAGTGTCTGCCAAATGCTGAAAGAGTAGAATAATTCTTATATCCAGTAAAATAGTAGCGGAGATCAGGGAACACAATATTAAAATATGATCATTATTTTAAAAACATTGTTTTTACAAATGCATATATTATGTATTATGTATTTATTATGTGTTTCATATCTTGGGTGTAAAATCATTCATTGTAATTAACAGGTGAGATGATCTGAATTTTTACCTCTGTCATTAATGGGCTGAATAAAGGATAGAGTTTCACAGTAAAAGACTGACCAGTGAAAGAGTAGATATGAGATCTGGACTCCACATCATAGAAGGAGACCAGACCCTCCTCATAATCCACAAACACCCCCACCTTCACCCCCAGCTTCACTCTGAGACAAAAGGACATAGGAATCAGTACAGGTCCAATATTCATTCTCATTCCACAGAGCCACAACACAGTATCCACCCTGAGGACTCATCTGTCCCTTCCTGTTAATAGATTCTCTGATCACTCCTAGAATCCAGCCAGTTTTTCTGTTCACTTGCGCCTCAAAATAAAATCTCACTGAAGAGTATCCCTCTTTTCCCAGGACACAAAAGCTGTGATCAAACCTCTCTGGGTAATCTGGGAGGTCACGATGAACGTCTCCATGTCTCACTTGTTTCCCATCATTAGACAGGGTCAGTTTTGGATGAGCTGTATCAAGACCCAGAGACACATCCACTGAGAGAGAGATCAGAGAATATGAGTCACATCTTCACAATACAAAGATTTAAATTTTTATTTTTATAAAGCGTTTGGTAGAATAAATGTTTTTATTTTTTTGCTATGTATAGATCACACATTACCTGCATGCTGCTGCATCATCTTCGTAACTGTAGAGACAAACAAAATTACGAGTTCTTTACATTTTTGTGTGCAAGAGCTATGCTCATCTTGTTTCTAGCCTAAACTGCTAAATCCATGAGTGCTCTGGAGTGTGTTTGTGAGCAATTCTGTGTTCCTGAACAAATCTTTTAATTAAAGGGGTCATATGATGCGATTTCAAATTTTCCTTTCTCTTTGGAGTGTTACAAGCTCTTGGTGCATAAAGAAGATCTGTAAAGTTGCAAAGTCTAAAGTCTCAAATCCAAAGAGATATTCTTTATAAACGTTAAGACTCGTCCACAGCCTCCTAAAACGCCTTGTTTAAACACGCCCCCACATGTCTATGTCACTGTGTGGGAAGATTTGCATAACGCCGCCCAAATGTTCACGCAAAGAAAGAAGGCGTAACTTTGATTCTCGCTGTAGTATTGTTGCTGCCGCCGCCATGTCGTGGCGATGCTGTGTGTTTCGTTATGAAAGCGAAACGTCTCGGGTTACTTATGCAAAAGAGGACACAACTAGAAATCAGTGGTTAAGTTGTATAATACACAAAATAATGTTATTTTTAGCAACGTCATATGACCCCTTTAAGTGAACATATTGACTAATACATGTTGCTCATGAATGAAATTAGTGAATTCATCATCTTGATCATTAATGAGGATCTGCTGCCCTACATGGGATTAACTGTAGAGTGCTAAAGTAATTCATAAGGAGGAAGATTCATGCAGCCAAACCCACTAAATTATATCTAAACCTAAAAAAGTTATGATACTTATACCTTATACACCAGGGGTGCCCAAACTCGGTCCTGGAGGGCCGGTGTCCTGCAGAGTTTAACTCCAACTTGCCTCAACACACCTGCCTTCAAGTTTCTAGTATGCCTAGTAAGAGCTTGATTAGCTGGTTCAGGTGTGTTTAATTGGGGTTGGAGCTAAACTCTTCAGGACACCGGCCCTCCAGGATCGAGTTTGAACTATTGCAATGATGTTTGATTAACTATTTATAATTTGTTACTTTGATACTGTATTGTATCATTCATAGTATTAGACTATTGTTTGATTTTTTAATTTTCTTATTCCAACAACCAAGTAATTTCCATTTTCAGTTTTCAAATAGTTAATTTTCTTAATACATTTACAAAATATAATCTGTTTGCTGTATTTTATATTGACCTACCGGTTTGACTTAGTTTCTCGTCTAGAGTTTCCTGCAGTTGAGTCAGAGCTCTCCTCAGAGTCTCCACACTCACATCAGTGTTCATACTGATCTCAGGCCAGTTCCTGGTGTGTGGAGGACTGCACAGGGATGGATCAATCTACAGCAGGAGAGAGGAGTAGTCCCTCGGTGTAAGTATTGTCCTGTGACGTGAGACAGAGAGACACTGACCTGTAGGAGGTGCAGGTGATCCTCAGTGTGTAAGAAATGATCCAGCTCAGTGTTTCTCATCTTGAGCTCTGAGAGTTCCTGCTGCAGCTCTTGAATGAGCTCTTCGTTCTGTTTCTCTGCTGCTTTCTGCTTCTCCTCCAACATCTCCAGCAGCTCAGCCTGACATCTCTCAATGGAGTGGATCAGATCGCTGAAGAGCTCAACACTGGCTGCTTTTTTTTTCTCTTCGCTCTGTGCTTTTCTGAAAATTGCAGTTAAATTTTTTTTATCCGTTTATTTTTAATAATCTATCAAAAATAATTATTCATCAAATATTGAATATCTTTGTGGTCTCCATCAGTGCAAAACACACACACATACGTCTGCTCTGATCATCTCTACAGAACAGCTCCAGAAGTTTCTCATGTTTCCTTGATATTCTCCACAGGGTCCATTAGTTTGTGTTTCTTTAATTCAGGACTCTCTGATGAGGCTCCAGGTGAGTTCCACAGTTGGAGTGCTGGCACAGCAGACTGCAGGGCTTTCATTTTTCTTTCATCACAAATATCACAGAGAGCTTCAGATTTACTCATACTGAACATTTCCTGAAAGAGCTGCACAGTCTAAGTGCTGTGTTGATCTTGAGGTCGGGTCTTTTACTGACCATTTCATTACAGAATGAACAGTAGCAGTTCTGTATAACGTAGACTGTGTAACACACGCAGAACGATATTTAATTGATATGATTCATTTCGGTTTCAAGCATATTAATTACATCGCGGCTTTAGGCTTCTTCATGAATCATGTGTTTAATATTTGTCTTGTGTCCGCTTGTTTGCCTGAATGTTTTGTCAAATACTTTAATAAAAAATCACATTGTTATAAAATGGTTTCATTTATTATTGCATACTTCTATAAAACATTTATTATTTTTTTAAACATCACTCTAAAAAATGCTGTGTTGTTTCAACCCAACTTTGGGTCAAATGGACAACCCAACTGTTGGGTTACATTTTTCAATTAAATTTTTAAGCCAAAGTTGGGTTGAAAGAACCCAGCAAGCCATAGTTGTGATAGATTGCGCTGGCCAAGGTTATAACCTACTGATGATGCTACATGTCAGTATCAAAATCAAAGTTTGCAGTAACAGATGTGTCTGTAAATGCGGTATTCGTAGTGACCCAAGAATAATTCTGCGTGTTTCCTAGCATGGACGGTTAATACATTGTCAAACCTAATATGAGCAAGCTTTTATTTTGGCGGGTTGCCGGTAAATAAGTATATGCACTGTCGAGTGAAAAGTGAATGAAATGTCACAGTTTTGCATTTTGCACTGTAACCAGCAGCGCGTAACCTAGTTCGAATGGAAATCTTATACAGTATTACAGTTAGTCGATCTAAAACGGTGATTGTGCATTAACAGCTGTCAACCATATCAGTATGCAAATGAGCGGTCTGAACTTAATTAGGCTACCTAGAGAATTTTTTTTTTTACATTTTGGTCGCGCTTGCGCACCTGCACACCACTTATGTGCAACCCATATGAAGATAGATTGCGCTGGCCAAGGTTATAACCTACTGATGATGCTACATGTCAGTATCAAAATCAAAGTTTGCAGTAACAGATGTGACTGTAAATGCGGTATTCGTAGTGACCCAAGAATAATTCTGCGTGTTTCCTAGCATGGACGGTTAATACATTGTCAAACCTAATATGAGCAAGCTTTTATTTTGGCGGGTTGCCGGTAAATAAGTATATGCACTGTCGAGTGAAAAGTGAATGAAATGTCACAGTTTTGCATTTTGCACTGTAACCAGCAGCGCGTAACCTAGTTCGAATGGAAATCTTATACAGTATTACAGTTAGTCGATCTAAAACGGTGATTGTGCATTAACAGCTGTCAACCATATCAGTATGCAAATGAGCGGTCTGAACTTAATTAGGCTACCTAGAGAATTTTTTTTTTTACATTTTGGTCGCGCTTGCGCACCTGCACACCACTTATGTGCAACCCATATGATCACATTACCGCCTAAAACTAAGGTGACCATACGTGCCATTTTCCCAGGACGCGTCCTGGCCAGGATTTCTATATTGCCTAAAATATCTAGGTTTTGGCTTTGTTTGCGTGTGCAGACCGATCGGTGTGTGTCCTGGGAAAATGGCACGTATGGTCACCCTACTAAAGCGTCTCAGGCTATGTATGTAACCATGGTTCCCTGAAAGGAGAACGAGACACTGCGTCCTCTAGAGGTCGCTATGGGGAACGCCATCAGCGTGACCGGTGTCTGAAGCATACATCTAAACACGACAATTATAATGGCCGGCGACAGCCTATGACGTCATTACCCTACCGATCACAGTATAAAAGGGCGCTGGGATAACACGTCATCCGCTTCTTTGTCTGAAGCTTGCGTCCGAAGCATGGCAAGGAAACTAGAGGACACAGTGTCTTGTTCCCTTCTCAGGGAACCATGGTTACATACGTAACCTGAGACATTCCCTTCCGAGAGAACTTCGAACTGCATCCTCTAGAGGTCGCTATGGGGAACGGTATACCCACGTTGCCATGTTGAGGGGAGTGCATGCCAAAACTAAAGTGAGCACTAAGTACCAACTCAACCAAGTCAGAGGAGCTGCCCCTAGGACGTTTTGATGGATGTCAGTGACATAACCCCCTATGGCCAAAGGCCTGAGCTGTGCACCAAAGAACTTACCTGTAAAGGCTGGCTTGTATAAAGTCCGACAATTCATGCTTATCCCTCACAAGAAACAAGCAATGAATAGCAGAGTGCATCCAACTCCCTCAAGAGCTGAACGCTCTTGCTCTTCACTACACACACACAGAACACGAGCTGTGTGAATTTGCAGGTATTCAGAGCAAAGCCTCTGCCGAGAGAACATGCACTCCTAGTCCTGCTTAACATAAACAAAAGGTCAGGGAAGAAGAAGAGGATGACGGGTTATGGTGTCATAGGCTGTTGCCGGCCAATTTCATTGTCGTGTTTAGATGTATGCTTCAGACACCGGTCACGCTGATGGCGTTCCCCATAGCGACCTCTAGAGGACGCAGTGTCTCGTTCTTGCCAGGTGACCTACCAAGGGAACCAGTCTGGTGCACTTAGAAAGGCTAGGTCGGTGCCCTGAAGCGGCGGACCAGCAGGGAACGGCCGAACAAGCTGCCCTAGAAACCTCCCAAGAGGTAGCGAGCCTCTTAGTACCGCTACGTTTCCGTGCGGTGACTGAGAGAAGCACTAGCCAAAGACCGCTGCACCCTGAAGCACCTTAGGTGGCAGGCCCTCAGAAGTCCTGGGCCTTAGGCATCAGAACATTTTAGCTGAGGACTATCCAGTGGGAATGACGGTCCGCAGATCCGCCTTCCGCTAGAAGCCTTCGGCCCGGGAGCGCAACTCTGACTCAAAATTCTGAGGAGTATGAGAAGTGACGCTCCCTATATGAGGAGCTGGAACACGGATGGTTGGGGCTGCTCCCGCCCAGCAGCCCCTGTTGACCACTTCAACCTCCTCGGAGGAAGAGAGGTAAATGCGTGCTCTCACTCAAGAAAATGTATTTATTTATTTATTCCCAAGAGCTCCTGTATATTTAACTTCTCATAGTCTGAAGAAATACTTCATTTTAATTCATAATTAAATAAAATGCAGCCAACAACCAGACAAGTAAACACGGTCTGGTGTGATAAGATTCATTTCAAAACCGATGTATGATGTATGCACACGCATGAGCCATTCGGTCACACAAAACATATCAATCTCCTCTGAGAAAGATAGGTGCACTGGCGAGCTCTCACTCAGAGAGGGAAGAAACCGCAGCGCTGGCTTCCGAACTTCGAGAGAGAGAGTGCTATCTAGGGAACGCGGGTGGAGATAGGGAGAGCCCGTCTCAATCACCGCCGTGCCTCAGCAGCAGCGGGACCGTAACCGCAAGATCACAGGCATGGACACACTCCTCGGAGCATGCCCGGCAAAAGCGGAGCGCTCAACAGCGAGTAAAGCACAATCAGCCCCTTCTCTTTTTCCCGAGAGCTGACTGCGTGAGCTCCGCTGCACAGTAAAGCTGCTCATTATAATATTAGGCATAATATGCTTGTGTAACTGATGCTTGTGCAACTGGGAAGCTCATCGACGCCCTCCACATCAACCTCCTCGGAGGAAGACAGGCGGAGCGTCGAGCCCTCTCACAGGGGGAAAGAACCGCAGCGCAAGCTTCCGAGCCCCAAGAGCAGGCGCTGGATCTGGTGGGTGAGGAAGAAGATAGGGACTCGCCCGTCTACATTACCTCCTCTGGATCCATCTGCGAACCCCACGAGCACAGCCACCGCTCCGCCTCGGCGAAAGTGGGGCCAGCGCTGCGAGGAATGCCGGTGAAGTCTCCCTCCTCAAAGAGAGCCTTCCGAGAGTGAAGCAAGGCTGTAACAAACGCTCGTCATGCGGGCAGTCAGCTCCCTTGAGAGCTGACTCTGCGTGTTTCGCTCCCAAGCAGACAAAACACAAACTGTGTGTGTCCCCACCCGAAATATAGCGCCGGCAGGGAGGAACACACAGCCTGAATGCTGTCTGCTCTCGCCCAAATGCTTCTTTTTGCTGAAGCTTGGCATAATGGAGTTTATAAGTGGACACACAACACTAAATAAGACTCACAAACAGATAGCGACTGACACACACACACACACACACAGAGCACTTGCTGAATGACAAAAAGCTGACGCTGGTTCCACTGCACCTGCTTTATAGCTTCCTGGTCGCAACGTCACCCGCCCATGACGTCACGCCCATCTATTGGACTGATTTCATGTGTGATTCAGAGCATGGTCACTCTGGGGGTTTTCCGACGCAGCTCGAGTTCCTGAAGGGGAACGGCCTTTGTGTGAGTGGTTTTAGTGCCTACATTAAGAGGCAAAACATATTGCGCATTCGCACATAACTCTACTGATGGAAAATTAGAAATTTCATGTCCTAAGGATAGTGGTGTATTTCAATTTGCCCTCTGCATGTGTAATGATTCACCATGCTGCTGTTCTCACATGATCATCTATTAAATACCAATTTGCATCCACTTCAGTTCATGTAGACTAGAGTGACTTACAGAGGGATGTCATGATAACTGAGCAACTTCTGTGAATCTGTGTGAGTTTTGAGATATTTCTTTTAAGATTTAATGCTTAAATGCTTTAAGCGTATTATTCATTCATAGTTCATGTTAAATAATGTTAATAAAGTAAAAAAAAAAAAATTATGACATTTCTCAAATGATTTTTTACATTCCACAATACAGGTTTGGAATGACAGGAGAGTGAGTAAATGACTTTAATTTTTTATTTTGAGGTGAATTATCCCTATAAGAGGTGTGCTGTTACTTTAACGATTAAGTGACTTATTTTCACTTGGCAGATGATCAAATGGCCCAAAAAAGAAAAATAGACTTAGGGTACGTTTATACGACAATGATATACTATGCACCTATATCACGTGATTCATATTGGTTTGTGCCATCTTTAATATTATGTGAAAACTTTCTGAAATATTTTGTGGACAAAATTGCTGGTCTTAGTTTTCCACCTATCATGGTTATCAGTGACTCCCTTGATTTCTCTTTTTGCCCAGCTGTCTTTCAACAGTTTGAGCCTGTTACATTCTCCTATCTTTCTGACGTAGTTATACAGCTACGTCCTGCAAACTGCCCCCTTGACAGTATTCCTGCATGCTTAGTTAAAGATGTCTTTGACACTGTTGGGCCAATTGTTGTATCTTTGGTTAATACATCTCTCAGCTCAGGATGTGTACCAGCTGTTTTTAAACATGCCATCGTGCAACCGCTTCTAAAAAAGAATAACATGGATCCTTCAATTTTGTCTATTTTTAGACCAATATCTAAACTCCCCATTTTATCGAAAGTTTTGGAGAGAGTTGTTTTTAATCAACTTCAATCATTTCTTGATGAATTTAGTATTTATTAAAAATTTCAGTCTGGTTTTAAGCCCTGTCACAGTACAGAAACTGCTCTTTTAAGAGTTTCTAATGATCTTCTTTTAACTGTGGACTCTGGTAACTCTGCTGTTTTAGTCCTTTTGGATTTGACTGCGGCCTTTGATACGGTCAACCACTCAATTCTTTCATCTAGACTTGAACAGTGTGTCGGCATTAAGGGCATAGCACTTACATGGTTTCAGTCGTATTTGACAGACAGAAGTTTTTCTGTTCACCTTGGTGAATTTTCTTCATCTGCTGCCCTCTTTTTTGTGGCGTCCCCCAAGGGTCAATATTGGGCCCTATGTTGTTTTCTTTGTATATGCTGCCCTTGGGGTATATTTTTAGAAAGCACAATATCTCCTTCCACTGTTATGCGGATGATGTACAAATTTATTTGCCTGTCAAAGCAAATGACAAAACTTCATTTCTGTCATTACTAAATTGCCTGAGAGATTTAAAAATATGGTTGGATCAGAACTTTCTTTGTCTCAATGAAAATAAGACTGAGATTGTTGTGTTTGGTTATCTAGTGACCAGAATATCATGGGGACTTTGGGATGGGATATGCTGGCTTGGGCGACTAAGCCTTTTAGCATCCTTCCAGAAGAACTGAGCAACCATCTATCACCGCCCTAAGAATCATCCACAACACCCTAGCATCTTGGTGGTGAGTTTTGCATTGGCAAGCACCACTAAATTTTCCTCAATTTCTCATTTCCTCAAATCGTCTCTCATTTCTAGACCCTTCATTTCAAAACCCCTTTTCAGTACTGCTATCCCCCTTTGATCAGCCATTCAGATGCACTGAGCGCAAAGGTGAAAGGAGTGCTTCTCCAAGCTTGTAACTCGCAGCGCAATCCTATTGTTCTAAATTGGCCATCTTGCTATCGCGCTACACTGGGAAGGCAGTGCAATGAAGTTATGAAAGTAAGTGAGGTCAAAATCCTGGCAATAAACAAGAACTTAATCCGGTTATCTATAAAGGGCAGAGTTAGAGGAAGAGCGGTACAATATAGAAGAAAGGGAGCTGCTTGCTTTTATACGAACACACACATACACACACCTGGGCTTTGTTCTGCGGTGGCCGGTCATACATCTAACAGCCCCCAGTTTCCATTTACTTCCAGATTGCTGGCGACCGCTGACCCGGCGACCCCAATCCGCAGAGGGCCCTGAGGAGGGCCCATCAATACTGGCAGCAGCTTGTTTTTGTCTGCCCTGCTGGATAAATGATGCCATTGGCTGGCACACACACTCACACACATCATCTCAACTCGCAGACTTGATAGAGTGGGGCCTTGTGGTAAAGAGGCCTTGCATTTGGGATGTCGGCCAATTCTGCAGACCTTGCTCGAGTGCGGCGAGATGCCATAGGGGGCTCTGGAGGACAAACCCCCCTCCCTCTCTGTTTCTCTCTCTCTCTCTCTCTCCTTCTCTACATGCACCGTGCCCTCTTCTCCCTCGGCCCTCCTTGTTACAGATGCAGCAGATTTAGTTAAGGGCGCCCTGGATCTCGAACAGCACTGACCCAGGTCCCTCGTTGCTGTCTGAGTAATGTATTCATCTCATCCTCCAGCTGGCCCTTGGGTCACAGCCTTATCTAGCCAGCGTTTGTACCGCTGTCATCTTGCTGGCCGGAACCCATAAGTTCTCACTCTGCTGAGGGAGGAAAAGAGATGAGGGTAGTGGAGAAACGAGCGGATGTTGTTCATGTGAGCTCCACTAGGGGTCTATTATTCTGAATACAAGGAAGGATCTTATCAAAGATGAAACTCTAATTTGAAATGGCACACTAACATACTAGCCGTACTATTTCTTTAGTACTACAAATTGTTCTTGTTTAGTTTCATGCAATGACTGACTTGTATTTTTGGTTCTCTTAAGTCTTTCTCTTGAAGCATGTGCCTTTCCTGTTTAAAAACTGACTTTCCATGACTGTAACATCAGTAAACAGCCTTGCAGTGGTTCGATTTAAATGTGTTTGAGTTTCTTAAATGTAATTTGTGTGTGTGTTTTATTTAGAATGTGTGTTTTTTATAATTTATTTTAAGTTTACAGTTTTATGATTTAATTAATTTGCTTTTATCAACTCACAAACCCCCTTCAGTCCCCTTGTGAACCCCATTTTGGGAAACCCTGGTCTAGATGCGGAAAAGCTTATTAAAGGGATAGTTCACCCAAAAATTATAATTTGCTGACCATTTACTCACCTTCAGGGCATCCAGGATGTACTGTAGATCAATTTGTTTCTTCATCGGAACATTACATCACTTGCTCACCACTGGATCCTCTGCAGTGAATGGGTGCCATCAGAATGAGTCCAAACTGCTGATAAAAACATCACAATAATCCACTATTCTAAAATTCCCAATTTTTTGAGCATTTCCTCAACCTATTAATGCTTTGATTTGTCAAAGTTAATGCATTCTTATCTTTCTTTAATAATGGCCACTTTTTCTACAGCCTTAAAGTCACAAAGGCCCACAATACACACTGAAAAGTTTTGAGAGTCATTTAATTGCAAGAGTGAATTCTGTGTATGTTTGGAACACTGATCGCTCCAGAAATTCAGTAATTGTGATAACCATAGCAACTATGCGATTGTAAACAAGAAACCTGAATGCCAACACTTTAACCACTGTGGTGTCTGCTATTGTTGACCAAAGTAACTTGCAACCAAAGACATATTATCTCTGGCAATTGTAAGTAAACCATCATTAACAGAGGCTTCTGTGTTTTGTTTGTGCTCATAACGCTGCTGTTTTTAACCACCACATTCTCTTTCCTTTGTTGCCATTTCTACTTATAAAAGCCTTTGGGCTTTTTATTTTTTGCATAAATTAGCTTAAAAATATTGCCAGTCACTAGCTGTGTTTGTTCTGGTTTTTAGAATGAAAAAGAACAGTTGTGTAAGAAGTAGCAAGGATTTTTTTAGCCTTATACTGTTGCATGAGTACTGCATATTCAGACATACTACTAATTTGATCTCTGCTTTTACTGAATGAATGAATGAATGAATGAATGAATGAATGAATGAATGAATGAATGAATGAATGAAAAAATGAATGAATGAATGAATGAAAAACTGTATGCAGAGAACGGAATTAAGATCACAGAAGAAAGACAATTGTGTTTAGCTGCATGGCCAATTGAAAACCATGTGTTTTAAATGTATTTGTGAGACCTGGCTCAGGCAGTTTGTAAAGAATCTTCTAGCATGATTCTTCATATACGTAGTCAAATGTCACTTGCAGAGAAAATACACTCAAAGCAAAGGTGAAGACACTAACACAAATCCCATACCTCACCTGCCCTCCTCCTTTTGCCCTCACCTTTTCACGGTCAGGTGTTCTACAATGCCTCTGTCAGTTGTAGCAGAATGGACTGCAGTTAATTAAGCACATGAATCCCTTAATATAATCAATTTTAATTAATCTGAATTTTAATCAGAGTTGGGGGAGATGGGGTGCGTCCGGCAAGGAAGGTTGTTAGCGCAGTGTAATCCATGTGCTGTCAGTGCAGCTTCTCTCCTTCCCTTCCTCCCATCCGTTCTCTCGATCCTTTTCTTTTTCAGTTCAGATTTGCTGGTGCCTAATTAATATGGATAGGGCATTAAGCCTTTTGGACTCTGGCGACTCTCATTTCATGACTATTAATGATTTTAATGAACTGCACTAATAAGACAGTTTTTCTCGGCCATGCTTTCAAGAGCAGTCCGCTGTGTATTCAGAGAGAAATGGGGCTTATTGGAACGAAATGATCAGTATAAATCATTTTGTACACATACAGGGACATACTTGCACATAAATACACAGCCTCCAGACAAAAAAAAAAGACAAGAAATTGGTAATAAACAGTAATTTGATGAGATTCTACATAAGGAGAATTTAAATAGCCTATTATTGAAGAGACCGGGGCTAGTTGTCACATGGGAAATTGTCAGAAGGGATGTGTCTAAGAAACCCTCTTAAATTAGAAAAATGTGTGTGTTCTGCCTCCAAAATCAATCATATTTTTGTTATAGCTGTTGGGTAAAAAAGTGAATGCAGTAAATCCAGCAATGCTGTTGTTACATCTTTATATCTTATAATTGTAGACAATTTGTTAATTACAATTTCTGTTGGGCAAAACAATCATTTGTTTTTTTTCTGAAACTTTTAACACGTTGACTTTAATAATCTTTTAATTAGCTGAAAGGTTTTACTATATAATATACCTAGTGTGACAGTGTATACATTTAAAAAATGTTTTATATATATATATATAATGTCAATAAATATCATACTTTTCCAATTACATATTGTCTATTCTTAATTCTTTCATGCACGTTAAAAAACTAATAAAACGTGTGTGTGTGTGTATGCAAAGTTCTAGTTTTGTGTGCTACCTTAATATCTCTATATGTCAGAAAAACCTTGGGAAAAAATCAAGTGCTTTGGCACTTTTTAAAATACAAAATGTAATAAATGTCCTCTCTCAAAATGAAGATCGACGAGTTGTACTGAAGCCAACTGACGTTGGTAATGAAAAGAAAGCCTTTACCACAGAAAACCTTGATTTGAATAGCTTTAATAACCAAACTGAAGAATTGAAGGCTCTTGAGATTTTTAAGGAACAACCTCATGCATGCCTGTCCATGAGGCACTGAATGCATGTAGTAGGCGACTGCTGCTCTTCTGTTTGTGAATATGCCTTTATTCTTCTAATCTGAATCAATTTGAACATTATTGGAATATTTGAAATATCTCCCCTAAGAGACATGCATTGTAATCCCTAAGAGCAATTTATTACATGTTAATTTTGAGCACTTAGTTGTTAAAGGTGCTGAATCACAATAAAGCATAATGTGGAAGACATAGTTATTCAGTAGAGTGAAGATGCTGCATTGTTACTTCTAACTGTCATTTAACAGAGATCTTTCATTCAATGTGACATTTGGTTTTTGAATATGCAAAGACATCAAAGCCTCATTTGATGCAACCTTGGAGTTAAGTGCCTTATTCAAGGGTGTACAGTCATTTTAACTGTTCATGGGTCTGTCAACGAGGGAGCAAATCTGAAATGTTTGTGCCATCACCATCTCTGAGTTTTAGTGTGCTTGCATCAGTCAGCATGTGATTCTGTTAAAACAAGCCCTGGTCACGCATTCGTTTGGCAGGAGGTGAAACTTCCATGGTGGAGGCAGCGCGTCGTTCACTTTGAGTGAAAATCCGGTGGATGCTGTGTTTGTAGAAGGCTAGCGTTCTAAGCAGAGGTTAGCTGCGATGTACATTTAAACAAAAAGGGAAATGTGAGACTAGATGTTTTTATAGAGTAATAGTTTGATAGGAATACTGTGCAATGTAATACAAACCCTAATTTCATTCAGGAAGTTTCCCCTCAGGAAGTTTTCTCTCAGTTTTCACACAAAATGACCGCTGACAAATGTATCCAGGTGTGTGTGGATACCCAGAATGACCCAACAGGCTGAACCCAGCATTTGGGTTTAAAAAAAAAAAAAATTCAATTTTTTAGAGTGCAGAAAAACTACAGTACCCAACACCTGGGAAAAAATATTAAAAATAACCCAATAAAATGACCCAGCAGGCTGAACCCAGCATTTGGGTTAAAAAAAAAAAACTGAATTTTTTTAGAGTGTAAAAGTAAAACTTTTATTTATTTATATTTTAACTAGTTGAACCAAACGTTTGAAACCAATCCAGGATTCAGAATCTAATTTAGGAAACTACAGTACTAAGACATTCTGAAATGTATTTACATTTTTTAATTAAAAATGATGTTGATAATAGTCAACATGAGTAATTTATAGTTGAAAAATAGAATGAATGAACGAACGAACAAACCAATCAATCAAAGCTTTTTACTACTGGTCTCAGACTTTTGAATCCCACTCTAGATGACCATGTACAAAAAGCCACAAAACTCCAATTTTGATTTCATGGGGGCGTTCGCTATTCATTTTAAATGTTAATGTTAAATAATCCCCAACAAACCTGCTTTAGGGATGCAGAACGGGCTCTGAGCACTTAAAAAACAGGTAAGCTCATGGAATGGTATTAAATCCATTTGCGTCTAGCCAAACAGTAAGCCCACTCAACCCAGCTCCAGCACTCTCTGTGTGCTGAATTAGTGATGGCTGTGTTCAGGGCTTAATACAGGCCAAACGGCATTTAGGTGAGAATGGAATGGAAATAGAAAATGCCAATGAGGTGAGACAGGGAGAGGCAGGGAAATTGCTAACCTGCCTTCCATGCTACAGGGGAGAAAAGCTATCGATTCACTTTAAATTGTCTCCTGCCCAAGGAAAGCGTGACAAGGGAGACAGCTGGAGGTGATGAGGTGCCATGTGTGACTGCTGACACTTTGAATGCTGCCTGAAGTATAGGATGTTGGGATTGTTTGAAATGATATACTACCGTACTACTTGTTTGGAATGCAGTATGCACAAAAAAATTAATAAAAATAATAATAATAATTGGAAAATGTGGTGGGTGATTACAATATCTGTTGACAAAATCATTGTTTTTGTATGTTGCCTTTACAGTTATAGTTTGATGAATTGTTCTGTGTTGCATAATTGTGTAAATATTGCAAAAAAAAAAAAGAAAAAAAGGTGTGTTTTGTTTTTTTTAGGTGAAATTTATGAAAGGAATGTCTGTTTTAAATACTTATACTCCTCCATGGTTCAAACTCATGCCATTGGTTGAATCATGTTATGTCAGGTCCGGCTGCTTAAAAATGCAGATTGCAATTCCATTAAGTTCTGCTAGTGGCATAAGAATTTCACATGTAACTTTAATAAATAAATAAAAAATAGTAATAAAAGTGCATGTTTATATTTTTGTATGTTAAATTGTTTTTTTTCCAAGGTTCATGAGTTGCTTTGTGTTTCATAATTGATTAAATATGGTGGAAAAGACAATGAATAGTGTAAAATTTAGCATAAATTTACTTTTTTTTTTTTTAATTAACGGGATATTTTACCATGACTTTGTTGGACCACAAGTTCATTTTGGGGGCAGAAAATACCTGAGACCGTTTCTAAAAATATAATTTTTTGTGTTCCACAGAATAAAGAAGAAAGTCATTTTGAACAACATGAGGGTTGACAAGTACTTATTTATGAATCAACACATTTTTAAAAATATAATTTTTTGTGTTCCACAGAATAAAGAAGAAAGTCATTTTGAACAACATGAGGGTTGACAAGTACTTATTTATGAATCAACACATTTTTAAAAATATAATTTTTTGTGTTCCACAGAATAAAGAAGAAAGTCATTTTGAACAACATGAGGGTTGACAAGTACTTATTTATGAATCAACACATTTTTAAAAATATAATTTTTTGTGTTCCACAGAATAAAGAAGAAAGTCATTTTGAACAACATGAGGGTTGACAAGTACTTATTTATGAATCAACACATTTTTAAAAATATAATTTTTTTAATTCATTCACTCTATTAGGTGGGAGGTGGCCTATTTACTTTGACACTAATAATTTAAATTAAAAAAAAATAAAATAAAAAAAGATTCTCAAAATTGTGCCAAGAAACCAAAGATTCCCATTGTGAGTTTGTGACATCTCTCTTAAAAGATCAGTGTGTGAAAATTTTCGGTCAAATGATCAGTATTTCCATGAATAATGGAAATAATAGTGTAAAAGTTTACTGGCCTTCTGTAACCAAGAGTTTAAGGTTTATGCATTTATATAAAAATGACTTTCAAAAATGTATCCGTCCTGAGATGTTTTCTCTGTAGTAAAAAGTGTGACAACTAGCCCCGGGCATATTCCATTTTGACCATGTCTTCTCACATAAACACCATTGTTAGTCTGAAATTGTCCAGGATGTCATCTTGAACAGGCGTGCTGCAAATATATCTATCCATATCAAGCTGGTCTAAACATAATATTGAGTATCATCAAATGCATGATGTGGTTTCATTGCATCCTTGCTCTTCTGCCCTCAGGGTTCTCAGATGTGCTTCATTTGTGAGCGGAATATAGGTAACAGCCTTGTGGACACCATCTCAACAACTGTGTCCATCCTATTCCCCATCGACTCCAGAGACGCCTGCAGGACCCCCATCTGCCAGCTGTTCCTGGGCCTGGCAAAAGAGATCCTTTACTGGGTAATCTTCTCCACCAGCCCCCTTTGATCCAGCTGATAGAGCAGAATGAGGCCTGTAGCAGTGCTGGAAAATGAAGAGGACCTGAGCATTGGGGGATTCCGGTAAGCCGGTCACTGTACACACTTGAGGTCAAATGATTTATCGTTTTTGCTGATTAATTGGCACTGATAACAGCTTGTGTAACTATTCGATACTGGCTAAAAGAACAGCCACAGTTTAGACTTGAATACAACCACTAAATCGCTGGCTATATCCAGTGTCAAAACAACTTTCAAAGTCATACCTGTTATGCATGTTATTACATATGATGTAAGCAATCAATCAATTTAAATAGTCAGAATTTAATATAGGGCCGTTATTGCTGGTAGAGAATTGGAGCATGTTTACAAGTTCACACTAGCATTAATTAACACTACAGCAAAATAAATTTTACTCAAGCTGTAATTTTGCAGTCTGAATTGAATGAATTTTTTCCCCCCACATTAGTTATTATATTTGCAAAATTGATTATAAGTCAACTTCTAGTGCTTTACATCCACCTATTAGGTGCTTTCTTAGTATGGTGGCTGAAGGTTGACTGAGACATCCAACTTGAAACATATTATGTACAATGAAAAGCGAGGATAAAATTATTCCCATGTTTTTTGATGGCAAACAAGATCAAACTTAAGTGCACTGACTTTCTGTGGAAATGAAAAAGGGATTATGTTTTCTGTTTGCTCACTCAAAGAGAAATATTCATTAGTGCTGCTTTGAAATTAGGCTTGCAGGATGGTGAATGTAGGTCATGAAACTTCTGAAATGTTTCCAGCAGTGTCTCAATGTGTGCCTCCAAAAGCAGGTTGTGATAAAACCAACATCAGACCTTAAAGGGGTCATATGAGGCTGCTAAAAAGAACATTGTTTTGTGTATTTGGTGTAATGAAATGTGTTTATGCGGTTTAAGGTTCAAAAAACACATTATTTTCCACATACTGTACATTATTATTTCTCCTCTATGCCCCGCCAGCCAGCTATCCAGTTTGGCCAGTATCCAATTAATAAAATAAAATTATTTATTTGTTTGCTAAGTTGAATTGAGATGTGTGTCAAGTTCCAATTCAGTTCCTGAATTTGAATTGAGTTTGTACACAGGATGCATAATTTCAATTTTAATGTTAGGAAGTAGAATTCATTTCTTTGAATTAATTCATTTTAATGTAATTGTAATTTTTTCAGAAGGTCTGTCAATGCAAACTAATGTTGGCTTGTCAAAGCCTTGATGGAAGATTTGAAAAACATGTCAGGTGTACAGGCCTATATGGGGACTGAATATTAGCATACAGTACATCTAGGAATATTGCCCTAAATCATTTAATGTCCTTTTTTAATCACAAGTAAATTTCATTTGTCCTCCACAGAGATTTCACAGCATTTCTTAATTCAAGCCGACAAATCTAGATTAAAGACACATCTCTTTGGTCAAGCATTCAAATAATGCATCTCATAATCTTGTACTGCAGTTATATCTGATCAAATGCACATTATTATTCTTTAGTTTGGGTTAAACAAATCAATTTTGCTTGGTTGGAACAGCAGCTACGCTAATTATGTCTCTATTTGTTTCTCTGTTTCTGCCACGGGATTGACATCCCGTGGTAACTAGGATTTACACAAGCTTCAGTCTGGATCCAGAACACCTGAGAAGAGAGGATGCCAACTCCTCAGAGGACCTCAGATGATGCCAACCCTGAAACCACATACAGAACTACCACATTTTGCTATAAGTTTGATTGCATCACATAATAATTGCTGTTAATAGTGTTCATCGTCTGTTTGATTACGTCTTTAATTAATTTTCCGAACATTTCTGCCATATGTACATTAACTGACAGTCACCACTGATAAGTTACTACTAAATATATTGTAGAAACTGAATTTTCTGTAAAGTTGCTTTGCAACAATTTGTATCGTGAAAAGTGCTATACAAATAAACTTGAATTGAATTAAATTGAAATTGAACAAATGGCTAGTTACACTATAAGATACTGTGCTGTATCCTGGCAGTCATAGACTTTGGCCTTCAAACATTCCACCTCATTGCTTTAGTGTCTGAGCTTTTGACCATATAAAAGCATTCCGGATGGGCTCTGGCGGTCCCTGAAGGGCTGTCTGCAAAGCTTCCAAAAGCACAGAGATGCCCACACACATACACACATACACACACACACACGATTGAATGGTGCAGTGGGAATTACTAAGGGGAGACAGGCCTCAATAACCTCTACTTTCAGACCCATCTGACAGGGCAGACTGCTTCTGTGCATCCCCAGAGACGTTCACTGCCGCTGGGTCACCTCTACCGAACTTCTCCCTGCCGACTTTCATCGATATGCTCTTGGCGATTGCCAGTCAGTTGCATTTGAGACGGCGGTGGTCTCGCATTCACCCTCTCTCTCCTTCTGTCCCACCCTTCAATCTTCATCCTTGCTTTCCTGCTCTATTGATTTTTTATTGTCCTCTTTTCCCCCTCTTCTCTCTATCTCTTGCTCTCCTCTACTCTCTCGTGTTCTTGGCTTGTTTGTACTCACTCTCGTGTCAGGGAGGGCGAAAGTCAGGATCTCTTTCTGTCCAATGAAGTTGCAGTCTTGGCAGCATGCGCCAGTTCTTAACCTGCACAAATGTAGATGTAATTTAATTGAGAAGAGGGTAATGGAATCTATGAGCAGTGGACTTGATCTTGTTAGAAGGGCAAGTTCTGGACAGGCTCCATGAGGAGAAAAAAAATCAAAGGTGCAGCTTTGCTTGAATTGAAGAGGAGGCTTTTAGTGGAATTCTCTCTTTCGGCATCTCTCTCTCTTTCTGTCTTGACCCCTATCAATTTGTGCATTCTGTAAATTGAGAACAGTCTGTAGATGTTTGTAGTATCATAACAGTAGCTCTTGTATTGGCTTGAGGTTCGGATACTTGGTAAAACTGTTGAAATGAAAAGTATTGTGCTATCGTTCAAAAGTCTGGACTCTGGTCTCTTATGCTCACCAAGACTGCATTTATTTGATCAAAAATACAGTAAAAACAGTCATATTGTGAAATATTATTACTATTTAAAGGGGTCATAGGATGCTACATGCACTTTTACGAGTAGTTTGAACTGAAATGTGTTGGCAGTGTGTGTACACAACCACCCTATAATGATAAAAATCCATCCAGTGTTTTTTTTTTATCTGGTTAAATGTTTTCCCCTTTCTCAAATCGAGTCGATCTCAGATGCCTGTCTGTGTGATGGCACACAGACAGGCCCCTCCCACAATAGTTTGATTGACAGTAGCGTTTCAGCACAGACTGGACTGGTGTCATACCTCAGACCTGCCCTGAGTGAGCGGTCATCAGTCCACCATTGTTTCACCGCTGGAGCAGATGTAAACAAGAATGACTCCTAAGTGATTGAGGTCTTCTGTTGTTGGATGTAATAATGAAGACAGCAGTCCTCATTTACTCCCGACATCTGAGCCGCTGAACTCGCAGTGGATTACATTGTTTCTGAAGGGAATGCGATCTACATATATGTCTCTATGTTCGTGCGAATCATTCATGATCCAGCCTCATCTACAGAAGAAGTGAGTATAATGTTTTGTAATGAATCTTTGCAAATCGCCTTTCTTAATAATGTGCTAATTAGCAAGTTTCACAATGAATGCATCTAAAGTAAACAGTCTCTCAGAGAGCAGCTCGGGAGAGAGGGGCGGGGTCAGCAGAGCTCATTAACATTTAAAGGAAAATGCTACAAAAACGGCTTGATCTGAAAAGAGCTGTTTTTGACAGGGTAAAAAGGTGTTTTTTACACTACCATTGAGAAATTTTAACCAAACTATGTTACAGACATCAACTTGTGGAAAATGGGCATCCTATGACCACTTTAAACTAATTGTTTTCTCTGTTAATATATTTTAAAATTTAATTTATTACATTTTGTTATGCAAAGCTGAATTTTCAGCATCATTACTCCAGTCTTCAGTGTCACATGATCCTTCAGAAATCATTCTAATATGCTGATTTGCTGCTCATGAAAGTGTTCAGTGTTGAAAACAGTTGTGCTGCTTAATATTTTTGTGAAAAGTGATTGTTTTAAGGATTCTTTGAAGAATAGAAAATTCAAAAGAACTGTTGTTGCTGTTTATTAAAACCAACTCATTTCATATGTGTCTTGATTTAAACTGTCATACAATTGACTTGTAAACATTTCTATTATGTTTTATGTGTAACACTTAATTTTCGGTTCACTCCAAACACTCTTGCTATCAGCTCACTGTTCTCATTTCAAAGAGTCATTGAGTTGTTGATTCAGGTTTTGTGAATTAAAAAGATCAGACTCAAAAGAACAATTTTTTATGAGCAATTAACAATTTATTGATCTACTAACACAAATTGTGCATTACACATTACTGCTCTTCCACTACTTTCTATGAAATGGCTAATCTTAAATATTAAATTTGGTGCATAATTCATTTTGTTGTGCGATTGATATGACTGACGACTCAAATTGTGTAGTTTAGGAAAGGTTTTTCACTGTTCTAACTGACTGGACAATTTTCACAGATTTCAAGATAAAACTGATTAAATTATCCTATTTACATAGAGACCAAAAATATCAGACTTGGTTGTGCACTGGACCAACAAACAAACAACCACCTAGCAACACTTTTAAAAAAACACTTGCCATATGCCATAGCATTGTTTTCAAATAAGCAATTATTATTATTGTACACTTGTAATTTCAAGTGTTCATAATGTATTTAGAAAGCAATATGAAATTAAATATGTATCAGACTTGGTTGTGCACTGGACCAACAAACAAACAACCACCTAGCAACACTTTTAAAAAAACACTTGCCATATGCCATAGCATTGTTTTCAAATAAGCAATTATTATTATTGTGCACTTGTAATTTCAAGTGTTCATAATGTATTTAGAAAGCAATATGAAATTAAATATGTTTTTGTAATTGCATAAAATACCTTAATTGTTATAAAACGGCATCATATGTCTTTAGGTCATCTGCAAATATGGCATTAAATGTTTTATCTCTTTAAGTCTTCATCTTCAGTATTAAGCAAAGTTTTGTGCTTTTTTCTCTCTCTCTCTCTCCTGTTCTTTTATATCCATTAGTCTTTTTCTCCATCTGCCCTTGATACTGATTTCTCTCCACTCATCACTCATACCTTATTGACTCTCTTCCCTCCCCCTCGTTTTCTATTGCTTTTATCCTCTCATTCGTTCTACAAATGAATCAAATCAGGCCCTGTCCTCTCCATACTGCATTAGGAAAAACATCTTTCACTCTCTTGCTCTTGTACTTTAGCGCTCCATCTCAGAAACTTTTGTACTACCTTTCAATTTGAATGAGCATAACAAACATGTTCAGTGTTGGCAGTCTGTGCAAGTTAAAGTCCCAAAGGCCACAGAAATCAGACAAGGATAGACTGTTTGGCAAGAATTAGCATTAATAATCTAATGTATCACCAAGTGCATCTCACTCTCGAACCCATTATAGACTAGACTCTACATGTATACTACTGTGTATAAATTCATGGTATTCAGCAGGAACAGACCATAGTAAGACAGAAAAAGGTTAAGTTGGGATGTCATATCATCCCCTCAGGGGTACGTACCCAAGATGAATGCCCCAATAACCCCAGATCTATTCTCGACAGTGACCTTCGGTACATGCATGGTCCAATCCAACACGCAGCAAGGGCACTGGAACACCCTATCTATCAGCCAAATAAACGGCCATTTCTTCTAGAAGCGACGCTGGTATACATCAACACCAGCATAGACCTTTTTTTCCAGTCTTTTTTCATACCTATAGCAGCAGGTGCAGGTGTTCACACTCTGAAAAGATATATGATCGGATTGAACCACACTTACACCGTGACCTGACCAGAGTTGCGTGCCATTCAGAACTGAACCGAGAATTAAATTGCAATTGATTCTTGAATTTGAATCGAGTTTGAACAGCAAACAGAATGTAGAGCTGTATTTTGAATCAGAGAAAGTAGAATGAAACTGAATTGAAATTAGATTAAATTCATATAAAGTTGTGTAGGTAATTCTTAATAATTGTTTTAATTACATTTTAAATCAATTAAAAAAATCATTTTAGAATTTAATTCCTTGCTTTTATTATTATTTTAATATTTTTTAACTTTTATGGAAAGCACTTTGAATTAACATTGTGTATGAAATGTGCTATATAATTAAACTTGCCTTGCCTTAATTCATTTCAGTTTTCAGTATGACCTTAAACGTGTTATCGGACACACAACAAATTGGGTTTTTCCATAATTATTATTCCATAATAATCCATAAAATGTCAAACATTGATTTTGAAGTCTCTTATGCTCAGCAAAACTGCAGTGATTTATTTAAAAATACAAAATCTGTAAAATTGTGAAATATTATTACAATTTAAAATAACTGTTTTCTATGTGAATATATTTTAAAATTTAATTTATTCCTGTGATGACAAAGCTGAATTTTCAGCATCATTCCTCCAGTCTTCAGTGTCACATGATCCTTCAGAAATCATTGTAATATGTTGATTTGCTGCTCAAGAAACCTTTTTTCAATTATCAATGTTTAAAACAGTTGTGTTGCTTAATATTCATGTTTAATATTGAATTAACATTTAATATTAATATTTATAATATATATTCATATATATTCAGAAGAACAGCAGTTATTGGAAATACATGTTTTGTAACCATGTGAAAGTTTTTACTCTCAATTCTGATTAATTTAATGCAAAAACAAATCTTACTGACCCCAAACTTCAATAACAGTAGTGTGTGTGTGTGTGTGTGTGTGTGTGTATATTCATTAAATATATATTTCATTTTATTTTTCATCTTAAGGATCATAGTGGAGAAATATATAACTATAAAAATATAAAATAGAGCAGTCATAGGCCTAAAAAAATTCTCAGTGTTGCTAACAAAGGGCGCTATAGCAAGAACTGTCTTCTTTTATGGTCATTTTGTTTTTCTTTTGGGTCAAGCATGTTCAACTAAACCAAGCTGGTCTTGCAATGGCCAAACGCACATCTAGATTCTTAAAATATGCACAGCTTAAAATGAGGTAAGTTATCTTTTCTTGCCCATTTTGTTGTTTCCTTAAACTAATGAAATTGGTTGCATTTCTATGAATTGCATTTCAATTCAAGAACCTGTGGGGGTCAAACTCCACAATTGTTACATATAAAACCAATGTCAAACACCACAGTACCCACTCCTCTTCCGTCCGACCCTTTCACACCCCTTTTTTCCTTTTGATAAACTTCCTCAGACAGCTCAGATGATTAATGATAGTTAACAGAATTGAATCAAGGTTGAGAAAGACAGGGGCCGGACGGAGAGCGACAGGGAAAAGGGCTAGGTTGGTCTTGGAGAAGGCACGGTAAATAACTTCTTTACAGAAATATACGACAGGGGCCCTCCCCTTCGCCATGCCCAGTAATTACTCGCCCAGGCCCTCTGTAATAATTCCTATTACAAGCAGAACGGAAAAAGTCAGTAACTCACAGCGCTGGGACAAGGTGAAGGCAAGGCCACGGAGCAGCAGATCAATATTTCATTTACTTGCCCCTTGCTTCCAAACCCGAACCTGTATCAAATTCTTCACAGCCGGCCGTGGAAGGAGGGAGAGAGGCCGAGCGCTAGAGAAAGACAAGATGTAGAAGGAGAAAAGAAACAAGGTTCACGAAAACAACGACACAAGGCCTCTAATTTCTCTGGGGTGCTGGCTGAGGTGGTGTGTGCGCAAGGTCATTCATCACGCACTACTGTCAAATGGAAGCACACAGACCCATTAAAACCACGTTGGTAAACAGACGTCAATCAACGGCAGACAACAAAATGGGCCTTTTTACTTCTTCAGCACCAGCTGGAAATGAAAAGGCCCTTGTCAGCTTCATTATGAGTCAGTGAGAGCAAGGTTGGTCCAGCAATTGTTCCATACAGGTGTTGAAGCTAGCGCGTATTGTTATGTTTACCTGAGCTGCAATGTCAGACTTTGTGGAGTATTGTTAAAGAGATGACCTTCGCTCTTCTGTCAAAACATAAAAGAAGATATTTTGAGAAATGTCTCAAAGTTAGCTTTTTTCTCCTGTCCATACAGAGGAAACCAATGGGATCTGATTTTGTTCTTCAAAATATCTTAATCATATGAAGTCATAAAGGTTTTGGAACGACTTGAGGGTGAGTAAATGATGATCATTAATTTTTGAGTAAACTATCCCTTTAATATAGTCCACTGTTTACCCATAATTCCTGCACAAGTCAGAATCAACAGAAGCCAAAATGGCAGACTTGACGTGATACGATCACATGCCCTGCGTTCCATTCGGAAGGGCTCATACCTATGCCCTAATCCCTTCAAAGGGTTTACCCTCCGGAATGAGAGCTTCGACGGGTTGAAGGGTGTAGGGGACCAAACAACTGTTTCATCACGTGCCCACACGGAGGCACCGTCATCATGCAAAGAATCTGCGCAAAGGATCATGGGAGCCTGAAGTGTCCATCAGTTGTACCCTTCGAAATCCTTCATTCCGAAGGGCCCTTTGAAGTGGCCAGTTTTGAGCACTTCGGTTTGGAACGACCCTTCAATATGGCGGCCATGATTGTTTTCACTCCGAAGTGCCCTTCGGAGGGCGATATATCCCGTTCGGAACGCACCGATGGTCTTTTTGTCTGTTCAAAGTGTAGCGTCTGGACCACTCCAACACACAATATATATTTTGTTAGCTAGATTTCACAAATACTTTGTAACACCCCAGGACGCCGAACAAGACCCTGGTTTCATGGTAACCCGATACATTTACAACCTTGTGGAATGCGAGCCGGCTCTCATTCTGCTTTCTCCAGAAACAAGGGGTACAAATGCACACGAGAAATGGACTGTTCTACTAATTAATTCATAGGAAAACCTTCTTTGAATGAACACCCATTTTCTTCAGGCGGGAGTTGTTTGTCCTCTGGATATTTTTGAAAATGTGTATTTTAATGATTGTTTGACTGAGCCTTTACTGAAGAAAAGATCGAAACTATTTTCACTCAGAAATTGTAAAAGTCAATTTCACAAATAATTACAAAGAAATGATGACAAGTAATACATTGAATTAATTGTACAATTTTGAAGTAGAAAGACTGAAACAATATTTCAGTATAGAATAATCTTTCTTTCATTTACAAATTCAAAAAATTATTTTTTGTGTTTTCTTTTCCCATAAAATTATTTTTAGAGCACGATGCATGGGCCATGGCTAATTTACTTGTGTAACTCAGCATTGCAATAGCGCTGACTTGTGCAATATTGTTAAATCATTAATGATAAATTGCTTGTGATGTTACTGATTTTGAGTCGCTTTAGTGTCTGTTCAATGATTAAATGTAAATGACTAGCTTCTCTTCAACCACTTAAAGGTACCATTCAATGTCCACTACCAGTTTGGGAACAGCTAGATTTTAATATATATTTTTTTATTTTTGAAAAATTAATACTTTCATATTAGAAGGATTTCTGAAGGATCATGTGACACTAAGTCTGGAGTAATGATGCTGAAAACTCAGCTTTGCATCACAGGAATAAATTATATTTTCAAATGTATTGCAATAGAAAACAGCTCTTTTAAATTCAAATAATATTTCACAATTTCACTGTTTTTACTGTATTTTTGATCAAATAAATACGAGAACAGTGAGCATAAAGAGACTTCTTTCAAAAACAAATCCTGCTGACTCCAGACTTTTGAACAGTAATGTAGCTTTCTCAGTTTGGTTCTTGACTTGATAAAGCATTCTTTTCCTCTAATCTCATCTGTTATGCTGAATCTTGATGTGTTTTGCTAGACAATTTTTCCCACAACTTTTCAGTACTCTTCATATGCGTGCCTAAGCAGTTATCCTCAGTATGGAAGTGGCTTTGAGAGCGCTATCAAAGCACCCAGGCCAAATCAACTTCAGTAAACGTAGGAGTTTGAATTGAATAAATAAATCTAGCTGCTTCTCCTCTGAGCTTTGCTTTGTGCTTAATTGCACTGTATTGATTTTCTGTTTGTAGCCCGGGCTGAAGTGCATGTTGCCGGGGTCTCATTCTCAATACAATCAGGACCACAAAGTGGACCTTGGTACCTCTCGGTCCCCTTGTTTTCAATTCCTTTTCCCCCATAATGCATCAGAACAGAGGACAAACCAATTTGGTTCAGGGCCAATGGTCTATGTCGGCCAGGGTATGTCATCAAGCCAGCAAATACCTCTGAAAAGGTTTTAAACTTTTAGGAATGTGGTTTTAAAATGCAAGTACTAGAAAACATTCTGAAGTTTAAGAGGTTTTATAGGATTCTATAAAACCAAACCTTGCAAAAATATGTTGGGTTTGTGTATCATTGATGGATAATTTATCAAGTAGAAATAACTTTATAGTTTCAAAAGACCACTGTTGAAAATTCTTCTTTTTTGAATTTTTTTAATTTAATACAAAAATTTGCATTACAAATTAGGTTGATCAATTTAATTAGAAATAAAAAAAAATCCGAATTGTGAGATAAAAAGTTTAACAATTACCTTTTTATTTAAAAAATAAAATAAAACAGAATTGTGAGATAAAATGTCGCGTTTTAATTAATTAATTTAAAAAAAATTTAATTCCATGATGGAAATGAGCTTGCCTATTCTTGTGCAGAATATTTTTTTTTAATGTAATATTTTTCTTTTCTTTTAAATATGTATTTTTTATTTTAAATGTATATTTCGAGTTAAATTAGATTTTCAACCACAGATTTTTAATGTGTTCAGGCTTTTTTTTAACTATAAATGCATCTTCCTGTCTTATTGTATTCAGCTTTATTTTCTAATTTCTCTGTTTTTATTAACCAAATTACAGCTTTTATTGTTCCAATATTTTGAAAGGTTTCAAAGGTTTCAAAACACGAATGCGAACTTCACGAATGACATTTTACTGTCAAACGATGTCCTTCACCTTTCACTGAGATGGTGGAGAAAATTATGGGTTGTACTATGACTTTGCATACCACAGCATAATTAAATATGATGAATGCAAAGTAATAAGGCTTAACGCAATCTTGAAAATGGCAGTAAGGATCTCCAGTGACAACACGGGCATACCTTTCTTTCTTCCCCTTTCCAGGGGGAAACGCTAGTGTATCTTCATGTGAAAAGGCAAACAATTATGGCGAACCCCTACTCGGGTTGGGGACTTGACATTTCCTGTCATTACTGACACAATGCACTCCATTAGTGAATGAATGGCAATTACACACAATGAAAAATGTCAGGAGGATTGCACCACGCTGGCCTGTTTGGCGCTTGAGAGTTTGTCTGTCACTGCAGCGTTCTCTCTCTCTCTCTCTCTCTCTCTCTTCATGAACGATGGTGGAAATGTAAGACGGCACATTATTAGTTTACCAACTGCTTTGTATAATTAACAAATACAAATATTATCCTTTTTTGTCTAAGTGAATGGACTTACTGTAGCTTTACATTTTGAAGGTGCAACCTGTTTTACTTTACAGTTTTACATTTTAGGTTTGAATAGAGAATACAGGAAGCAAATGTATTCTTTAATAAAAATGTTTTTAAAAATGACCAGAAGGTCATCAAGATTTTATTATTTTCAACACATCTAGCAGTAAATGAAGAATGATAAATGAAGCTTGTTATAATGATGAGCAGTTAACGGTGACTGTTGATAAATGAATATTTATATTTAAATCGTGCAACTTGCATTATTTATTTCATATTATTTAAATTTTTTTTGGGCTGAACCAATATAACTAAACAACAATGGAATCAGTCGGTACCGATAGTCTAATGGTTAGCGCACTAACATATAGTGCAACTGTGTCTCTGGCGACCCGTGTTCAATTCCTGGCTTAAGGTCCGTTGCCGATCACATTCCCCACCAATCACTACACTGTCCTGTGTAATAAGCACAAAAAGGAACAAAAAAAAGGTTGCACTTGCAAATTAGTGAGTTTTACTTTACAGTTACATGGTTGCTACTGTAAATGAAAACAGCGAAAATATGGTTATTGCTTCTACAGTAAGTTACTTGTCACTTGCTGCCGGTTAATTACTGTGCCTTTTATACAGTAAGTTACTTGTCACTTGCTGCCAGTTAATTGTTGTGAATTTCATAGTCAGTTTCTTACAGTGCAGAAATATCATAGAGACTTGGAGGTGAAACCGTTTGATCAGAGCATAAAAGAGACATACTGTCTCTGATTTGATCATCATCCCCTTTTGCTACTGTAAATGAAAACAGCGAAATATGGTTATTGCTTCTACAGTAAGTTACTTGTCACTTGCTGCCAGTAAATTACTGTAGTTCTTTTCTACAGTAAGTAACTTGTCACTTGCTGCCGCTTAATTACTGTGCTTTTTATACAGTAAGTTACTTGTCACTTGCTGCCAGTAAATTACTGTAGTTCTTTTCTACAGTAAGTAACTTGTCACTTGCTGCCGCTTAATTACTGTGCTTTTTATACAGTAAGTTACTTGTCACTTGCTGCCAGTAAATTACTGTAGTTCTTTTCTACAGTAAGTAACTTGTCACTTGCTGCCGCTTAATTACTGTGCTTTTTATACAGTAAGTTACTTGTCACTTGCTGCCAGTTAATTGTTGTGAATTTCATAGTCAGTTTCTTACAGTGCAGAAATATCATAGAGACTTGGCGGTGAAACTGTTTGATCAGAGCATAAAAGAGACATACTGTCTCTGATTTGATCATCATCCCCTTTTCTGGTGTTGATGTTGATTCATCTTTCAGCATTGTTTTTCATGCATGAGTTTGCCCTGCTCTCTTTTTTCATAATTTGTGGTCTTATAATCTATTGATGAATATAGCATGTACATATTTATATATACAGTATGGAACTAACTCTGGAAATCAATTCATTTGCATGGTTCTTTTGTTATCACAATATTTGATAACAGTAATATTTTATAATAAGGAGTAATAGCATTGGCTTCATATGTTAATATTGTATGTTTTGAGCTCATGTAGCGGACAGATCCACGGACCACAATCCATCAAAATCCAATATAAAAGGGTAGATTGACTAATAATTTCGATCATTGTATATGTATAATTTATTTTGTTGTTTATTTTTTATTACTTTATTTTGTTTAATTGTATTCTATTTTATTTTTTTTATTGTAATTATTTTATTTTTAATTGTAATAATTTTAGTTTTATTCATTTTATATTCTGTTTTGTATTATTTTATTATTAATTTTGTATTATTTCGTTTTTATTTGTATTATTTATTATTTGATGTGTTTTTGTTGCTATTATTTTATAGTTTTTTGTTTGTGTGTTTTTTTTGTTTGTTTTTTAGTAATTTAGTATTATATTTATTTATTTATTTATTAGTTTTTCATTATTATTGGCAGAGTTTAGCTATAACCATTACAAATAATAATAAAAAAATACAAAATAAAAAACAATAATAAAATTTGATAATTAGGACAAGCAAAACACAAAAGCTAAAATAAAAAATAATGCAGGTTGGATATTCTATATTAATAAATATATTCTAGAATACATAATAATATATTCTATATTATTAATATAGTTGTAAATGCAGTTCATATCCCAGAAGCCGTTCTATACAGCATATTATCAATATTATATATTATTAATATAATAAAACTTGTTCTGTAACACGTCTGAAAAAAACTAAACAAAAGTCAGAATAACAGTGCAGATGAATTCATTATTGCCTTATATTATTGCCGTATACCAGAAGCCATTTAATCCACACATATTATCCTGCCATTGTGTCCTTAATATTTTTCTTGGCAGGCAGTTTGGCACTGTGGTGAAGAGCTAAAGGCTTTAGTGCTGTTGCTCCGCACCTGTGTCCCTCTCCAAAGTGACCTCACCTCTAAGCATGTAATTTCCCAGGTTGCAGTCTTTCTTCAGATGTATTTCAGGCCTCTTACCTCATGGCCATCGAACCCCGCGCCACTCAAGAACAACACATTTTGATTATCAGAAGGCAATAAGTGCTTTTTCAATGTCAGAGGTCAGAGGTTAAGCCTTTAAGGGTCACCGGGGTCAAGATACTTGTGTGGACAAAACACATGTGATGTATTCCATCATTTTCCCTTCGAGGTTGTTATCTGCAGTCATCGGAAGGTAAAGTCTAGAGGTCATCGCTGAAAAAAGCTTTTCAGTTCATGAGTTCAATACATTGTGTTCATCTTGTGCAAACCTTTTAAGGCTTATTAACCCTGTCTTCGAAAAAAAAAGCGTGCTGTCTTAACTGTTATATTAACAATTGAGAATGCTCGCCAAGTATACATCACATTCATAATGGGTTACTTTGTTGAATTTGTTTCAAAACACATCAGGTTTAGTCTGCTCAATGTGTTTTTTGGCTTTGCTAAGTAACATTTTAGACAGACATGAAAGTTTTCTTTTTAAGCCTATACACATTTATAATATCTTCAGTGTTTTCAGTATGTTCAGCAAAAGCATAGTGAGCAATAAGCTGTATCGCTCTTGAGTCCAAAATCTACTTCTGCCATCCATCTTTGGAGGCCAAAACAATGAATCACATGCAGTGCCCTGGCACGTTCCTCTAGATGAAGTTTATTTTAAAACTCTGCAGCCGGAGCCTTCATCTGGTTTGATGTTTGTTAACGTTTGTATTAGTTTAGACTGGATCGAGCTGTTTGTCTTGAGCTGTCCTTTTTACAGTTCCTAACACATGTAGCTCGCTGTGTTGGTGATATTTTATATGTTTTTTCTTTATAGATATTCAACAGTTTGGTAGTTGTTTACACAATATTCAGTGCAGCTGCTGGTAGTTGTTTGTGAACATAGATGAGAGAGGTGGGCATGTCGTAGTGGGTTGCATAGAGGTCTGATCTATATGGTCATCATCCTTGGCTAACTGGTTTTGATAGTAATAGTGGTGGATGCTGTGGAAGTGGGAGGCTCAGGAAACATATGTGCGCAGATGCCCCCCTTCTCATTATTACAGCTTCACTGAAACTATGAGCACCACTGCACATTACAGTACACTTATTACAAAGACAATCCACTCGGAGCAACCTGAGGTTAAGTACCTTATGCACAATGGAGCTTACAGGCTTCGAACCAGCAACCTAACATCCCACTTACTAAGTGGAAAAATTTGCGTCAATGCACTTGATCTTGTCTCGTCTTAAACCCATGTATGCCATACAAGCACCAGAGCTCGATGTTTCTGGAGCATGTGCGCTAGTTGTTTGACCATACTACTAATAGGTTGAAGTTTATTTAATTTATTTGTTGTTTTAAGCAATTGTTTATGCATTTATTTCATTTGTTTATTCATGCATTTATTTATTCATGCATTTGTTTATGCATTTAAATTGTTTACTTGTGCATTTATTTATTTAGACATTTATTTTGCTCATTTGTTTGTTATACAGTTGTTTATGCAAACACTTGTTCATGCATTTGTTTTTTAGGCATTTATTTACTACTGCATTTGTGTATGAATGTATTTATGCATTCATTTAAGCATTTATTCAGTTTTTTGTGTTTATTCATTTTATTTATACATTTGTTTATTTGTGCACTTGCTTATTTTGCATTTGTTTATGCATTCATTTTAACATTTTTGTTTGTTTTTTCATTTGTTTAGGCATTTATTTATCATTTATTAATTTATTTAATGCATTTATTTATTTAAGCATTTATTTATTTGTGCGTTTGTTTGTTTATTTATGCATTTGATCATTTTGTATGTGTTTGTTTAATTTCAATTTCATTTTCATTTTTTTCCGCTATGATAGTGATCAGGCCCCTTTTGACCGCTCTGTCTTTTGGATATTTTCTATATAGACATTTCTTATCACTGACACTCAGACATCATGTACAGTACATGCCACTTTTTGTCCCCTACACAAGCAACACATGCAAAATGACACGAGTGTGCACAGCTCACATGCCCTAATACACATAGCTTTATAACACACATGCACATCATACTAGCACCTCTAGACCTCATTAATATTTACAAAAATATTTAATTACCTGTTATAGCACCAAGTTGCCCTTGGTGAAGTGAAACTGTCACCTATCAAAAAAGACTCTTCTTACCTGCAGCCAATCAAAGACTGTGCCTGACAAGTGACCTTGTTTCTGAGCAGCTGATTGGCCGTGTCAGAACTGTCAATCTCTTCAAGACCCTGACAGGATAAACAGAGCAGAGATATGCACGTAGTCACAAACAAAAGATTTGCCGGAGGAATGCAAGAAAATGGAAACATGCATTCAATCAGGGTCACATTTATTTTTTATTTATTTTTATTATTTTAGTACCCATTCTTTCTACCCATTCTACCCATTCAAAATATAAAAACAACCTAATAATAATTGTATTCTAAACTAATAGATAATATTACAATGAAGAAATGAGTCAGGCATTAGCAGTAATTTGTGGCCTCTGCTTTTTACCTCAAGTGTAAATGTATCTTTACCCCATAATAATAATTTTACAGAACTTGATGGCGATGGATATACAGTGCCCTCCACTAATATTGGCACCCTTGGTAAAATATGAGCAAAGGTGGCTGTGAAAATAAATCTGCATCATTTATCCTTTTGATCTTTCATTCAAAAAAGTCACAAAATTCTAACCTATCATTGAAGTAAAGCAATGGAAAGTGGGGGGAAATCTCATTATGAAATAAATGTTTTTCTCTAGGTCACCTTGGCCACAATTATTGGCACCCAATTATAGCAACATCCTTTTCCCAAGATAACAGCTCTGAGTTTTCTCCTATAATGCCTGATGAGTTTGGAGAATAGCTGACAAGAGATCAGAGAACATTCCTTCTTACAGAATCACTCCAGATCCTTCAGATTCCCAGCTCCATGTTGGTGCTTCTTCTCTTCAGTTCACTCCACTCATTTTTATAGGGTTCAGGTCAGGGAACTGAGACGACCATGGCAGAAGCTTCATTTTGTGCTCAGTGGCACATTTTTGTGTTGATTTTGATGTTTGTTTTGGACATCATTGTCCTGATGGAAGATTCAACCGGCCCATTATAAGATTTCTAACAGAGGCAGTCAGGTTTAGATTTTTTATCTGTTGGTATTTGATAGAATCCATGACGCCATGTATCTGAGCAAGATGTTCAGGACCTCCGGCAGAAAAAAAGGCCCACAACATTAAAGGAACACTCCACTATTTTTGAAAATAGGCTCATTTTCCAACTCCCCTAGAGTTAAACAGTTGAGTTTGACCGTTTTCGAATCCATTCAGCCAATCTCCGGGTCTGGCGATAGCACGTTTAGCTGTAGCTTAGCATAGATCATTGGTTATAATATAATCAATAGTCCCCAGCACACTCCCTGTGCAAGCAGGTGGTCACGTTGGTTATGTTGACGGAAGTTAGCCTTTTTTCAGGCGCTGCGTAATATTATTGCGCCTGCTGAACCCATGGTACGGTTTTTGGTCATTTTTATTATTACGCCGAAATTAAAGTATAGTTCCCAGCCATATTGTCCTAGAAAATCACAACTTTTCATTGTCCGTCGGTCTTAGTACACAAAGTAATTACAGAAGAGTCAAGTTTTATATAGGAAAATTATAGAAACTTTTTGGTCATTTTTGAGCGAGATGCTAATGGTCTAATCAGATTCAATGATCTATGCTAAGCTAAGCTAAAAGTGCTACCGCCAGACCCGGAGATCGGCTGAATGGATTCGAAAACGATAAAACTCAACTGTTTAACTCTAGGGGAGTTGGAAAATGAACCTATTTTCAAAAATAGTGGCGTGTTCCTTTAAAGATCCAGCAGTATATGTAACCGTGGGCATGGGGTAGTTTTTATCCCTGTTTGCACCAAACCCATCTGGTGGGTTTGCTGCCAATAAGCTGTTTTTTAGTTTCATCTGACCATAGAAGCCAGTCCAGTTTGAAGTTACAGTCTTTGTCTGACAACTGAATATCCTGGAGTTTGTTTATGGATGAGTGAGGAGAACAACATGTGCTGATGTAGGGGCTGTTTGATTTCTGACCCCATGACTCAACTAATCTCTGCGATTCTCCAGCTGTGATCCTTGGAGGGTCATTGGCCGCTGAAACTCTCCTCCTCACCGTGCATTAGGACGATATAGACACACGTCCTCTTCCAGGCAGATTTGTTACATCTTCAGTTGATTGGAACTTCTTAATTATTGCCCTGATGGTGGAAATGAGGATTTTTAAATCTTAAGCTATTTTCGTATAGCCACTTTCTATTTTGTGAAGCTCAACAATCTTGTTCTGTACATCAGAACCCTATTCTTTGAGTTTACTCCTTGTGATGGATGATCATGGGAATCTGGCCTTTGTGTTCCTCATTTTTATAATCCTGTGGAACAGAAAGTCATGGCTGGACCATTTCATACTCCTAGTCACCATGGTGTGCTAAAAAAATGGGATTATAAATGGGAATATACTTCAGGGATATTTTACTCATAAGAGGTGCCAATTTCTAGAGGTGCCTATAATTGTGGTCAACATGCATTTGAGAAAAAAATTTATTTCATAATGAGATCCCCCCCCCACCCCCACCCCACACACACTTTCAATTGCTTTACTTCAATGATAGTTTAGAATTTTGTGGATTTTTTTGAATGAAAGATCAACAAGATAAACAATGCAGATTTATTTTCACAGCCACCTTTGCTCATATTTACAAAGGGTGCCAATATTAGTGGAGGGCACTGTAACTGCTATAAATAAATACATCAATAGAATACTTGTCTACTCAAATACTTTGTATGTATACTAATACTTGTATTTAATATGTTATAACTCACCCTGCAGCATTTGTTGACATTTCTGTGGCATCTTTGTGTCTTCATGTTCATTTATTTTACTACTACTTTTATTTTACATTTTACTTTATTCTTGTTTGTTATATTTGTCACTGTGTATTTGTGTTTCTTTTGCAGTGCATGTATGTTTAGCAGTGAACAAGAAGTGAAGCTCAGTACCTCTGTACTCGATTCTCAGGCATCGCTCCGTATTTGTATGGGTAGGAGCTATACATTCTGATTTTATTCTGGTCATACCCATCACACAGGAAGCAGAGCACTGTGTGCAGTGCCCCATGGGCAGCTAAAAGTGTCACAGCATGAGTCGACCACACTCACTCATACACACACACACACACACACACACACATATAGGCCGAATGGTTTGTTCAAGATGGGTTTGCAGACACACTGAGAATTATCATTGCTGAATCCAATATATATATACAATTATAGCTAATTAAAATGAAACAATTAAATGAAATTAATAAATCAGTATATTAAATATCAGTAATATAAAAATACATTTTAAGACATTTTAATAATTGCAATTATCAAAATAATGTTTTTTATATAGATAATTACAATTATTAAAATGGATTCACCACCAAAGAATTTTAATAAAACCTTAAAAACAAACATTTATTCATTTTATGGTGATTATTTAATAATTTTTTTAAGTTAGTTCAATCATTATTTTTAATTAATTTATTTTGTTTTTATATGGTGAGACTTTCTGTTTTGGATTATGTTATTGAAAACAATTTACTTGAGAGAAAAAAAAAAGCGAAAATGACAAAAAACAAACAAATGCATAAATATATATATAAATGGAATTACAAAAACGGTTTATTTAAATAAGTCAACAGGCGATGTTTCGCTATTTCTAATGTCATATGGGACCTCAGAGTTTGACCACTGTGTCTCAGATAATTACAATTATTAAAATGGATTCACCACCAAAGAATTTTAATAAAACCTTAAAAACAAACATTTATTCATTTTATGGTGATTATTTAATATTTTTTTTAAGTTAGTTCAATCATTATTTTTAATTTATTTATTTTGTTTTTATATGGTGAGACTTTCTGTTTTGGATTATGTTATTGAAAACAATTTACTTGAGAGAAAAAAAAAGCGAAAATGACAAAAAACAAACAAATGCATAAATATATATATAAATGGAATTACAAAAACGGTTTATTTAAATAAGTCAACAGGCGATGTTTCGCTATTTCTAATGTCATATGGGACCTCAGAGTTTGACCACTGTGTCTCAGGCTCAGATTAAACTTAGACTCTTTCGCACCCGCTGACCTCTGCTGATGTCATCTCAACCCCTTACCTCACCCCCGTTTTCCTCTAGTCCAATTTTAGATGTAAGACAAAACTTGCATTTCAGTCTAAGAGCACTTAATAAATTACCCCCACTTTTCTGTTCTCTCTTCTGTCTCCGGCCTGTTCTTCTTTTTTTTTCCCCCAGTCTTGAATATTGCTTTTGAGACTTTAGGCATTTTAAAAGGCTTTATGGGAAATGTATGTGCAGATGTTCAGAAGCAACAGCGTGGATGGTCCATAAAGGAACTGCCATTTTAGTCACTCATTGTGAGCGGCGAAACACGTCAATACCAGAACTAAAAAGGCTTGCCTGCCTACTTAACCTCAGAGCTTTCATGAAAAATTCTCATAAATTACAGGCTGCCACTAGCATTAAGGCTGGTAATTTTCCCCCGTGTTTTTTTTTCTTCTTCTTTTCTCTTTCCCTGACACACAAAAAGTCCTGCGACCTCTTCCGCAAAAGAACTGGCAGACAACGAAAGAATTTATTCTTCTTTTATTGCGCAAAATAAAAGAACACCTAACCTTTATTTAACATGTTATTTCTTTGGAGGAATGTGCATGTGTCAACCGTCACTTTTAATGTTGTTTCATATCATAACATAATTCCAAAATTATTTCTGTCTTTGCTGATTTATATTTGTGTAATTTACAAATATGTTCTTGGTACATGTCTTCATATTGATGTAAATGTAAAGAAAGAGTGCAAATTGCATACTATTTATGCACATCTGTCTTTAGAGTAAGTGAGAGAGACAGAAAACTGGAAGGAGATGGAGGGGGATTGTAGTCGGCATGCAGGCCAGCCGTGAACCTTGAGCTTCATATGAGCACAACGGCTCTTCATTGGTTCAAACGTATGTATTAATGTACCACTGTGCCACATCCCTGAGCTGACTTTTAAAATCAGACAGCATTGTATAGAAGGGGTCTTCAACAAGTGCACCATTTGTTTTTTTGAGTTAACTTTAACCAAACCAACCATTTTGTTGTACCTCTCACATAAAAAAATACTGAAATGTATAAAAAGTTAGAGCAAAATGTAAGCATATAACTAAATATAATGAATTAACGTTTAAATTAATCAATTGCATAAATAAACCAATGCATAAATTACACATTAATAATAGTTATTTTAATGTCTTTGAAATGTCATCGTCATAATAAAGCATTTAAATACATTAATGTGATATTAAACATGCTATTATATGCCTTTTTTTTGTGCCACTTCTCTGTGCTGACTTTTAAAATCAGACAGCATTCAAGGGGTCTTCAGCATATTGTATCCGAATATGATTCAGACAAAAGTGCAAAGGTGGGTTAATTTCAACCAAGCCAAACATTTGATTTTACCTCTCTAATAAAATAAATTTCAGTAATTTTTCATTTAAGTAAAAACATTACAGCAAAGTAGACAAGTACAGTAATCTATTAATAAAATGTAATAAAATAAAACTGAAATTAAACAATTAAAATAAACAACTGAATAAGTCTACAAGCATATTACTCTAATTATAAAATACAACAAAAAAGTTGAAATTAAACAAACATAAATAAATAAATGCTTAAATTATACATTAATAATAGTTATTTTGATGTATTTGCAATGTTATCATCATAATGTATTTAAATACATTAATATTGTACTCAATTCATGCTATTACACTGTAAAAAATTATTTAGAAATTTTGCCATTTCAACTTTCTTTATTATTTATGTATTTATTTTTTTGTAGACATAACAGTTTTTTAATAATTTTTTTATAAATTGTCCAGACAACAAGAACATTTTATATAAAAGTTTATTGGCCCACAACTAAGCTGAAAGTTGAATGAACTAGTATAACTGTTGTTTCAAACGCATGTTGAAACAACTGCATCACACCAAAAAAAATAAAAGATTAAGATAACAAAAACATTTTAAGACAGTGACGTATCAGAGTTTTTCAAGTTGACTCAACAAATTGTTTTTTACAGTGTATAGGCCAAACTTAAAATCAAAGGCTTAATTTTTATACAATTTGTTATAAGGGGCTCTTACTTTATATCCAGATCCCTGATGTACAGTATTTTATATTTTACATTCATACACTATAAAAAATTATTTTTCGAAGTTGTAAATAAAACAGATTATTTTGTTACTTGCCATTTCTTTGTAATTGTTTGTGAAATTTAATAGCAATTTCAGATTGAAAATTATTTCTACACCATTTTTTTAAATATACTTGCACTATTGCAAAAATAGAAAATCTGTATTATGCCCTTTTGAATTACAAACAGTATATAGCAGTATATTATGATCGGATAAAGTAGTTGCCTACTGCATGATCAGAATTCAATCCACAAGCACTTTCTGCTACTGGTAGGTCATTTTAAAGTGGCACATTAACTGAAACTCTTCATATGTCAGATGTTCTCCACTCCGGCTGTATATTTCCAAACATAATGCTTTGTTCTGGCCTTGGAATTCATAATCAGAGCGACAGTGCTGCTGTTTTGGTTCTCACATGCGAGAGCTTGGATGAATGGGGAGGGGAGGTAAGAGATGGCAGAGGACCGATGGGTTGGTGAACAGAACAAGAACAGAGACGAAGGAGATTTGCAGTGCATTGCAAAACAGCAAAGAGCAGCAGCAGTGACACAGGGGGTTATAAATAGATCTCCATATATAGAGCCAGAGGCTACCTGGCTGGCGGAGGGCGAGCGCTCGCTACAGTAATTGCACATGATTTATACCTGGTCCGGTGAGGTGCCGCGATTCTGCACCTGAGTTCTGCCACACGTGGTGTCAATTATGTGATTAAAGATCAGACGGTGGCTGTGTTTACATAGACGGCAGTAATATGACCACAGACAATATTTTGGATATAAAAATTGCTGTAATAAGGCATGGGGAACATTTTTTTTAATTGTGTAATTTTATTTAAGACATGTAGACACTTTAATCGGGCTATAACTCTCTATTTAGTTTGTGAGCGACTGGCAGCATATGGTAGTCAAAACATTTCATGGCACATGCTTTACATTCCTCATATACAGTCATTAATCAGACCAAAGCATGAGCGTAAATGGGAAATCTGAATGAAACCGTTGTACAAACAACCCATGTAAACAATTCACAACCTGTGTAAACAACTTAATCAGTATGTCGTCATAGAATAAGCGCAGAATATGTAAACCGTGAGTTGTGAATGAAACTGAGACATTTATTTGAAAATAGTGCTGCTGTTCCTGTGAAACATTTTTATAATAATAATAGCAATAATAATAATAAATATTTTTTACTTGTAACAATTTATATTATGACAATTTATTTATTATTTATAATAATTATTATTGCCTACATGAAATTATTAATTATGTAATAAACTGAACAAAAATATTGTAATAAATGACTGGTTCATGGTTGTACACATCTTTTTCAGGATTAAGATGGGACCTACTTGAAAAAAGTCTGTAGGCATTCTGTCGTGAATAGAAAAGCACACTGTCACGGTACATTGTTGCAGGGAAAACGCAGGAGACACGAGTAATCATAAACCGTCTTTATTGACGAAACACAGGGGAGATTCCAACATAGAAACTGAAGCAAATGCACAAACTCAAAGAGTTGACCCGACAGCAAGGAAAGAACAAACAGGAACTTAAATACACAGGATAATTAACAAACACAGGTGCCAGGAATCATCATTAAACTAAACAAGAACAGGGAAAAGACCATATATGGAAAACCAGGAACAAAGACGGGTAAAACAAGAAAAAACAAGTCCAAAACACTGACATTACTCCCCCCTCCCAGAAGGCGCGTCCCGCGCCGTAACATATCTACCGGGGAGGGGGGGTGGGCACCGTGGAGGCTGGTACAGGACAGAGACACGGGAGGCCTCCAGGGCGGATCAGGGAGCTCAGGGGGCCATGGCAGAGCAGGGAACTAAGGAGGCCATGGCGGAGCAGGGAGCTTAGGAGGCCATGGCGGAGCAGTAGACTCAGGAGGCCGTGGCGGAGCAGGGAGCTTAGGAGGCCATGGCAGAGCAGGGAGTTTAGGAGGCCATGGAGGATCAGGAGACTCGGGAGGCCATGGCGAAACAGGGAGCTCGGGGAGCCTGGCCTCGGCACTCGGCCCGGCCTCTCCCGGGAACTGTGGCCCTCCCTGGGCTTGACTTGGGGACTGGAGACCTCCTTGGGCTGGACGTGGGAACTGGAGCCCTCCTTAGGCTGGACATGGGGACTGGAGCCCACTCTGGGCTAAACTCGGGGACTGTACCCCTCACTGGGCTAAACTCGGTGACTGGAGCCCTCCGTGGGCTAAACTCAGGAACAGGAGCCCTCTGTGGGCTAAACTCGGGAGCAGGAGCCCTCCGTGGGCTAAACTCGGGAATAAGAGTCCTCACGGGGCTGGAAGTGGGAACTGCAGCCCTATCTTGACGCTGGTCTGGGGCTAGAGCCATCTCTCGACTCTGGTCAGAGGATAGAGCCGACACTGGAGCGAGTTCTGGGGCTGGAGCCAACACTGGAGCGAGCTCTGGGGCTGTGAGCGGACAGTCTTTTTCTCCTCATCCTCCTCCTTTGGTTAGAGGACATCGGCGAGGCCAGCGGGCTTGACAGTAGAGATTCCGGCGGGCTTGAGCGAGCGGCAGCCCACGAGCTTGACTTTGGAGCGGCCAGCGAACTTGAGTGAGCAGCGGCCGGTGGGCTTGATGGCGGGCTGGTTCTGGCTCGGGCCCAGACACTCCCCAGACACTGGAAGATCCCTTCCCTCCAGCATAGTCCCTGGGTGTCTGGGAGGTCCACAGGGCTATGGTAGTTGGCCCTGAGCCAGAACAGAGAATTGATGGTGGCGTCATTCAATGCCGTCGCCGCAGCGAGCATGCAGAATTCCCAGGCGTACTCAAAGAAGGGGAGATCTCGGCGGGCTAAGGCGAAGAACCGAGCAGCTATTTCCATCTCCGCGGGGAGAAACAAACAGGAAACAAAAAAACTTAAAAAAAAAAACAGAAAACAAACAAGGGGAGAGGGGGCGCCGCTTACTGATCTGTTTTGGTTGGATCATCTGTCACGGTACGTCATTGCAAGGAAAACGCAGGAGGCACGAGTAATCATAAACCGTCTTTATTGACGAAACACAGGGGAGATTCCAACATAGAAACTGAAGCAAATGCATGAGTTGACCCTACAGCAAGGAAGGAACAAACAGGAATGTAAAAACACAGGATAATTAACAAACACAGGTGCCAGGAATCATCATTAAACTAAACGAGAACAGGAAAAAGACCATATATGGAAAACCAGGAACAAAGACAGGGGTAAAAAAAACAAGTCCAAAACACTGAGACACTTTCATTCATTTTATTATTTTATTTTATTTTATTTTATATATACATACATACATGTACAAATAAATATACTATATAACTATACATATACTGGTATAGAAAATATTGTGGGTATAGAAAAGAATCACCCCCCTTTAAATTAATCACATTTTGTTGCTTTGCAGCCTGAAATGAAGATGCACACAGTTTTTGTTTTATCATGCTGTATTTACTCAGTGCAACTTAGATAACACCACGACTAATATATAACACCAACATGTCAAAAATAAATAAATAAAGTAAAAACCAGAATCACTGAGTTGGAAAAAGAATACTGCCAAATTCTTGAGGAAAATCTGCTGCCCTCTACCAGAAAGTTGTCAATGGGAAGAAGGTTTACCTTCCAATATGACAATGACCCAAAGCAAAAAAAAGAAAAGGAAAAAAAGAATTAAAGCAAAAGTTGGTTCAACAAAATCTCAATCTGCCATTGAAATGAATGGGAATGCTGACGGATAGCTCTCTCCAGGTAGTTCTTTTTAATTACACTTTTTGTGTATGTATCTATATTCACTATCTATAATTCTTTTGTAGCTCTTCCAGTTTTCAGATAGTCACTCTTTAGAGAAATTGATCATATTATTTTGCTCCTCGTACAGTATTTTCTGTTTCCTGCTGTGATTTAATTGAGAAGGTGTCTGGGGATGCTGTGAGTCTTTAAGAGGGGTCACCCTCACGCCCCTGCCTGACACCCCTCCACACTACTCTACCAAACCTCACAATCAACCCATTGTTCATGCGGTCAATGTTGCAAAGGAAAAGGTAAGGTATGTGTGTGTGCGCACAAACTGTGTCCTGAAGCCTGCAACAAGCCCAGTCAGTCTCTAATCATAAGCTTGAGGTTTTTAGGAAATGATGACTCTAGAAATAAACTATAACAGATTCCATTAACAGAGACAAAACAGCAATAATGAACCATTGGTTAAGCAATGATGATTTACTTATTTTGTGTTGAAGTGGATTTTTATTTTTTTGTATCTAAAGAAATTATCATTTTAAATGATACTTTAAAATATAATTCTGTACTGTTTGTTCATCTGCAATTTGAAATGATTTTCTTTCTTACATGGTACAAAGCAAATTAAAAAACAAGAATGAGTTTTAAATGACTAAAAGTGAGACATG
Source organism: Sinocyclocheilus grahami (assembly GCF_001515645.1). Taxonomy (NCBI): domain Eukaryota; kingdom Metazoa; phylum Chordata; class Actinopteri; order Cypriniformes; family Cyprinidae; genus Sinocyclocheilus; species Sinocyclocheilus grahami. Next base: position 1,322,590 of record NW_015505369.1, read on the forward strand.
AAACATTTGAAATGAAATTACTTGTGGTTTGAAGAGTTAAAATGGAGCACATCAGTACTTTTATGAAGATCTTTTTGAGCTTAATATGGAAGTTTGTATGGAAAATAGTAGCATTATCATTTTCAAAAATACCGAAATACTGTAAAATGAAAAAAAATTATAAATTTTTACATACCACCTTATATATCTTAAAATGTGTGTGTGTGTGTGTGTGTGAGAGAGAGAGAGAGAGAGAGAGAGAGAGAGAGAGAGAATATAAGACAAAAAAAGTATGTGAAAAGTATTTTATTTTACATACATATAGTGTGTGTGTGTGTGTGTGTGTGTGTGT
>NW_015505369.1:1324452-1327611 GCF_001515645.1 Sinocyclocheilus grahami
CTGCACCTTTTTAAGGGGACAACTTGGCCAATTGGTGGCTGACTAAATACTTTTTTTCCCCACTGTATATATATATCATTAAACAGTTTCCCTCATACCTGATGATTTCTTTGTCTGAATCTGTCTGTCTGTGTGTGTATATTCATCAGCTCCATCTGAAGTTTGGCACAGCAGAAGTCGTGAGTATTGACTCACACACTCCTGTATATACATATAATGTAAATGCTGCAGTTCTCAGTATAATGACTCCTTGTGTATACACATCTGGACGCACACACACACTCTTAGCTTCCTCTGTACATACTAATATTCAGGCTCCCCTGCTTGTGCTGCAAAAACAAGCAGCTCCCGTTAGAGGCCTGGAATAATGGTTCCATTTTTCTCTCTTACTCTCCCTCTCTTTCTTTCTTTTTTTTCTCTCTGAGACGGGCCATTCTTTACATCCTATGAATACTGCATAAAGCTAGCCACGCGTTTACTAGTCCTCCGGGGCCTTCCCCAGACACAGGCGGGCAGGCCAAGGCCCACTCAAAGAGCTCACTCGCCTTTATTCTTGTGTAAAGCGTTCACACACAGCCTACGGACTGCTCAGAACCTAAACCAGCAGAGCTGAGTTCACAACATACAGTGACACGCAAGACAGGTTTGGCCAATTCTGTGTAGGTTTGTCTTAAGGCCACACATACATATTTATGCACCCACACTGCACATGAATGAAAACGGACTTATATTTATTGAAGCTACTAAACTGCTTATATTATCATCTAAATCTTCTGCATGAAAACACTGCATATGGTCAATAGAAATCCAAATGAAAAAAGTACAGAGCTGTCACTGGGGCCGTCCCCTGAGGTACAAAAGCTAAAAGGTGTATATCTTTGTACCTTATTTGCACCTAAATATTAGTATCATAAAGATACATATTAATACTCTGAAACAAATTACAAAGTACCTGTTTCCCGGAAGGTCTGGGATTCTCCTGCATATTGATATAGCGGTTGATGGTACCATCTCCTGGAAATAGGTGGGATGTCTGAAATTAGTACCTAAAGTGTAGATAGTAGTACCCTCAGAATAAAAAAGGTAATTGCGACATTTTATCTTACAGTTTGGTCTTTATTTCTTGGAATTCTGACAAAAATATCATAAATGTAAGATATAAACATGCAAGAAAAAAACACCAGAATTGTGAGATATAAACACAGAATTCTGACCTTTTTCTTTCTTTCTCAGTTTATATCTCACAATTCAGAATTTTTTTTCTCAGATTTCTGAGTTTTTATCTCGCAATTCTGACTTTTTTCCTCAGAATTTCAGGAAAACAGTCAGAAGTGTGAGATATCAGAAATCTGAGTTTACATCTCAAAATTCTGCTTTTTGTTTACGCCATGAAATATTTATAAATAAATAAAACAAGGTAATTTTTTTATCTAACAATTCCTACAATTCCTAAAAAGTCACAATTGCAATATAAAATCAGAATTCCGCCCAGTTAGCCAGTTCTGTGTTTTTTTTCTGCCATGGAATACAATTTTTTTTTGACTTTTTATCTCATAATTCTGACTTTTTTTCTCACAATTACAAACTTCAGCTCAGAAATAGTCAGATAAAAAGTTGCAATTAACTTTTTACATTTTTATTTTGTGGCCTTTCTATATTGCATATGCACGTTCAGAAAACGAAAGTATAAAACTGTAGGGCAGTAAGTGAATATGCAATATAGAATTTCACATTGCACCTTAAAAAAACACCAAATGGCATGCTGGCTTTGTCATACATTAATTTTAACAACATAATTTTATACTTTTTTATACAACTTGTGGTTGTTGAATTGCAAGTGACATAATGCAGGGAAATATAGATAAATAACAGGGATGCCAAGAATCTTAGTTTGTTTTTTTGCTGTCATTGAAGTAAACTGTGTTATAAACGAACGAAATCTTTATGCAAGCCAAAGCACAAATGCTGTAAATCAAGGCAGATCAGTATACTTTATATTTTATTTGTAATATCAATATATTTCATTTGAACGTGTTACTGTAATACACATCCTCAAGAAATCTGAATGTTTCAAGGAAAATGTTAGATTGTTAGATGTAAGTAACTGGTGTAACACTTGTAAAGTTAAGTTCCCATTCAGTCAGTCACGTTCTACGTTACGTCAGTGACTGACGAATTGGGATCTCGCCCGAGAGCCCAATCACCTTCGAGTGTTAACTAAACAAGCCAATGACAGTTGGCGTGCGTGTTTCGCCACGCGCACCCCGCACCGCAGCGCGGGTATAAAAGGAGAGCGCGTGCAAACGCACATCAGCTTTTCGCTGAGGAGCCGAGCCTTCTAAGGACGAATCTCCGAGAGTGTTTGGAGGAAACAGCTGGCGTTGGTGTTACTGCGCGTCAGCGGGGGTTGCCATTCAGTGCTGCTCATCTTCGGCATGCTGCAGCTGCCATTCTGCGGTCTCGCCGCGACCTCCCCTGGGCGCTTCAGCGCTCTCTCTAAAAGAGTGTTTCCAAAAATTCTAAAAGAGCTATCCATCTGATGGGCATGATCGCTGCCCTCATGAATGAGTCATGTTCTCAGTGCGGGAACATGACCATCGCGACGTTGCGGTCTAGATACCTCCTCATTAAAGGGGGGGGTTATCCCCCTTGCCATGCCCCGCTCTAGCTCTTCCGGTTCTCGGAGGGCTACTTCGGTTCATGGTCAGGGAGACCTGAGGGTTACAGTGAGAGCTTCCTCGTCGAGTACATCTCCGCGGGCCTCTCATTCCTCAAGCATGGCGCACCACCTGGGGTTTCCGGACGAGTGTGCTGGGTGTGGGACACAGGCAGAGGACAGGGTGTCGATCGCTGCATCGGAGGGCGAGCTAGGCTCTGGAGATGACGATTAGGCTGCGCTGTCACCGTCAGGTAGAGTGGCGTTGCCCGAGTCAGATCCAGAGCTGACCGCTATGCTTTCCCGGGCTGCCGAGAGTGTCGGGCTGCACATGGAGTCAGAAGCATCTGAGGTCGCTTTGTGCCATTCACATCCCAGGCGAGCTCAACCGTGCAGCCGACGAGCTCTCACGTCAGCCCGCCCTCCCGGGAGAATGGCGACTCCACCCCGAGACAGTCCAGCTGATTTGGAGATGCTTTGGGGACGCTCAGGCAGACCTGTTT
>NW_015505369.1:1327621-1328476 GCF_001515645.1 Sinocyclocheilus grahami
CTCAGGTAGGCAGTAACACCGGACCTGCTCGGTGTCCATCACGCTTGATGCGCCATTCCCCTCTATGGACCGGATGCGTGCACTTTTTTGCTCCTCAATCAGTTCCCCATGGTCAGGTGTGGCGGAGCGCCAGACGCCAGGCTCAGCACTCGTGTGCATGCCCAAGATCAGCCCTTAGATAAACTATAGAGACAGTCACAGTTTGCAGTCCATGTTTTGAATGAGCAGGTCTTTTCGATTCAGAGAGGTCTGGTAGCACTTTGACATGAAACCCATTCTAATTCAGACTTCATAAGTGATAAATACTTTAAGTCTGTATCACTATGCATCTGGCTTCAGTTTGCTTTTATTACTGTTTTCACTCTTAAATAAAAATTATTGATTGAAGCTTTTCAATGGTTCTTTTCAGCAAGAAAAGCCTGCTGAATAGGGTTTTTAACTTGACTATTACCGAGACTCCAAAATGTATTTGGACACTTTTATAATGTCTGAATTTCATGAAGTAACTTCTGCTGACTTTTCAACCGTAGTGTAAAGGTTTATTAATGGAAGTACTGTATGAAGTCACTTCTCCAGGACACAGGTGTCCAAATACATTGTGTCTGCATTTTGAACAGTATATCTATTGTTTTATACTTTAAAACCTAACAAGCTTCTTTTATCGATTTGTTTAAAGTGTGCCTGTGCTATCTTACTTTAAAATGAAGTCATTTTGCTTAGATATTCTGTTATACAATGCATTGGCATTCATATTTTTTTAAGCATGCATTACCCTAATACTTTTAGGAGCCACTGTATATGGTTCTTTGGAGATGTAGCGGATCAGCTCATGGGGAAATATGAATAATTAACCAT
>NW_015505369.1:1339799-1389768 GCF_001515645.1 Sinocyclocheilus grahami
CAAAATATATATTGTGTGTTGGAGTGGTCCAGACGCTACAGAGATTTAAACTGTATATATATATTCCACACACAAAAATATTAAACAGCACAATATTGATGATAATAATAATAAATGTTTTACAATATTGCTGTATTTTTGAACGGTAGTATTTCTGTATCAACACAATGTCATGGCAATTTGTAATTTTTTTTTTTTAAGTATTGGTGAATTTTTAACTAATTCATATGAATTCAAGCAATGTCATTCGAATATTTTTGTACGGTCTGCTTACTCTCCATTGATGGTTATGTTTAGGAGTGGACCATCATGCATACTCTTTTGCTAAAAATTGGACGATTTTGTACAATTTACACTGTGCAAATTTATAGAATATCGCCACCTCATAAAATAGTTACATTTTCTCGTCAGAATATATATAATATTCTCATATATACATACACAGTGTGTATGTGTCTCTGTCTGTCTGTGTATAAAAATATACATTAATTCCTTATTTCATATATACCTTCCCATGTGTTTTTTTTCCTCTGAACTGAAACTGTTAAGTATACATGAAAAAAAAACCATGGAGTCCATATGAAAGCTACCTCCCACATCAAGGTAAACATCGTACTATTGTAAGAACCCCTGCTGAGTGAATGATTGGAAACATGAAATGCAGCTACATTACAAGATAAATAATATTGTAAACTATATACACACATGCATGTAGTTCTTTGCTTGTCTTTGCCATTCTTTCATGTCATCTGTATTTATTTTGACTGTTTGAACAGACAGCATTCGTTTCCAGAGAGAGAGAGAGAGAGAGAGGCAGAGAGCAGCCCAGATGTAACGCATCAGTGAGCGGCAGATTTGATTGTGTGTGATGGTCCTGAGGTTGTGAGACGCTAGAGAGAGGCGTGTGCCACAGATACGTGAGGTCATCAATTTAACAGACAGACTTTATTTGTCTGTTTCTTTTTCTTCCCACTCTCAGTTTTTGCCCATGCACATAAACACACGACACAAACACATCTCCTGCACCTCATCAGTGCTCTCTTTCTCTTTCATTTATTTGACTGTGCATGTGAATAGTTATGTGTTATTCATGTACTGCAAATAATGAACAGACTTTTTATATATATTAGTGATCTGCTTCTCAGGGTCCAGTAGAAGATTTGATTGAACCGAACCGATCATTCCTACTGGACAGTACATTTTCATATCTTCAGTAAATTTGTCTTAATTTTTAAAGATGAAAATCATATTAGTTCATTTATTTTCATCGCTTCGGTTGTAGTGGGTGTAGCATTCCTGTAGCTCAAATTAGATCATGGTGTTAGCAACGCCACTGTCATGGGTTCGTTATTTTAAATTGTAATAATATTTCAAAATATGACAATTTTTGCTATATTATTGATCAAATAAATTCAGCCGTGGAAAGTATGGGAGACTTCTTTCAAAAATATTTTAAAAATATCACCAATCCTGAACTTTAGAACAGTATTTTATTTGAAGATTTTGCAATATTTTTTTTTATAATTTGCAATATATTATTCTTTTTTACTAATAAGTCGTTTAATATAAGTCAATAGATATACATTGTACTCTTTCTAATTTGATTATGTCATGCTTCATGGGACTCAAACCTGTCATAAAAAAGAAAATGCAACAATTTCAACTTTATTTCTCATAATTGTGACTTTCATATTTTATTATTTTAAACTTTATCTTTATAGTTACCTGATTAATTTTTCACTCCTAAAGGGGAAACGAGCTTCAATAGTTATGCATTAACTTATTCACAGTTTTTTTTTTAAATAGTGATCATTTTATTGTTTTTTTCTTATAAAATGTTAATTCAATTTCACTTTCCATCCATAGTCTTTTGTAATATTAATTTAATAGTGCCATAGTGAAATCAGCCTTCAGGAAGTCACATCATATTGGTGCAAAGCACAAATATAAGTGTTTGCGATGAATGAGATGTTTTTTGGCATTAATTGGTATTTCACATTCCTGCTTGATAATATTATAAAAATCTGTATGATATCTACATATCAAAATCATTTTTAAAAGATATCAAAATCAAGTTGACATCTTTATTTAAGCTAATGTCAATCCATCATTTATCAATGGCTAACTTTTGCGCTTTATTTCAGTCCTGGTAGACATCAAGTTATTTTCTTGCTCCCTCAAGTCTGAATACCCTTTATTAGAAACACATACTTAAAATACAAACATATTCAGTTTTTACACTTCATAAGGTAGTGCATAGCAGGAATGATCCAGGAATGCTTTTATGAAAGTGCTACAAACAGCCTTCTAGCTGCAAAAAATTACAGACAGAGTGAGAAAGAGAACGAGAAAGAGAAAGAGAGATGAATTGGAAGCAGGCAGAGAGGGGCGGAAAACAGCTCTTTCATTTTCTGCATTGGGGACTTGGCTAAAACATGGTAAATCATGGCCGCGGGACAGCAACTAGGAATGGCATTGACAGGATATAAAACATTGCATGTACTCGGTTGGCTCTCACTCATCCCACATGCATACGCACACACACACACACACAATCACGCTGTCTGTGTTCCACATAATGGAGAGACCATCTACCATCTCCTCTCGAGATGGAATAGAGAGTTAAATGGAAGTGGGCAGAGAGGAAGGATGGGGGAAGGGAAGGAGTGATAGAGACAGATGTGTAGAGATGAAGCGATGGGTAAATGGACACATACAGGAAGCTGAGATAGAGTGAGTATCCCACACAGGAAGTAGTTCTGCTCTACATTCTACAACCCAGTTAACTCAAGTAATGAGAACAATGTTAAAATTAAATCCACACTGAGTGTTAACAACCAAACTAAACTGTTTTGGCTTTTGGAATGACAACCATATTTATTTGAAATATATATATTTTTTTACTTTATTAATGTTTTTAATGTCACTTTTGATCAATTTAATGCTTCCGTGCTGAATAAATTTAATTGCTTTAAGTTTAATTTAACTTTTGAATGGTAGTGTTTTAAGATTTTGCATGTTTTAATGAATTGCAAATTTATACAAATAATTGGTGACTTTAAAGGTGCAGTAAGCGATTTCTGAGAAACTCTGTTGAAAGTTGATCGGACCGAGCACCAAAACACACTTGTAGCTAGGGATGGGTATCGTTAAGGTTTTAACGGTATTACTACTCTTATCGATACTACTTATCGATTCGGTACTTTAACTGTATTCTTATTGGTACTTTTTGTTTTATATATATATATATATATAAGAGCAGAATTGACATAAATTAATTTAAAACATCCATTTGTAAATGCACCAGTGTGCAGGCATTTTTAGTGTTTTATACATAAGATACAGTAAGAACATGAATAAAGAAACAAAAGTAAAACAAACTGACAAATACAATAAAACAAATATACAAATGAAATGAAATAAACAGTGCTGTCATTTTTCCATGAAGTTCTACTAACATTACTGTTCAGGTAAGTAATAGCCTACAAAAGAAATCTAAAAGTAATCAAATGTAAATGAACACTGCATAGTTTTCATTGTATGTATTGACAGATTAATGCTTATTAAAGCTATAACGTTATTCAGATTAAGAGCAGATTTGCATTTCGATGGCCCAAGCGCCAGTCTGTCACTTTAAGACAATATGTTGACACACATCGGATTTTCTCCCAACTGTTCTCCTCCACTTAAGACATAAACTGTGTAACTAATACTCTCCAAGCCGGCCATTTGGACATATTTTTGTGTGTATTTGATCGTTTGGACATGCGCCCGAAGCTCAAAGTGTAATTTGTTTGTCCGTTTTGGAGCGCACCACGCGCACACATTTCAGCCTGAGGAACAGCGTTTCTTGTGCGGATTGTGCTTTACATTTTATTATTTTATTATTATTTATGTCCCACAATTTAGCAACAGTGTAAGACGGTATCTTACAACAATCACCGACTGAGCTGATTCTGACGTTAAGTTTGGGTTTTAGGGAGGAACGAATGCGCACCGCTGTGAAGGGAAAGAAGGCGTGCAATACGAAACGCAGCTAGTTTTTAATAGCTTTACCTCATGTCTTCTTTTGTATAATCCTTAGAAGCCAAAATCGAAATAAAAAAATTTAATTAGCTTAATAAAACAGCCACAGGCCTAAAGTGTAAGCAGACGTTTGAATGTTTAGTTCTCTCTTCTATCATAATTAAACAGGGCTTTCATGTTGCGCGTGCTGAAGCTCCTCCGCGTGAGCGCAATCTCGCTTCTGAATTGCGAATAGCAAAAATGCATCATAGACAAATGTTTAAAAAACAGCTGGCGACTCTGGTGAGATAGAATTTGCAAGATATTGTATATATAGCAATAATAAATGTATGTGTGTTTTATTAATTTCTCCAGTAACGATAGCAGAACCGTTAACGTCAGAGCTTATCGATACTCCGTTCTTTCATAATTTAGCCCTGGGACCGATTAAATACCGGGTTTCGGTACCCATCCCTACTTGTAGCCAATGACAAGTAAGGGGTGTCCAGTAGTGATGGGGAGGTGCCTGTGTTGAATAGCATGCTTAGAAATTTGGGGGCGGAGGCAAGATAGGGGTGTGATTCTTTTGGGTAGGGGCGTGTTTGTTTTGGTGATTTCAAATATCAACAGCATTTCTCAGAAATCGCTTACTGCACCTTTAAGTACCAATTACTACCAATACTAATCATTTTATATTGTGCCGTTTCTAATTTGATTATGTCATGCTTCTTGAGACAAGTATCGCCAAGATCATTCACTTATAATTTTTGATTTTGTTTCAAATCAGAGATGGCAAATGTGGAGTTGGTTGTTTTGGTTCATGGATTATGGTTGGATCATGGTTTGGTATACTGTGAAAAATAGTGTGGTAACAGTTTAAATGACTTGTTAGCAGGTAGGCAGTTTTATTCAATAATTTTAAATGCACACTCTGAGAAAAAAGGTACAAAACTGTCACTGGGGTGATGCTCATATACTAATATGCACACTTTAGGTACTAAAATTTTTAAGTGGAGGCCTTCATGCATTCTTACTTATTTACACTGTTAAAGAGTGTTTCTCTGTTTCTCATGCTAAACATGGCCAAAGTAAAAAAAAAGAGAATTTCTGTGCCAAATTTTTTGACCATGAAATCAACAGTCACCAAAGAAGTGTATTTTTGGTTGTGAGGAAAAGCTAACCTTGCTAACCAAAGTCAATAACGTTTTTGTTCCTGTTTTATGTTGATGTCACAGCTTGCAGATGGTTGCTACGCAAAGGCTTCTCGTGCTCTGCCCACGGCACACCTCCAGGAGCTCGACTGTTTTTGGAGAGGAGCGTAAAGCTGTATCTGTTTATTATAAATCTGGTAAAACTAAAGACTCTTCGGAGATGTGAAGGATGCAATACTACTCTATAGCTAACCAATATTAACATGAGATTGGCAGAAACTGTGTGTTATGACCTGTGTATATTTAAGGTACTAATACGTACCATTTAGGGGTAGCATTTAGCATTTGTACCTCTGAGTACTGTCCAAGTAACAGCTTTGTACCTTCTTTTCTGTGAGTATATATATAAAGTCATCTACTTCTACCCCAGAGGGTTAAGTTAATAATAGAAAAATTTTCTAAAATGTTCTCTTTTTTTTCTTGCATGAATAAAATCTGTTAAATTCGATGTTTCCACAGAAAAGCACATTGTTTTAGGTTACATGAAAAAAAATTCATAATTTAGGGGATTCACTCCAGTTATCACTGCTAAACCTTATCACCGCAGTGTGCATTTGGCCAAATACTTCTAACATGCATCCAAACAACCACGAGCTCTGAGCTTTCAAGAAATTAAACAGTGCGGTTTGTTTGCTTTCATTCCAAATGAGTCTGAAATTTCATTAGAACCGAGAGCCCGAGAACATCAAGCCTCTCAATAGGCTTAACGACACCCATGATTTCTCTTTTCTCGTTGAATATGGAGAGACTATAAAAATGTAATCAATACGTTCTAAATCAAATTGGTTTTTATATTTGTTCCTTTCAAAATATAATATGCAATCATGGAGTGCATGGGCCTGCAGTCAGATTTATTTCGATTATTGGGGACAAAGAAGATGTCAGCCTTGTGTTTCATTGCAGGTCTGTTGAGTGATCGAGTGGGACGAGAATGAATGTTTGACAAAGAGTGAAATATAGATGCTACAGAGACAAACATCACCTGCCACACATACAAACGCACACAATTCTCAGAGCAAAACACTATCAACAACCACAGCAGGGTGGAAAGCAATGAAACTCTTATATCGTCTGAGACACATGCAAGCACTAACGCACCGACTTCATGGTACAGATATATCACACATTTCTATCTAAAGCTAAACAATATATACATATATTCATGATTCACATGCATTATTCACATGAGAGACCATTTCATGTGGTATATCTGAGGCCATAAAGTCTAAATGCATTATTGCAAGCGTATATATGACCATCATGTAAAAGTGCAGTTGGTTCACCGCAGACTAAAATGAATGTGTACACCCAGATGCCAGCATGATTACACGTATGCTTTTATCCAAATTTGTCAAGAACACTTATATTTCATGCCAAAATAAAAAAGTTATTTTGCATAAAGAAAAGGAAGTCTATTTTAAGACTATTAAGATATTTTATATTCGTTTTCTTCCTCTTCTTCTTATAACTATAAATGAATGTATTACTTGTTAATATATTACAATTAATATTTATTATTAAAATTAATAAGTATAATTTGTTATAAATATATCTAACACACACACACACACACACACACACATATATATATATATATATATATATACAATTATTTATGAATATGACAAGCAGATTCTTGTCATTTCATTATCAATCTATAATATATATATATTATATAATTATATAAAATATTTATAAATATATTTGTAATATTATATATCTATAACATTTTTATCACACACACACACACACGCATATATATACAGTGGGTACGGAAAGTATTCAGACCCCCTTAAATTTTTCACTCTTTGTGATATTGCAGCCATTTGCTAAAATCATTTCAGTTATTTTTTTTTCCTCATTAATGTACACACAGCACCCCATATTGACAGAAAAACACAGCATTGTTGACATTTTTGCAGATTTATTAAAAAAGAAAAACTGAAATATCACATGGTCCTAAGTATTCAGACCCTTTGCTCAGTATTTAGTAGAAGCACCCTTTTGATCTAATACAGCCATGAGTCTTTTTGGGAAAGATGCAACAAGTTTTTCACACCTGGATTTGGGGATCCTCTGCCATTCCTCCTTGCAGATCCTCTCCAGTTCTGTCAGGTTGGATGGTAAACGTTGGTGGACAGCCATTTTTAGGTCTCTCCAGAGATGCTCAATTGGGTTTAGGTCAGGGCTCTGGCTGGGCCATTCAAGAACAGTCACAGAGTTGTTGTGAAGCCACTCCTTTGTTATTTTAGCTGTGTGCTTAGGGTCATTGTCTTGTTGGAAGGTAAACCTTCGGGCCAGTCTGAGGTCCTGAGCACTCTGGTGAAGGTTTTCGTCCAGGATATCCCTGTACTTGTCCGCATTCATCTTTCCCTCGATTGCCACCAGTCGTCCTGTCCCTGCAGCTGAAAAACACCCCCACAGCATGATGCTGCCACCACCATGCTTCACTGTTGGGACTGTATTGGACAGGTGATGAGCAGTGCCTGGTTTTCTCCACACATACCGCTTAGAATTAAAGCCAAAATGTTCTATCTTGGTCTCATCAGACCAGATAATCTTATTTATCACCATCTTGGAGTCCTTCAGGTGTTTTTTAGCAAACTCCATGTGGGCTTTCATGTGTCTTGCACTGAGGAGAGGCTTCCGTCGGGCCACTCTGCCATAAAGCCCCGACTGGTGGAGGGCTGCAGTGATGGTTGACTTTCTACAACTTTCTCCCATCTCCCGACTGCATCTATGGAGCTCAGCCACAGTGATCTTTGGGTTCTTCTTTACCTCTCTCACCAAGGCTCTTCTCCCCCGATATAAAATATGCTACGCTGTCATGTGACCCTCACAAACATGTCGAGCAGTCATTGTTTCACACAGTTGCCGTCCCATCTCTACAATAAAGTTTTCTGTTCTTCCTTCTTTTATTGTCACACTTTCAGAGCCGATGGGAAGAGAGAGGGAAGAGTGATTGATCCACCTCTGTGGTTTAGCATTAGTGGAGGGGAGAGATGGGATTGAGAGTTCAGTCTCTCTGAAGAGAATCAACTTCATTCTGGATTCTGAATTCAAACACAGACACTCAAAGAATTTACAAGTAAGAGGTGAGGAGAGGGTCAACACTCTAACTTTCTTGTTTTTTTCATAGATAGATAGATTCAAAGAATTTTACATCTATCTATCTATCTATCTATCTATCTATCTATCTATCTATCTATCGTTCTGTCGTATTGTGTGTGGGGGATGAGGTGTCCTGGTCGAATGGCAGTTGCAGCTTAGCGAAAGAGTAACATCAGTCATGATTGAGCTGTCTCTATGAGATGTGCTGTTACAGAACAACAGACCTTTGTAAGCCCTGTCAAAACATTCCACATTTTGTAGAAGCAGCATTGTGGCACTGTGACTCCTCACCCTGATCAGTGCTCCAGTTCTCCATGACTTCCGAAAGGTGATACGTGTAGCGCACACCCTTGGACCCACAGGCGCAGAGCTGTCAAAGTGACAATGAACAAAACACTGTATGGGTTAAACATTACAAATGCAACCTGATATTTTGCAAATGCACTCTACTGCTCAAAAGTTTGGGGTTTTTGAAATAAGTCTCTTATGTTCACCAGCTGTTGATCAAAATACAGTAAAAACAGTAAGACTGTGAAATATATTTACAATTTAAAATAACTGTTTTCTATTTTAATTTATTGTAAAATGTAATTTATTCCTGTGATGGCAAAGCTGAATTTTCAGCATCATTACTCCAGTCTTCAGTGTCACATGATTCTTTCAGAAATCATTCTATGCTGCTCAAGAAAGATTTATTATTATTATCAATATACAGAAACAGTTGTGCTGCCTAATATTTTTGTGGAAACCGTGATATATTTTTACAGGATTCTTTGATTCAAAAGAACTGCATTTAAAAGTCTTTACTGTCAATTTAAATCAAACTAATGTGTTTCTTTGAAAAATCTTATTGATCCAAAACCTTTTAACCTTAGTGTAAAACCTTGCAAAAATGTGCTATAAATATGTGCTGCTTTACTGTTAACATGTATATTTTGTGTTTCAATATTTACTGTGAAGTCAACATGAGAACATATTAAAATAGGCAAAGAACCTTCACAACACTGAAACTCATTCAGGTCTGACTTGTGTTTTTTTCCTTTCTCTCTCTCTCTTTCACACACACTCTCCCATGTTTTCTGCACTTCATCTCTGCTCAGTCTTGGTGTACTAATCTAGTTCTTAAACATGGCATTGTGCACTATGAAGATTGTTGATATTCCCCATTTATAAAGACTGGAATACAATACACAGCTTTTGCATGTTTTGCAAAGTTGATGCTAGTTGCTACAAGTCATGGGTCAGTCTGCAGATTTTGGATAGCTGGAGTTGACTGATTTTACAGAAAATTACATAATGTGTGATGGGCAAAACGTTTTTTTTTTTTAGCTTCAGACTATGTTTCAATTCAGTTGGAGGATATCAAACATGTTTGATATTTTGAGTCGATTTTAGAACACATTGGCCCGGTTTCACAGACAGGGCTTAGACTAAGCCAGGATTAGGCCATAGTTCAATTAGGACATTTAGGTGATTTTTTATAAACGTGCTTGGAAAAAAACATTACTGGTGTGCTTTTTGAGACAAAACAAAGGCACTGATATGTTTTAAGATCAGTCAGTGCAAGTTTCTATCAGTTGAAACAGCTCAGACTTACATTTTAGTCTAGGACTAGGCTTAAGCCTTGTCTGTGAAACCGGGGGATTATGTTTTAATTTGTCTTGTATCGCCACACGTTTTCATGTTTTTGTGTGAGCTTGTTGTGTTCATAATTTTTGAACTCTGGTAGCGAGTGATTATCAGTTGTTGAAGCCCAGTTTTACTCTGTAAACATTTAACACAAAAACTGTTTTAAAATCAGTTCACATGTTGCTTTCCAGTCTTAAATTGCTTTGGATCATCTACTAAATGAATACATGTAAATGTTGACATTAAAAATGTCAAGGTGTGAATTTGGGCCCTTAAAATTGGATGGACATCAGACAGGGTCAGTATTTGGTTGCTTAGAATTGGCAGTCAGCCTCTGCTGGTAGATGTCATAACTACACCTTTTTGTTTCTCTATTGAAGGCCATTCTAAATTAGCTGTATATTCTGAAGTCTTATATATATATATATATATATATATATATATATATTATAGTAGATGTTTTACCAGTGCACGGCTGTTTTTGGAGGTTCTTATAAACGTGAAATATATTTTTAGCTTTAGGCAGCCTTCGACGTCACACCTCAGGATAGTCACTATTGAAGGGTTTGTGTGCATTCTGACATCAGTCAATCAGTGTCGTCATGATGTCACTTTGGCCCCAGAATAATTAGTCACATGACATTTTATGGCTCAGGTGATAGGCTCCAAAAAATTGAGCATGAGCAAAGATGCACGGTTGTGTATTTTAATGGGCATTGAGGTGAATAGGAATGTTCTGATATCTTTTTCCAGGTATTACAGACCTACTTGTGGTATTAATTCAGTCTGTCATGCAGTGCAATATTATATGAAATCCAGTTATATTTTTCTCTTCTACTCTGGATCCCTCTAGTCTTGATTTCCTAATACAAAGAGTAACAATATATGTGATCAACATAAATCTGTGTGTGTGCTTCTATCTAATCTGAGAGCCCTTTGTGCCCCTGCTGCTAGATTTGGGTTAAGTGAAAATCACCCACCACTCGTCACAGAATCTATCCCACCCTCCCGGTTAATATGGCTTTTATTCCATTTCCATTTTCATAGAGTCATTTTGCCCCTCTTTTATAAAAGGTCATAAAATATATAGTGAATTTTTTAAGTATTCTGCATAACATTTACATTTTCTATTGTATAGATGTGATCAGGGGAAGAAGACTGAATAAAACATTCATGTCAGAGGCCATTTCTTCAGTGACATTTGAAGCTGTATCTATCATCGCTCTCTCTCTCTCTCGCTAGAGCATGCAGGGGGACAAATGATGGTGCAGTGTTTAATGGCGGCCTCCGCGAATAAAATTCCTACTCTGCCTTCACATTATTGCCCGCTGGCTAGTCGATGAAAACACATTTTCCAGAGATAAGAGAAAAGTCAAATAGAAATGTTGCTTCGTTGTGAGTGGTTTGCGTGTATTAGTGTGTGTGGGTTTCTGAAAATTGAAACATGTCAGTGAAAAATCCCCATTTCAAAGATTCACCTTCTTGCTTGCAACACGTAACAGTAATGCACAGCAGATAGTCCAATGCAGTAACCACGTTTATGATCCATATGTTGCATAAGGCATTCAGATCTGAATTTAACATTTGCCACAATAGTACTTGACATGTGAACTGATTTGATTGGTCTGAGTGAGCAGTGTGCTGGGGCAGGGCAAATCATTTTCAGAGGCTGAATAGGAAAAGCAGAAAATAAATTCCTTGGCATGCTAATTGCAACAAATGTTCAATTATAAGTTTTATATATTTACGAAACACTACTAAAAACTGCTTTGATGCACTGACATGCTAACTGCATCAAAGCATAAATAATAAAGCATAAAATCAATTCCTTGACATGCTAATTGCAACAAATGGTTAATTATAAGGTTTATACATTTACAAAACACTATACAACACCTAAAAAGTAAAGTATCGTGAATTACATTTGTCAAAATAATCCCATATATACAGTTGCTAAATAAAAGTCACATAAAAATTGGCCACTGAATTTAATTTTGACCAGATTTGTAAGATATTTTGATGGTTCCTTTCTTTTTAAATAACTCTTTAATTAAAAGAATCTATTTTCAAGCTAGGATACGTCATATGTACAGTATGCTGTATGAATGCATTATCCATAAATACATACAAACTCACATAACACTTGTGTTTATTTGGTTATCAGTTTTTGAAACGGCACAATTGCACATAAAATTACAATTTAAAAAAATTATGCCTGCCTCTTTAGGGCTGTTTATGAGAGATGCTATGTGCACCTGCTCTTTAGAGCTCTACACTAATTTGTCTCTCTCTTACACACACACATCTATACACACTACGTGGTTCAGATGAGTTTTAGTAGGAAAAGTTGCTTTTTATTGGTATATTTGTTATATATTATTCTTATTTTCACACGCAGTAAGTCTGAACTGAACCTATCACTCACATACATTTTGACACATTAAGTCATAACGCATTTCTTATAATGGCATGCTACAAAATTAAATCAGCAATGATTGTATTCAACAACAAGAGCGTTTGATTCTTTGTTAATAATTTTGTTGTAGATTTTCTGTCTCATTTTACCATGACACACAGTAGCTGGGATTTCTGATATCGTAGTAGCTCTTGTTTTGTTTGTGTGTGTGTGTGTGTGTGTGTGTTTTTCTATCATTGTATGTCTAACATACAATGATAGAAAAGACCTGACTTATCACACAAAGACCAGTGTGCAAAATTTGGCTGTGTAATTCACCAAAAAGTGGCCCATTTTACCTGACTTTACCCTATGAAATGAACGCAGACCCTTTTCACTCAGTCCTCCATGGAAAAACTTTGCAAGCATCACTTCATTTTGACAGTAACAAAGACCCGGTGCTCTTATACACACAGTGTGAAGTAAATCATGGTGTCTCCTTTAACATGTAACCTTAAAAAATGGCCTTCCTCAAGGTACTATAGGTCCTCTTAGGTTTGATTAAATCAATGCTATAAAATGTAACCCCCAAAACAAAAGATACTGCAGAAAGACGTGAAAATAAGCAGCAGAAGAGGGTCTCTCCTCTCCACGTGTGAACGCATATCATGGCAGACTCTTCTGAGGGAGGGGAGGAGTAACCACACACACACACACACACACACACACTCACTCTCGCTCCGCCATGCTAGTACGGAGGCTATGCACTCGTCGCTGCTCTCTGACCCCAGTGGCAGTCCTTTCTTCCTCTGCCGCGGTCTAGACTCGCTCCCCCTCTCCGCCAGTCAGAGCGAGGCTCGCCGCCTGCCTGCGCCGCTTCTCCCGCGTCTCGCCGCCAGCTCGCCGGAGGGTCTCCCAGGGTCGAGGGTCCTGCCCCTGCCCGGCTCCGAGTGCCACCTCTTCGGCTACCGACATCTGCATTCCCCGGCGTGTATGGAGCAACATCTTTAGAGGTGGGCGAGAGAGAAAGAGGGTCTTTCAACCTCTTCTGCTGTGTTATGCAGCCTGGAAATGTACGCTTAGACAGGGAGCGAGGAAAAAAAATAAAAAAAGACACAAAAGGGTTAGAGGTGGCTTGTCATTGAACGGCGGTGTCAGCGCAGCTACTCACCCGGGGAACGATCACCCTTCGCGGCGGGCGCGTTGGACACATTTACCCGCGACTTTGCGTGTTTTTAACTCGAAATGTCGGTGATATTGTAGTCGGGGGTGATGTAGGTTCAAGTTGATCTCTTTTGCTCTCTCTCTGAAGAGTGCAGTCCGCACTTGAAACATGATTTGCAGCCTTTATTTTGCTCGTTCCCTCGCATTGTTCAGCCGGAAGCTGTAGAGTTGAGCGCAAATAAATATCACGCGGTTATGTATTAAACGCAACGGCAGATTTTTACGCAGCTAAGCTAGTGGTTGCTAGCTAGCAGAGGTGAGGAAAGTGATTTTTTATTTTTTATTTTTTGCATGAGGATGAATATTGTTTTATGCACAAAAAAAATGAGTTATTTGTATTTTACTGAAAAAGTTAAATTAATGGCAGATACGTGACAGGAAAATACTGTATTTCGTTTTTAAAAACTGTAGTAAGTTTACAGCATATCAGCATAATGTCGTGTATTTGATAGTACATTTATATTAAATTAAAATGAATGCAATTATAATTATGGTTGTTATTTCTGTCACTTGTACAGTGCTGTATATGCAAGTACAGTAAGCATAAATAACACTTGCAGGGGGGGGGTGGAATATTAGCACTTTTGCAAAATTGCATAATAATGGTATGAAGTAAAGCTACAGACATGTTGAACAGGGGAGAGGGAAAACAAGACTCATAAATTAGAAAATACTACTACTACTAATAATAGTTATAGTTATATTATTAATAGTTAATAATAATAATTAATCAGTAATAATAATAATTCATCAATAAAAAAACATCCAATTGATTGACAGAATACTACTGACGAATGCTTGCATGTCTAACACTACAGAACAAAATGCAAGAATTCAGAATTAATTTGCATCACATTTTGAATGCCTTTAGTCTTGTACATATTAAACATGTTGTGTTTAGTTGAATAATGTGATTTGTACACACTGCTGCAGTAGATAACATGGAGAGAGCAGTGTCACGCTTTACTCATTTTTTTTAGGATGTGCGATGATGGGTTGCCTCATTAAATGATGTCTAGCTAAATCTAGTGCGGTAAACGTACTTTGTGGCAGATGTTCCTGTGCAAAATCAGTGATTATTGCTGCATGCATTTAAACCGTAAATAGTGGTCAATGGGATTGTTTTCCCATGTAAGTATTATTTTGTTTTATTACTTGTATTATTTGTATATATCTTTCAAAGAATAAAGTGTAAACTGACAGCAACATGCTATACAGTTTCTACAGTAAATATGTTATAACATCTTTTAAAGTAAGTGAGTGAAAGTTGTTTTGAGAGGGTTAGATGACGTAGTTAAGGGTTAGGTCAGTAGGCCTTATGTATCATGTTTTGTTTTCAACACTCTTGCTTAGATTTTGTTGTCAGCGTGGTTAAGGTTTGGATCATGGTATATTGTTCAGTCATTGATCTGTCATTAGAGTTTTGGTTAAATTTGATAAAAAATAAATTAGAAGATTCTGAACAACTTTATTAGTGATCAGCATGAAAGTTGTTTTTATCATACATTTAAAGTGGAAATGAAATGAAAATTATTATAAATGATAATTATTAGATGTTTGCCAGAAAAACGTTAAATATTTAAGCAGATGTATTCTAGAAAATAAAATTGATATTAAATGTAACCTAAGTTTGAGTTTAATGTAGTAACATCTAAATTAACGTTTTTGTTCTCTACAAGTCAAAAATATGCTTTAATATGACTAAATACACCAAAAAAAACAACAAATGGCATTTTTTAGGTAGAAATGTAATGATTGTCCATTTTCAATCACTCTTTACATTCATATAAAGAATATAGACTTTCTACAAAGCAAATATTGTACATAATTTAAAAAAAATTTGAAATACAACTTCAGCTATTTAGCCATTTCCATGTTTTACCATCTATTTTTTTTGTATTATTATTATTATTATTCTGTATTACAGTCATTTTATGCAATTGATTATCAAATCATAATCTTTATTCTGTCACTCTTTCTTCCCAGATAGTATCTCGTCCTTCATCTCGGCATTGTCAAGGGTTCTTTTCGGCGTTTAAGTGGTGGTTCTGAAGGATGCTGACTGCGTGGGTCGCTCCAGGGTCCTGGTGAAGTGTCTCATGTGTCACGTGGAGAAAGAATGGCCCACGGAATGCCGTCACAAGGCAAAGTGACCATCTCGGTGGACGAGTACAGCTCCAACCCCACGCAGGCCTTCACCCACTACAACATTAACCAGAGCCGCTTTCAACCGCCACACGTGCATATGTGAGTAACAAGGGACAATGCACAGAAATACAGTTCAGTTTGCTTTTTTATGCATTCCGTTTATGGTTGTGAGTCAATTTAGGTTTTAGCTGTTCTGTTTTGTGTTCACTTTGAAATTAAGAAATGCATCAATTCATACGTTTTTTTCTTGGTCTGTCAGGCTCGTCGTATCACAGAGCCTTATATGTCTAACATGGTGTTTGTTCCTAAATAAGCAAACTTTGTAATAGGTTTGGACTGCATCAGACACACGATACCTTTAATAGCATAATGGTCTATGCGGGTCAGACAGAAATAGATAGTTACTTTTACGATTTTAGCTGTGGCACAATATTACATATTTCAGGTGAAACGTACACTGAGCTCTTTGTCAAATACATTTTCATGGTCTGCATTATGTGCAATTTAAAACCGGATTGTTCACTCAATCACTCTACGTGTAGTGGTTTGTGGTTTGGAGGAAAAAGTCTTTGCAGCAGACATGCTGTTTGAGCATTATTCATTTTTGGGTAAAGTCTTCCAGACTGTTGAATATGATGATACAATTACTACTGTAGCATGCTGGTGTTATTACAAAAGCTTTTACATCATTCCAATTCTTATTGTCTGTTTTATAGGCTGATAATTTTGCACAAAAGTATAACCTGAGCCGTTTTAACACAGCGCGGGTTTTTTTGAGCTGTAATATGAGGAAGATTAAAAAGGCTGCATCATTATTTAAAGTCATTGGTGTTTGCATCACAGTCGCATCATGTAGTTTAACGTCGCGAGGCCCGTGATTCCTCTCTAGCTGCAGCCTTGCTTCATCCACTACTTTCTCCTTAATCACCTCCTTGCTTATAGAGCTGTGTGTTCTGGGAAAGCAAAGGCTTGTTTAGATTGGGGAGATAATGATTGTGTTTACCAGAGGCTAGCGTTGCTGGACATAAACACACACAACTGCACATTCATTGAAGAAATGGGGGACCTTTAGAAAAGGCCTTTTTCTATCATGTTTTTAGTTTCTTGTCAGCATGCACTGTGATTTTGCTTTACTTTAAAGCTGCATCTGCCTGATATGGTCCTTTAAGTCAGCCTGAAAAAATAAAATAACAATAAAAAATCTGTGAAATTTATGAAGAAAGAAAAAAGAAACGGCAGCTGTGGTTGCCTGAACTTTACTGTAAAAATAAATATGGTAGCAATATTCTCCGATTGAAATTAAATGTACAGTAATCAATGTATATTTCATTAACTGAAATAATGTTAATATATACCAAATTACTCAAATCTGAATTACTAAAAATTCAATTTTTTCCATTGAAATTTTTCTGGACTCCTTTTTAATGGTTACATTTAATTTTATTAATCAAAAAGCATGTCTAATTAATTAAAATCATGAAACTTAATTTAACATCAATTTATTAAAAGTTTAACACGCATTACATGTTTAGGGTCCTATGAAATGTTTTATTTTTTACAACCTTATGTTTTACTGTTACCAAATTCTGTGTTTTAGTATGTCTAATTATTTGAAAGCATAAAAACAAGTTTCAATTATTCTTACAATAGCCTTACGATTTTTTTCCCCTCAGAAATTCTGTGTTGAGTATTTAAATTTTTAAGGCATAAAGCATTTATTAAATTTATCTTTTAAATAATGAAAATTAAACACATTTAATTTTTGGGGAAAATAAAGGGGATTTAATATTACAGTTAAATATTGTATGATTATTCCTCAAAAATTTGGTTTTAATAATTTTAGTAGTAGTTAGGGCTGCACGATAAAGGCATAAAGCATTTATTTAATTTATCTTTTAAATAATGAAAATTAAACACTTTTTTTTTTTTAAATAAAGGGGATTTAATATTATAGTTCAAATATTGAAGAAATATTGTATGATTATTCCTTAAAAATTAGGTTTTAATCATTTTAGTAGTAGTTAGGGCTGCACGATAAAGGCATAAAGCATTTATTTAATTTATCTTTTAAATAATGAAAATTAAACACTTTTTTTTTTTAAATAAAGGGGATTTAATATTATAGTTCAAATATTGAAGAAATATTGTATGATTATTCCTTAAAAATTAGGTTTTAATCATTTTAGTAGTAGTTAGGGCTGCAGGATAAATCGCATGCGATATTTAACGCGCATCTTGTCAGTAAAGCCGGTTTGAGCAGCATTAACTACACAGAGCCGTTGTTCACAGACAAGCTGCGCAAAACCACGTTCATATTCGCTCGATTTTTTGCGCAGCTCGTCAGTGAACAATGACTCTGTGTAGTTAATGCTGCTCAATGTGAAAGCCCGCAGGTGATGGAGATTCACCGCTGATTAAAGAACCGGCTTTACTGACAAGATGCACGTTAAATATCGCATGCGATTTATTGTGCAGCCCTAGTAGTAGTAGTAGTGTTACGTACATTCTACTGAACAACAGTAATATATTTCTGTTGCGTGCGCGCTTCTGTACGAGTAGTAAACAAAACTGCGCGTCTGCGCCATTCATTAGCACACAGAATTCATATTTAAATAGTCGTTTTGCGGCTTAATATTTACAAATACTAGTGGGAGTGGGAGTGTACTCACTTGTGTGTGCGCGCGCATCGGGCCGGAACTCCACTGTGCGCCATACAGAGAGCGCGACCATGTAACGTAGAAACTGAAATGACATGCCGTCGTGTAAATAAGATAAATAACATTAGGCTATTTAGTTTGTTTAATAAAAGAACAAGGTATAGACCTGTTCTATAGAAAAGGTAACTTTAAATGTCTTCTGTTGTGATCTGGCGCTATAGAGAAAATAAAAGTAAAAAAAAATATTAAATTAACTTGACCTTCAAGGGGGGCGGGGGGTGCCGTTGGGAGGGCGGGCCGCCCCCCTAATATAATGGCAGGGGAAACACTGATAAATATATTTTTTACGTTGGAATAATGTGTATAGATGAATTGTGCACCACACCAGGAACATGGTTTAACAAATAGGCTTTGTTTGGATTTCACCTTGACTTCATGCGGCCCTCGTGTAGGTGGTTTAGCAGGGAATTTCGTTACGCTACACAGTAGACAGTGTGTGTTCAGATGATCGTGGCCATGACCCAGTTATGCACATGGCCCCTATGCATCGACAGCAATTACCCTCGTTAAGGCTCGCCAACATGACCTCAGGAGTCAGAGGAAGACTTAGGAAGAAACGTTTTTCTTTTGTGCAGCATTCTGGCCAAGAACTAGCACATTTGTCAGTTTTGGTTCCCTCCCCTTTCTTTTAGGAACCTATTTGTTTTTTTTGTGGGGGTTTTTTTCTCTTCTTGTTTGCGTGGAGCAAATTCATAGCAACAGAAAGCATATGCTCCGGTGCTAGCCATGTCATGTCAACTAGTGAAGCTTGTGTGATTTTTGGGAAGCTGATTTGTTGAAAGGAAATGCTGAGCACATTGTTTAACAATATCTACGGCTACGTCCACACGAAGCCAGAGCTTTCCCTATCCGATCTTTTTTTTTTTCATTCGTCTCAAGAAATATCTGCGTCCACACGAAACCACGAAACCGACACAAAACGATGTAGTATACATGCCAGACCAGTATGTGGCGCTGTAATTCTGCCACAGAGACACACTGAAAACGGAGAAGAAGACTTGGACTATGCGCATAAACCTTGTGCACGGTATACAAACGAACATGGAACAATACATTTATTAATCTGTGTTAATGTTAGTTAATAAAAAGACAATCGTTCAGTGTTTGTTCATGTTTTTGTTACACCGTTACGTGACGTAGCGGTGTCTGACTTGGGCCGAGACGTGGCCTGATGACGTCATCGTTTCAGAAAATATACGGATTGGCTGCCCACATGAAAACGCAAGAGCAACGTTTTCAGATTTATCCACTCTGGGACACGGGTTCAAAAAATATCGGTTTCACTCTCCCAAAACGCTGGATCCGTGTGGACGAAACGCCTATACGATACAAAATATATGCATATACAGCTAAATGGGTCTCCGTGTGGATGGGGCCTAAAGCTGATGTGACTTCTGCATTGTTTTTTTTTAATTGTTTTTTTTACTTAAATTATTACAGTGCTTAAAAAGCAGCACTCGATTAAAACTCTTCTTCTCATCCACAAAGTTCTACTATTAGTTTAGTTAGAATTTTTTATCAAACTAATATTACATTTTTGTGTAAGAAAGCTAGACATTTTTGTGTAGATAATTTCAGCCTCAGATTTGCATTATTGGAGAAATATAATATGTAAAGTTTGAAAATGTTGATAGTGTTTCAGAATCTAAAATACTGCATTGTGATTTAATCTGTCTTGCATTTTTTTGCATACTGCATTGCAATTGGTCTTCTTTCTCGTGCTTATTTGATTGGTCTTTTTTGCATCTATTTAACCACATAGCTGGCTTTGCACTGAAGTTAACATTACGTGATGTGTTTATTCTCAATGACAAATTACTGATGCAGCATTTATGCAGAACCAAAGCTTAAATCCCAAATTACCTAAAGCTTGAACTATTCTTTTGCTGCCTTGTAAGCACTGCTAGTCTGGTCAAGTTATTTTTTTTACCTATATTGTCTTCCCTACATCCTTTTTTATTTGTTCCCTCTCTTTCTATCTTCTTTGTGATTGAAATCGGTTGTTCACCTGCTCCCTCCTCCCCCCTCCTCCCCACAGCCTCCTTCCACCTGAAATTGGTTGTTGCTTTTTTTCTTTTTAACCTGATCTAACAGAAACAACCGAGCACGGCCCGGCAGCTCCTGTGCCTTTATTTCTACAGCCCTCTTTAATAAGAGTGTAATTGATCTTTGGCTCCGTTGCCCTGCTCTTTAATGTCCATGTGTTCAGACCTGAACGAATGCCAGCCTAAAATACTCGGCTGTTCAATACAGAGTAGATTAATTATGAAATCACAAAGAGAAAATGGGAAAAAAAACAATAGTCCTATTTTTGATAGATTTATCAATGGGATAATGCTTAGTTTAAGTTGTGAATGTGAATTTGCGTTCATTCAAAAAGAGTTAGCCTAGTTACTGTTTGGAATCGGTCTGTCAAATTGTTCACTGAACTTGCTTACTGAACTTCACATTATGATTCATTTTAATGATGTCTGTCTCAAATGAAGCAGATTTAGTGTACTTAAGATTTGTGAATTAAATCACTATCATTGTGATTTACAATGTCATGGCAATGTGTAGTTAAGGATAAGTATTTGCAACAGTAAAAAAAAAAAAATAATATATATATCAACACATATATATATTAAAATATATGTGTATGTGTGTGTATGTGTATATGTGTATATATGTGTGTGTGTGTGTGACCCTGGACCACAAAACCAGTCTTAAGTGTCAAATTTTCGAAATTGAGATGTATACATCATATGAAAGCTGAATAAATAAGCCTTCCATTGATGTATGGTTTGTTAGGATAGGACAATATTTGACCGAGATACAACTATTTGACTATCTGGAATATGAGGGTGCAAAAAAATCTAAATATTGAGAAAATCGCCTTTTAAAGTTGTCCAAATAAAGTCCTTAGCAATGCATATTACTAATCAAAAATTAAGTTTTGATATATTTACGGTAGGAAATTTACAAAATATCTTCATGGAACATGATTTTTACTTAATGTCCTAATGATTTTTGGCATAAAAGAAAAATCAATAATTTTGTGCCATAAAATGTATTTTTGGCTATTGCTACAAATATACCCCAGCGACTTAAGACTGGTTTTGTGCTCCAGGGTCACACACACACACACACACACACATATATATATACAATTAATTAATAAAAAAATAGAATTCTGTAGGTTCTGCAAGATTACAATGTTGTGCTCTACTTTGAATTATCCCTCTCTTTTCCCCTCTCTCTCTCTCTTTCTTTTATTTTTCATAAATTCAGATTTTTTATGATCGGCTTCCTTTAGCCTTGTTAATTTCACAACCTTTGAATAATTAAAACGCTCATAAAAGTGTGAAGCATTTAAGAATTTCAACTCGACGTTCATTTTACCCCAGCCAGGGTGAAGAAGAGGGTGTTCGTATCGAGCTAAACGAATACAGCACACTTTCCTATCGCGCACAAACAAACCACAGCACAGAAAGACTTTTTGTGTTCTTTGAATTACGTCATGTATTTATCTTCTTTTTGGACAGAAGAAAGAAGAATATTGTTGCTTTATGAAGCCTGTTTCTCTTTTCATTTGAGAAAATCATTGCTTTTTTTTTGTTGATGAAAGGCATGCAGAAAATTCCTCTTCTAAAAGAGGATATGGTGACTAGGCTAGTTCAGATGCATTGACATGCTGTATACGAGCAGGCTTTACCACACCTGTCTTGAGAGATTTATGTTAGGGACATTTACATTGTCTTTCTGAAGCACATGAGTGACAAACGACAGGAATCGAGTGCAGTACGTACGTTCGTGTGCGTATCCGTGTGCGATGCCTGTAATGGAAGTGCATGAGATTGAAAATATTGGAACTAGCGAGGCTTTGCATGGACTGTAATTGCAGTAAGCAGCACTCTAGCAGGCCTCCGTAATGCAGATATCCCGCAGAATTAAATAAGAACTCTCTCTCGTTCCGGCGGTTCCTCCGAAAGGCCTGGACTCTTTCTTTCAGGGGGATCTGTTTTAGCTTGTGTGTGTGTGTGTGTGTGTGTGTGTGTGGGAGGGTTACACAGGACTTCCCGAGGCCTCTGAAATGAGAGAACCCTTGATTAAACTCACACAGCTTCTGTCCGCCGAGGCAGCCACTGCACAAGGTCACGGGGGTCAAGGGACAATTGACATTGGGCAGGTTTGGGACCTGTACTTTTTTTTTTTTTTTAATATTTCGGCACAGGCGACCGTGCACTTCCCTTCCAGACAAACGGCTCTGTGGCCGGTACAGACACACAGAGAGAAGTGAAGATCCTGCTAAATCGATTGGCTAAAATTTCCCACTTGCGTCGCAGATAAAGGACGTCTGACGTGCTAGTTCTGAATAGATTATTTGTTAAGATTAGATTGGCCTCATACTCTGCTTTAGATGTCACGGTGGACTGCATTGCATGCTCTGTAACTTTTCCTTCAATTGGTTTCCGTAAGATTGAAGGAATCTGTTTTATAGCAGCCACTTCAGGATTAACTGTTTCAGTCTGCACTGAACATTCTGAACATTCTAAAACATTCTGAACATTCTAAAACATTCTGAACATTCTGAATCACAAAAAGTTTGCTTGGCTCACCAAGGCTGCATTTATTTGATCTGTAAAAATGGAAATATTGTGAAATAATAATAATATTGAAATAATGAAATAATAATTTATATTTTTACAATATAAAATAACTGTTTTCTATGTGAATATATTTTAAAATGTAATTTATTCCTGTGATGCAAAATTGAATTTTAAGCATCCTTACTTCAGTCTTCAGTGTCACATGATCCTTCAGAAATCATTCTAATATGCTGATTTGATATTATTATTATCAAATATTGAAAACAGTTATGCTGCTTAATATTTTATTTGTGGAAACTCTTTTTTTTAAAGATTCTTTACTTATGAATAGAAAGTTCAACCATTTCAAATGTCATTTTTGATCGATTTAATGCTTTCTTGCTGAATAATAGTATTCATTTGTTTATGGTAGTTATTAATGATTAATATATATATTTTTACTTTAATCAATGTATACTATTTTAGTAAGTATAACTGATAAGTATAATAATTAATATTAATAGATAATGTTTAATATACATCATGGTATTGTCACCATTTTTATAGAAGCAATAATCCAATGGAAGCTGTGCAATACAGTGATTTTTTACCACACTTCACATTAGTGCTGGGCGGTATACCAGTTCATACCGAATACCGGTGTTTATTTTTGTTATGATATGAATTTTTAAAATACCGCAATACCGGTGTATGTCACTTAAATAACGTTCGGAACGCGACACTGTTTGAAACGGGTCCCTTTTCACTGTTGCACTGTGGTGAGGGAACAGCTGTATGTGTTACTAAGCGTGAAAGTTCCGAAACTGAAGCTGTAGAACTAATAGAACGTGATGACGCAGAATAACTCATCCACAATATCCACATTGACCGCCACAAATATCCACCGCCCCCTAGCATCAGCTCCCGCGTCTCACACACACACGAGCGCGACTTTAGCACTAGATTTAGCAACTTTCAAACCCTTTTAGCGGATTTTTTCCATAGAATATTCATACTGACAAACCTAGCGACTTTTTTGGATAAACCTTAGCTATGGTTCAGTTGGAAGATTTCACCAGTGCTGTCCCGCGAACGCAAGGTCTGACTTTCCCGGAGAAGTGTCACCTCTCTCGGTGTCTGTTCTGTGCAGTGAGCGGCAGAGAAGCAGCGCATTCAGTTTGCCGCACCGCAGCCGACTTGTCAATAAATGAGTACAAAACAGCGTTTCCTAGTACCTGGTCATGCATGAAAAAAAAATACCGTCATGTACCGTGAAACCGGTATAATTTTGAAAAATACCGTGATGTAAATTTTTGGTCATACCGCCCAGCACTACTTCATATCATGCCTAATAACATCATTTAGCTTATTGTTTTATTTTATATGTATTAGTTTCTGTCCTTGTCAGTGGTGACTCTGAATGATATTTTTTGGCAAAGGGCTGAAAATGATATCAAATCAGGAAAATAGGGATACTTCTTGTCTAGGAGAGAGGTTGGCACCTTGGCGGAATATGAAATAAAACTGTGGTTTTAATTTTAAATAGATTTTAGACTTACAATACACCCGATTTTTGAATAAGAACACAACCTGTGGAAATACAGAGTGGTTTGTAAAAGGGCTGCAAATTGTCAGTTGTTCTAATTGAAATGTTTCTTCATGAAGTGCTTCCTCATTCATCCTCATCCTCCATTTTTCCAGCTTCTCTCTCTCTCTCTCTCTCTCGTTTTTGTGCTCTCTGTGTTGCTCTGAAGTTTATTGAATTAGCGCCGACAGCTGAGAAGCACAAGATAAGATAGAAACGCTGTGTCTCTCTGTCTGAAATGGATTTCATTGCTATGTATGAGGGAAGGTGGTGGACTGCACGTACAGCTTGATGTTTCTTCACCAATAGTAGAACAAGCAGAGCTGCACGAGTGGAAAAGCCAGTAAATATTTGGCTCTTCTTGATGATTATCATTATAATTTTTATTCTTTGGCCCTGGTTCATGGAGCTTCCTGCCCTTTCTTGTCTCACACACACATACACACACACACACGTGGCCCTGAGTGAGGCAGATAAGCCTGAAAAGTCCATTTCCTGCCGCAGATCAGTGCAGTGGTGGTGCTATCCGCATCAAAGGCTTGACTGCAGGGCACTCTTTTCACAGCCCTGTGCCCCACATCTACAAAACATGGCCCTCTGAAATATACTGTACACAGAGGTTTCATTCTCTCACACCGGCTCTTTCTCTCGGTCACTCTCTCACCAAATTCCTACGTTAAAGAAGGAATCTTTCCATGGCGGGAGAGAAATGCAAAATATTTCCTTATAGTCTGTGGAGAACTCTGATTTATCCTTCTGTGAAGAAATTGCACGTCTTCTTTTAATGGCTGTAACAAATTTTTTTTTTTATCGACATAATTTCCTATCCATTTGTCCGTCTGTCTGTCTATCCGTCAATTAAATTTGTGATGTTGTCATATTTGTGAAGGTTAAAGCTGCAGTCCGTAACTTTTTTTGGTTAAAAATGATCCGAAATCAATATTTGATCAAGTACCTTATCCAGTGTTCAAAACTATCGCCTTACTTTAACCCGATTCACAACGGTTAGATTATAATAATGTTTTCTAATTCGAGCATGGCACTGCATCATTACGTCACGTCTGAAAACATAAAGAAGTTGTCCCGGCTTCTAGGCTATCGCATGTGAGGATCCTGCAGGTGGCCAATCGTTTATAGCCTTTTCTCACAGCAGCTGGAGTAATTAAATGTATCATTTTGATGGCAGATTGTAATCCAGAAAGGACTGGGTTTATGAAACACATGTGAATGAAATTAAATTATATTCCAGTTTTAAATGTGCTTCTGATTACAGATAGCCTGGGATTACAAAGATTTGTATTTGAAAGAAAACCAGTTCGAAGGGAGCATAATTTGCTTTTTTGGTTAAAATAATTTCTTAATATGAAATTCGAAGAGTATGACAATTAGATTAGACTGTGCAGAAATTGAAATCTACACGCTAATACACACTATAGGCAATGCTGATGTTGTTAACATTAATGATTTAAGAATAAAGTATAACAATAATAATAATTTACACGGTTTGATGTGATATGAGCTAATCGATCTTTAGATTTAATCACCATTGGTAGCGAGATTTATTGTAATGCTTTTTTCCTCAGTTGGTCAGAACAAACGTGGCAGACTTGTTACTTACTTGTTCAGATGGCAATATACGGTGAAAATTCTTATTTGAGTCATATAGTCCAAGACGTAGGCTAGAATCTGTGATTGCGAAGTACAGTATCCACACCGGTGCGGTGACTGACTGCCACACATACTCTTCAGAACATTAGATTCATCCGCGCTGGAGCCGTGCCGACTCACAACCCACGCAAGCTAGATAATTCCGCACACAGCTGCAATTCCAGGTTTTCAAACAGAGATGGCGACAGAGGCAAAACTTATGGACTGCAGCTTTAAATGAATAAAAACTATTCCAGTATGTATAATGGTTAAGTTTAAAAATTAACATTAATATAACATTTTTATCATACGTCTATGCATCGTGTTTGTGATGTTGTTATTTGTGAAGTTCACAAATACAGTAACCAATATTGATATCGGCCATATTACCCAATATTAATGCATCAACCTGATTTCAGGTGTTTTTTATTATTAAAACAGTTGTCATTCCAGGTTAATTTTTATTATTTATTTATTTTTTTTATTTTTTTTCAGACAATTACACAAAAACACAATTACTCAAAAATGCAAATTAGCTTAATATGTATGTGTGTGTGTGTGTGTGTGTGTGTGTGTGTGTGTCAGAAATCAAAACGCTTTCCTGTGCAATATGACACATCTATCCAATAAAAGAGCCGCGGTGTATCCGGAGTCTAAATGTGTGTGAGGAAGTGTGTGCTTCTCATAACTAAGTGTTGTTATTACCATACTTTACTGTGGATTTGAACAACGGTGTCTTTATTCACTCACTTTCTCATTCTTTCAAGATATGTCTTGCCTTTTTCAGTGTCTCGCAATCTCTCTCTCTCTCTCTCATACACACACACACACACACACACATATTCTAGTTTTGCCCTAATGCAATTTCAGTGGCTCCATAAGCCCCTGGTCCGAATAATCCTTTCTATTCTCCCCCCGCCTAATGAATATTTAAAAGGCTGTGTGAATATTTAAAATAATAAGCAAATATTAAAAAGGCTCCATCCATGGCTATATTTGTGGCTGAGGTGATTTCGGTTTTCTTTTAGAGAGCACCTTGAACAAAGGTTTGGTCAGGTAACCTAAAAAAATGTGCTTAATGTTTCAACATCCAAATAAATTGGTTTCATTTAAGTAAAAATATTATTAAAAATCAATGAATCAACCAGTTTTTAAGGGTCAATACAGTTCCTCCGGCTTCATGCTTGCACCACCAATCTCATGGGTTTGATTTTCAGGTAAAAGAAAGTTTTAAGACCGTTTCACATTAAGATAGTAAATGGTGTCCATAAAATGTTGGTTTACTTGTGAAACAAATCCTGTCAGTTGCGTGTTCAGGTGACAGCGAACCGACAGATAACCAGCTCTGCTTCCATGTGGAAAAACCTTGTTGACTC
This sequence comes from Sinocyclocheilus grahami, assembly GCF_001515645.1. Classification (NCBI taxonomy): domain Eukaryota; kingdom Metazoa; phylum Chordata; class Actinopteri; order Cypriniformes; family Cyprinidae; genus Sinocyclocheilus; species Sinocyclocheilus grahami. The sequence continues at coordinate 1,367,416 of NW_015505369.1, forward strand.
TAATAGATTCATATGACCGTGTGTGTGTGTGTGTGTGTGTGTGTGTGTGTAGGCCACAGAGTTCAGCACGCCAGCCGCTTCTATAACTCTGTCGAGTCTTTTATATCTCCGTGGCTGGCCTGACCACCACAGACCACGTTTAATCAATACGTGTGTGTGTGTGTGCGTGTGCGTGCGGACTTGCTTTTATTTACTGCATTGTGATCAATAACAAATATTGTTTTATTATTTTCTGTCTGTCTGTTTCTCTCTCTCCTTTTTAAAGTGTGATGATTTTCTTTGCAGGTGGTTCATTTCAGATATGACTCGGTCATATAAATGTAATCACAGTTCAGACAGATGCACGAGCCAATGACGATGGAAAATGGGTGTCTTTTTCTTTCTTTCTTTTACTCATTCATTCATTTTCCTTTACTGTGTTTGTTCTTCCTTATGTGTATATTTCTTCTTTTTCTATCTGTCTTCTCCTTTTTTGTTGACTCGCTATTTGCCATCCTGTGCTATTTTCTTTTCTTTCATTTGAGTCTATTCTCTTTTATGTACAACTGCTTAATATACTTGTTTTCCTTAATGGAATTGTGTGTGTGTGTGTGTGTGTGTGTGTGTGTGTGTGAGAGAGAGAGAGAGAGAGAGAGAGATAGAGAGTGTGTGTGTATTGTGCACAACTACCCACCTCCCTTCTTAAGGTCCTTTATATTTTTAGTCGGACAGGAGATGTAAGTGTTAATTAGAGAGCCAAGGGCTTTTTGTCGACTGACAACCCTTTTAGTAATGAAATAATAGTGGGGGGGAAATTGCGGCTTATTGCACGTTTCTGACTTCAATTACAGCCAAGATCCTTTTTTCATTCCTTTTTAGTTATAGAGGAGAATTTCTTCCACCCCGCCTCCCCCCAAACTATCTTTGGGAAAATAAATAAAAGGATGTTCAGACAAGAAGAGAGTGATTCTCTTAAATAGACATCAAATGTGAGCATTTCTGAAGGCTGCCTCCATTTTCAGAGCTTCTGCAACAAAAGATTATGCTCTAGTTTTCACTTTTCCACAAGAGCTGTGAATGCAAATGTGAAAATGTTTCTGCAACAGCAGTTTTTTTTTGCTTTCCATTTCCTATCTATCCATCTGTATGTCTGTCTATCCAACTATCCATCTATTCGTTGATCTATTTGTCTGTTTACCTACTTACTTATGGATGTTATGATTCCAGATTATAAGAATGTAATTTATATTTATTTTATATATTATAAAATTATATTAATTTATTTAGATATATTTATAATTAATACATTATTATTCAAACATCTGGGGTCAGTACGATTTATTTAGCCTATTTATTTATTTATTTATTTTTGAAAGAGAAATAAAACAATACTTTTATTCATCAAGGATGCAGTGACAATAAGGACATTTTTAATGTTTAATAAATTCTGTTCTTTTGAACTTTCTGTTCATCAAAGAATCCAGAAAAAAAAGCAGCAGAACTGTTTTCAACATTGATAATAATACGAAATGTTTGTTGAGCAGCAAATCAGCATATTAGAATGATTTCTGAAGGATCATGTGACACTGAAGACTGAAATAATGGCTGCTGAAAATTCAGCTTTACCATCACAGAAATAAATTACATTTTAAAATATATTAACATAGAAAACAGCTATTTAAACTTCTAATAATATTTCACTGTTTAACTGCATTTCTGATCACATAAATGCAGCCTTGGTGAGCATAAGAGACTTCCTTCAAAAACATTAAAAAATCTTACCAACCCCAAACTTTAATGGTAGTGTAGGATAAGAAATGTGGATCAATTCCAATATCACATAATGAATCCAGTTCCTTAATGTTTCCGTCACACATGAATCTGTTATAGATAAAACTTTTGCCACTACAGTGATGCTTCATTCACAAATTTTTTTGTGTTAGGAGCATAGCAATGACAGACTGATTTAAACATGCCGCTGAGCTCATGTAACTAGCCGGCTAGCAGTTGCGTACAGTTATTTCTGCTGATTTTCATGCTCATAAAATAAGCTCCTTCTCTTTCTCTCCCTCCATCTGTTCCTCTGTCACTTATTCTCGCTCTCAGGGTGGACCCCATCTCGTACGACAGTCCCAAGCCGAGTGGCCACACGCGTTTTGTGTGTGTGTCGGACACACACTCGCGGACAGATGGCATCCAGATGCCTTACGGGGACGTTCTCCTGCACACAGGGGATTTCACCGAGCTGGGCCTGCCCTCGGAGGTCAAGAAGTTTAACGACTGGTTAGGTAAAGAGCTGCGATTAACCACCGTTTAACCCCTTGCATCACAGCTGACCCTCACACACACGCGGAGTTTAGCGACGTGTGAAGGGGTGGTGACAGGTTTTAGTGACTGAAACTAATGGTCAGGAGTGGCTGAGTTTCTCCTTACGGTATCTGTCTCAATAACAGAAAGTGTTCAGTGGGCTGTGTGTGTTTTTTTTTCTGTTCAGTGAGGAATTTTGGGTGCAATAAGTCAATTTGTTAGCTCTTTTTGCTGGTTTGGGGTTTGTCAAATTAGGATTTGATTTTCCTCAGACTTTTAAATTTGTATTTTGAAGTATGGAAGTACAAACCCAATTCCAAAAAAGTTGGGACACTGTACAAATTGTGAGCAAAAAAAGGAATGGAATAATTTACACCTAGGCCTGGGCGATAAAACGCTGAAAAAAATGTCGATATAGCGCACGATATAGGCACGTGCTATGAGTGACGCAGACTGCACACACAAAACACAAACACATGCTGAAATGAGTGCTGTGCCTGCCTGTGATGAGGAGATTGTGAATAAAGAATGAATATTAGTCGAATTTAAAATAAACATTTGCATTTCAATGTTAGGTGTGCATCAGGGAGCGTCATCAGTGGCACGTGAGATGCGGTGATAATGATGTGAGTGACGTTGTTGCATTTTAATGTTTTGTTAGTCTAGCCCACGAGACGCGCCGCTGCTGCGTTATTCATTCAAAATATTAGAGAAATATAGAAGCGTAGAAGATCTTGAATGGGTTAAAACCGAAACCAAGCCATTCACACAGAGCATTTTTACGACGGACAAATACGACTGCTGCACACACGTCTCACAGAAGAGATGTATAGAAAGCCATGCAAAGTTAAAAAAGTTTAAACTTTTAGAAAACACGTCACGAATTTGTGGAGGTTTATTCCTTTTCACTGCGTCTCGTATGTTTTTTAATGCAGTCTGTATGAATGGTGCTTCGGCTCTTTGGATTAAGCAATGCATAAATACATGATGCTGTTTTGTTCATAATTGTTTATGCAATTTACGAAATTATATTAGATTTTTATGAGTTAATTTAGACGTAATGCACGTTTTTATAGAGTTACTTCCTTGCGTTGACAATTTAATTGCGCTGCATTGTTTTGCTCGTTGCGCCCTCCTGTGGCCTCGAGAGACAATTAGACTTATACAATAAAGACCTATTTAATCTGCATATAAAACATTAGAAATTAGATATTTGTTTAATTTTTTATTGTGTTTGATTGTTAAAACAAAGAATATTTGTTGTTTGTCTCAATAAATTGTGTTAATTATAAATACAGTGGTTAAATGTAAACTTTTTTTCAATTGCTTTTTGTTTTAAAAAAAGGTTATAAAAAATGTCAATAATTATCGATACCGAACAATATGAAACATTATATCGTTGATACATTTTTTCAGCTATATCGCCCAGCCCTAATTTCTCCTGTAAAAAAAAAAAAGTGCTTATCTAGTCATTGTACAGTACCATTCAAACGTTTGGCATCGGTATGTTTTTTTTATTTTTTTTTCCAGGGATAAGTACTTTTGTTCAGCAAGGATACATTAAGAGTTAGAGTAAAGATTTCAAATATATGCTGTTCTTTTCTAATGAATTTTCTGTTGATGCAAAGAAATTACATTTATTCATTTGGTAGATGCTTTTATCCAAAGCAACTTACAGTTGAGGAAAACAAGTTTTCAGTCATCATTTCAAAACAATAAAAGCTAAGACAGGAAGATATTAAGGGAAAATAATAGAAATAATAGCATAGAAAAAGTGAAAGAAATAGAACAATATACATATATATATACAAGCTGCACAACTGTTTTCAAAATTGATAATAATAAGAAATATTTTTTTAGCAGCAAATCAGCATATTAGCATAATTTCTGAAGGATGATGTGACAAAGATAGACTGGAGTAATGCCTGCTGAAAATTCTGCTTTGCCATCGCGGGAATAAATTACATTAAAATATATTACAATAAAAAACAGTTGTTTAAAATGGTAATCATTTTTACACAATATTACTGTTTTGACTGTATTTTTTATCAAATAAATTCAGCAGTGGTGAGTGTAATTTACTTCTTTTAAAAACTTAAACTAACCCAAACTTTTGAACGGTAGTGTATCTGTGCCACTGTAGCTCATTGATTGATTAATAAATATTAATAATCCAGAATCCTTCGATTTGATATTTGTTTTTATGAAATTTTTACTCAGTAATGCTGTGTCCACGGTAGAAGTCTCCAGTGTTGCATCAGTTTTTGAGACTGTTTACTAAAACAGACCAATAAGCCACACTTCAGCCATAGTAAAATGAAATTAATTATATGAAAATAATTCTATATTTAGTTTTATCAACTAAAGTTCAGTAATATTAAAATTAACATTTACTAGGTTGTTATGGAATTAAATATTTTACACAAAAAGGTCAAATTTACACACAACTGTATATACATATGATCATTATCCAAACATTTTAATTAGTAGACAAGAAAACTAAATGTGACTTTGATTTAACAGTAAGAAGTTGTTTAAATGCACAAAACAAAAATATATTTGTATTTGTAAATAAATTCAATTTATTTCATACGGACTAGGACAATAAAGTGGCAGGATAATTTTTTTCAGTGTAGACAGCTCTGCTTATTATAATCTGTGAGATCTGTTTTTATCTTTTTATCTGGTGTAGACATGGTGTAAGAATTATTGAGTATTTTCTACAAGACTTTCTAATTACAGATTCATAGGAGGGCAATGGGCACTTCATTAGCAACTAATTATGCTTATTTATGTAGGGTTAAATTCAACATGATTTTAATGTGTAGGAACAATCCTCTGAGAAAAATATGTGGAATGCAGATGAAGAAAAAGCTAAAAAATTGTGAATATCACATTTTTCAGCTTTATTTATTCTATCTACAGTGGGGCAAAAAAGTATTTAGTCAGCCACCAATTGTGCAAGTTCTCCCACTTAAAAAGAGCAATCTGTTATGCAGTGTGTGTTCGCATGCACGGAGTTCATAATTTGCATAAGTCTTGGCTTTTGTAATGCACTCTGTTTAAAACAAATCTTATTGTATTCTATGAAATTCTCCTTTTAACGTGTTTTCATTTAATTTAGGAAGTCATAAAGTTCTTATTTGAACTGTGGGTTTTTTGAGTTTATATTTAGCTTTGATGGAAGTTTCTTTCATATGGTATTTTGTTTACTGATCATGACTGAAAGAAAGAAATAAAAAATTAATAAAACTTTGCCACTCACAAAATACTGTGGTATTACCGTGGTTCATGTCCAAAAATGTTTTGTTAGTGACGTTTATGTTGGTTTCGATAAGAACTCTGTTCATAGAAATGTAGTTTAGGAAGTTTCTGAATAGTTTGTGTGTAAATCCTGCACCTCAAGTCCTTTTGGATCTTGTGCTTTGGTTGAGGTGTAGATCAAAACACATGCGATTCAATCAAACAGTTGCCGGCTCTGTTGGTGCCAGGGAGTCCTGGGCTGAGGGTTTGGGATGTTGGCACCTGAACGCAATCTGTTATGCAGTGTGTGTTAGCATGCACAGAGTTCATAATTTGCATAAGTCTTGGCTTTTGTAATGCACTCTGTTTAAAACAAATCTTATTGTATTCTATGAAATTCTCCTTTTAACGTGTTTTCATTTCATTTAGGAAGTCATAAAGTTCTTATTTGAACTGTGGGTTTTTTGAGTTTATATTTAGCTTTGATGGAAGTTTCTTTCATATGGTATTTTGTTTACTGATCATGACTGAAAGAAAGAAATAAAAAATTAATAAAACTTTGCCACTCACAAAATACTGTGGTATTACCGTGGTTCATGTCCAAAAATTTTTTGTTAGTGACGTTTATGTTGGTTTCGATAAGAACTCTGTTCATAGAAATGTAGTTTAGGAAGTTTCTGAATAGTTTGTGTGTAAATCCTGCACCTCAAGTCCTTTTGGATCTTGTGCTTTGGTTGAGGTGTAGATCAAAACACATGCGATTCAATCAAACAGTTGCCGGCTCTGTTGGTGCCAGGGAGTCCTGGGCTGAGGGTTTGGGATGTTGGCACCTGACTCAGCCATAAAGAGATCACATTGACCCATGAAGCCTCACACATCTCTGACCTTCAGATCAGTGAATCCAGTGTGTTACCATACTGTATGTATGTGTATCTATGTGGCCTCTTAGGAGTTAGGAAGCAAATAAATACAAGTAAAAAGTACTACACTAAAATTGCAAGCATAACTTTTTAGTATCATAGTACTTTGGTAACAGTATTTTAGCTGGTTTTAAAATAACGTTTTTAGATGCTGATATTTCCAACAAGTAACAATTTAGTGAGCATTACAAAAAATTTTTTTTTTCTTTAAAAAGTACATGAACACAGACAATTCCAGCAATGCAAACTCAATATCATATATAATTGCTTTCTGAAATGTGTCAGACTGGTGAACAGAAATGGTTGTATTCTCAATGGGTGTTCTGGCCAACATTAGTATAAACATCAGTGTGTTTTCTTTGTCTTTTTACTACTCTTTTTTTTTTTGAGCAGAATATTTCATTTGTCATTGTTTTCAATGCAGTGTTTATAGGTTTTATTAGTTAGTATTTTTTATGTAATCAGATTTTTGGGCCCACAAAACTGTTTCTGCTCTGTTTTTATGATAATTTTCCTCTAATATCTTCAATATAAAAGTACAACACCAAAAGGGGTTTCTTTTTATTTTTTTGGTAGCGTGACAGTAGTTCAGCTATTTTTGCATCGAATATAGGCGCTTCCATCTACGCAAACTTTATTTCGTACATAATTACTTTCTGAAATGTGTCGGACTGCAAGTACAGTTGTATTCTCAGTGTTTCCACAACAGGTGTTATAGCAAACATTCGCATAAACTTCGTCTTCTGATTTCTCTTTCAGCTAATCTTGCTAAGAAAGTTAGTTTAAAGGGGTCATATGATGGTTTTTTAAAGATCATTATTTTGTGTATTTGGTGTAACAGAATATGTTGACATGCTTTAATGTTCAAAAAACACATTTTTTTCAAATACTGTACATTATTGTAGGTCCTCTATGCCCCGCCTCTCTCAAACGCTTCGTTTTCTACAAAGTCCCTCCTTCCGACAAGCGCAGTCTGCTCTGATTGGCCAGCTGACCCAGTGCATTGTGATTGGCCGAACACCGCAAGCACTCGTCGGAAATGTAATATTCCTTACCATAATCACGAGCTTCATCTTTCAAAATAAATGTAAAGACAGAGCCCGAAAGGGGAACAGAGTCGCGTGACAGACACAGTGATGAAGCTGGTATGTGTGCAGTACACAAGCCACGGTTAAGACAGCTGACTCCACTGTGATGTGACCCCGTCTCGCTCTCGCTCTCTCGTGCTCTCTCTCTCTCTCACTTTCTGTCACACACACACACGCGCGCACGCACGCATGCACACACACACACACACACACACGATGCGCAAAACTCCGCATTTGAACAGTCAATAGCAAATACGTAAACTAATAACAAAACAGTAGCTGATTCAGAAGAGCCAGATTGTCATAGCAAAGTCAGAATGACCTCCTCATCTCCTCATCCTCCTCATTCATTTTATGGACGTTCACGAAACGTCCATAAAATGCATTGCTGTTCTGTTGTAAATAATCTTAAAGATTCCTAAATGCATCTACTTTCGGAAGGCCAAATAAAGCGCTTTTGCTTTCGCCTAGAAACACACAGCGTCTCCCTGACATGCTGCTTCAACACTAACTGCGGTTACTGAAACCACGCCTTCTTTCTTTGCATGAACATTTGGGCCGCATTATGCAAATATTTCCACATAGTGAGGTAGATATGTGGGGGCGTGTTAGAACGAGCCGTTTTAGGGGGGCGTGGCAGAGTCTTAACTTTGATAAAGAATATCTCTTTGGTTTTGAGACTTTAGTCTTTGCAACTTCAGGGATCTTATCTATGCACAATCAGCTTGTAACACTCCAAAGAGAAAGGAAAACTTGAAATCGCATCATATGACCCCTTTAAGTCAGCATTGTTGCAGCTTAGTTAGAATGGGTTAATTCTGTGAATTGGTTCAATCTGAAATTAGATTCAGTGATCAGGGCCGTCCTTAGCTGATGCGGGGCCCGGTGTGATGTAGGGAGCGAGGCCCCCCTCGGTCCGTTCGCAATCTCGTTCCGGGGGGGGGAGGCTCGATCCGTTCACCGCGGGGCCCCCTCAAGCCTCAACCCCCTCAGTTGCACCCCCTAAGGACGGCCCTGTCAGTGATTCATAGATTCACATTTTCAGTGCAGTTTTTAGGTTTATCATTTAGTATTTTGTATGTATTCAGATCCTCATTTTTGGGCCCACAAAAAAATTACTGCTCGTTATTTTTTTGTTTTTACAGTAATATAAGAAATTTCTACAAGATATTGTCTTCATAAATACCTTCAGTATAGTAAGATACTTGTGTATGTAGCTTGTAGAATAGATAACTACTTTTTACTATAGTTTGGTCATTTAGATAATAATTGACTCGGTTCTTGGCAAGTTGCAATTTCAAAGTAGCATCTGTGACATTTGCAGGAGCCTGATTTTTGATGTCACAGGCTCTTGGTTTGTCCTTGGCGCCGTCATTCCATCCATGCATACTCCCGTGTCACACGGTTGAAATAGTGCATCAGAAGAGAGGAAACTGAGAGAGCTGTCAGCAATCTTTCCATCCCTCCATCTATCAACATACTCGACGCCACCCGGCATGTGACACCCGGCAGCTTTTGAAGTGCCTGGTGGTCGGAGAACGCTCCGACTTTCTTATTATTCACGTCCCAAAGGAAACCTGACGATGAAATAATTTTTCACGTCGTCGCTTTTTGTTGTAAACACTCAGCTGGGCGCTGATAGATAATCTCATGATGGCTGAAAGCTGTCTTCTGTCAAAAACCATGTTTGGAAAGAAGCGTTTAGTCAGTTTAAAACAAATCGTTCCCTCCAACATGACGTGATGATGGAGTAGTTTATAATAAGCCTTTTGACGAACTCAAAGAAAGTTGTTCAGATGAGCCTGAAGTGGATCTTCGGGTAAAAGGATCTTTGTGTTTTCATTGTCCGAGCCAAAGGATTCCGGTTATACTTTCTGGAGAGTTCCGTAACATAAATGCTTGCGTTTCTTTCCAAGGTCGCTCCTTTGTTCTTTAGCAGTAGGGGCTAAATGATACAGGAGAAAAAAAAACATAAAAGGCCTTTTTTATTTGAATGATTTGCCTCATTCAACATGCATTTTCGTGAAGCGTAGCTCACTTTTGTTGGCTTTTCTGCCACAGAAAGCCCAGCTGCTAATCGTTGTCATTGATCATGGTTTTTGTTGATAAGTGGGATCGATTCTCAGGAATCGTTTGGTGGGAATGAGGTTTCTTTGCTAAAGTTCAGTTCTGCTCAATATCTTGCCCGTGAGATCTGACCTGTACTTCTCCGGATGCAAACATGGATCTGCGCACCATAAATAAGGAGCTTTCCTAGGTCTTGACTTTGTTTGTCTGAGTTCACTGCTTATTTTTTTGATCAATGCAGGACAGCCGATAGATCCAATGTCCAATAGATCAGCTTTGTTCCTTTGTTTTGCAATGTTGTGAGGGTGGAAAAAGAAAGTGTTTGCATGTTTTTTTAAACAGTCAGTGCTGAGATATAGGGATAGTTTGCCTTAAAATGACAATTATGTTATTATTCACTCACTCTCATGTCATTGCAAACCTGGACTTTTGTTCTTGAATTAAACAGGAAAGGTTTATTTTTGAAGAATATCCTGCCTGCTCTTTACAATAGGCTTCCCAAAGGACACAAAAGAATCATAAACTTTCTTAAATGAGTCCATATGATTCATAAAACTTGCCATAACTTGAGCTCTTAATTGCTAAAAATCGTCCTCTCCAGTGACCTTATGACTGCAGTGACCTGAACAAAACAAATCAGTCAGATTCATGAACGAATCATTCAGACAGGTATTGTGCACCAGCGCAAGTGATTCATTGGAAACATCTTACTCGTGAATCACCCATTGGTATTTCTTTCAAGAACATCATTTCATTTTATAAAAGATAAAGATAGAAAGGATAAGTTCAGACTCTGAAATCTGGTTGGATGAGACATTCAATTGTAAAATAGTCTTTTTTTTCTGTTACTGTACATCAATTCAACTCTATTGATGGAATTATTTAAAGTAATAATTATTTATATATATATTTTTAAAATGATTTACACAATCTGTATTGATACAATCAATCTACAATCTATAATATGCCATTGTTGCTGCTATTTTGCAAAAGCAATAAGTTGCAAAATAGTGTAACACTGGCTTAATCAGACACTAAATTAAAAGCAAAATATATCTTCAAAATATTTATTGTTTTGTGTAAAATATGAATTGGTCAGATTCATGTAAAAATCTTTCAGACAGGTATTGTGAACTAAATAGACTGTTTCATTGGAAATATGTGACCCTGGACCACAAAACCAGTCATAAGGGTACATTTTTTGAAATTGAGATTTATGCATTATCTGAAAGCTGAATAAATAAGATTTCCATTGATGTATGGTTTGTTAGAACAATATTTGGCCGAGATACAACTATTTGAAAATCTGGAATCTGAGGGTGCAAAAAAATCAAAATATTGAGAAAATCGCCTTTAAAGTTGTCCAAATGAAGCTCTTAGCAATGCATATTACTAATCTAAAATGTAGTTTTGATGTATTTACAGTAGGAAATTTACAAAATATCTTCATGGAACATGATCTTTACTTAATATCCTAATGATTTCTGGCATAAAAGAAAAATGGATGATTTTGACCCATACAGTGTAGTTTTGGTTATTGCTACAAATATGCCCGTGCTACTTATGACTGCTTTTCTGCTCCAGGGTCACATATTTGACTCAAAAGAAAGTTTCATTCAAACCAAGCGTCGATATTTCTCGCTAGAGCAAATGTCAATACTTTTAATAAATAACAACTTATATTTTGCTCTGTTCATCAATTGTCATGTGGACTATTTTTATGATACTTTTATGATGCTATTTGACCTTTTTTGGAGCTTGACAGCTCATTTCCTTTCATTTATATGAGTGACCAAAATATTCTTTAAAAATGAATCTTTTGTGTTAAAATGAAAGAAGACTTCATACTAGTTTGAAAAAAACATGATGAAGAGTAAATAATGAGTTTTCATTTTGGGGTGAACAGTTGCTTTAATTTATGATTGAACGTTTGGTGATTTGTGCTGTTGGGTTTCCTGGTGCCATGTGCTCTTTGTTTTTCATTCTATTCATCAAATCCCACATGTTTTTTTTTTTGGCGCAGCGGTTCGAAAAACTTGACGAATGTGATTGCGCCGCTCTGTTTTCAACAAAATACACATGTTCCCTACCAGCCATCCTTTAGTTTCAGATGTTTACGGTGTGTCGTTTATTTTCACTAATTTAATTTGCATTCATTACGCACAGCGATTGCCAAACTGTGCCCCGCGCGGTCCTCTGATGTAAATCAGATTCAAACACTGAGGCTAAACCCAAATCCCTTTCCCAAACGCCACATACCTTCCCATATGTTCCTCCGTAGCTTCGTCAAAGTAATAAACAGACTTTATATCTGCAGTCCTCTTCGAAAAATACATTTTGATGGCAATAAAATGTTGTAAAAATCCCTGCGGGGGAAGATGCAGTCGGTGGGGAGGTAATTGCATTCTAGGCCTTTTTCCGCCATGGAGCGGCTGGCACGAAGCTAGTCCGCCGGGGATTAGTGATTCGGTTTTGTGCGACGGGAAAGCTCCATGTAAATGGATCTGCAATGGCGTTTGGCTGACTGCGGACCGCGGAGCTGAGAGATGGGCTCCTGTTATTAAATTAGACTGGGATTTATGATATATCCCAGTCTATGTAGTGCCGAGCTCATGGAAGGAGCAAGAAAGTAAATTAAACTGCTGGGAAAGTGTATACTTTTAAATCAGTTTATCTTTTTATTTTCTTTATGCTTTCAGTCAAGCGTTTTGCTCCTTTCTGATGCCTTTACAGTTCAAGATTTAATTGGCTTTTATTGTTTTCCAAAAAAGACACACTTCCCATTCAAATCGTGAAAGATTTCATACTGTTCTCTTTTATAAAAGAGAACAAATAATGGGCTGCAAAGAACACCTTCAGACATATTTTATGGAGCTTCTGATCACACCGGATTTTGACTTTTATTAGGCTATGTCTTTGCTTTTGCATTTTGCTTTGAAAAGCGCCTGGTTTCATCTGTGTTTTGGTAGGTGAAATATTGCGATTTGTTCTCAAACTCGCTCCGCATTTGAAGCGTTCCATATGTGTTATGCAGTCCACTGAGAGACTGTCTGTGTGTGTTTTCCTGACTGAGGGAGGGATACAAATGTGTGCGTGCATTGGGCATGTTTTGCTTGTTGACGTTAATTGCATTATATGAGTCACTTTGGAATATAAGTCACAGCATGTTTCATATGATAAAAAAACGCGACTTATGTTTCAGAAAATAAACTTTTCCTCAGGATCACAATAACCTCACATGAACTTGAACAGAACATGAATTTTTGTGTGATAAATTCAGATGTGACCAAATGCGAGTTCCATTGACAAGAAATCTGTCTATCAGTGGTGAATGCAAACCAGTGTCCAATCAGAAGATATTTGATGTTTAACATGCAATCATGTGGTGTAGGAATTTGGACCAATGAGATTTCTCTGTAGGCACATGGTTAGGTTGCACTACTATTGTAAAAATGTCAATTTACGCATTGTTAAGGTTCTTCAAAACCAGCACTTACAATGAATGGTATGTTTTTAATCCATTCTCCCAATGGGATATTAAATCTGGATTTTTAATGTGAAATGATTATTTCAAAAATATCACCTGTATTTTATTATAAATTGGATTAGACTTTTCCTCAGGATCACAATAACCTCACATGAACTTGAACAGAACATGAGTTTTTGTGTGATAAATTCAGATGTGACCAAATGCGAGTTCCATTGACAAGAAATCGGTCTATCAGTGGTGAATGCAAACCAGTGTCCAATCAGAAGATATTTGATGTTTAACATGCAATCATGTGGTGTAGGATTTTGGACCAATGAGATTTCTCTGTAGGCACATGGTTAGGTTGCACTACTATTGTAAAAATGTCAACTTACGCATTGTTAAGGTTCTTCAAAACCAGCACTTACAATGAATGGTATGTTTTTAATCCATTCTCCCAATGGGATATTAAATCTGGATTTTTAATGTGAAATGATTAAAATAGTTTATTATTTGAGCATTGGTTTCTTTTATCATGTCGTGAAATATCTCTTCTGTTCTGAATAATTTAGTTGCCAAAATTAGTTTTGTGTTAAATATGAAAATTTCTTATGGGGAAAAGGGTTAATGTTCTGTTTTAACATGTTTGTTTTTTATGGTGTTGCAGGTGGCCTGCCGTACGAGTTTAAAGTGGTGATCGCGGGGAATCATGAGCTGACCTTCGATAAGGATTTCATGGCGGAGCTGGTCAAGCAGGATTACTATCGCTTTCCCTCCGTGGCCAAGTTGAAACCAGAGGACTTTGACGATGTTCAGTCTCTCCTGACAAACTGTGTTTACCTGCAGGACTCTGACGTCACCGTCAAGGGCTTTCGAATATATGGCACACCATGGTAAGTTCCTCATGCATTTCTTGTGTTTTTACATTTACAGTAAATACATTTTAAGATCAATTACTTTAATCAAAATCGCATGTTGTTGGCAGTCATTCGATGGTCAGAATGCTTTCTCTTTGCTTTGGTTTCTGTATATATCTTCTTCATCATCATCATCATCATCATCCTCATCATCATCTTGTACTCTGTTTTTGAAGATTTATGTTTGTTTATCAGTGTTTGACAATGTCCGACATATATTTTACCAATTAACAGATTAAGACGTTTTGTATCAGTGATTCTTTTTCCAGGTTTGAGTTTGCAATGACTTTAGACTAGATCAGCATACGTCAACAGACTAGATGTCAGTTTTGTTTTAAAGACAGTGTGACGGCATTCTCAACACCTTTAACTTCTGTAACGTGACCTATTTCTCAGTGGGCAATTCCATGGGTATTTGATTCAGTTTTTATGGTTTCATATTATTGTTCACTTGATTATTGGTTAATATTTTTCCTTTCCATACAATTTTGGTTACGTCAGCAGAAAAGATTTCTGAGGTGGCGTATAAAAAGGTTCTAAAAGAGGTCTCTTACGCTCACCAATGCTGCATTTATATATTAAAATAGTAATTTGTGAAATAGTATTACATTTAAAAGGATTTTCTTCTATTTTAATATATTTTAAAATGTAATTTTATTCCTGAGATAGCAAAGCTGAATTTTCAGCATCATTACTCCAGTCTTCAGTGTCACATGATCCTTCAGAAATCATTCTAATATGCTAATTTAGTGCTCAAGAAACATTTCTTATTAATATCAAATTTGAAAACAGTTGTGCTGCTTAATATTTTTGTGGAAACCATGATATGTTTGTTTTTTTTTCAAGATTCTTTGATAAACCGAAAGTTCAAAAGAACAGCGTTTATTTGAAATATAAATCTTTTGTAACATTATAAATGTCTTTACTGTTACTGTTAGGAATTTCTTTGGAAAATTCATTAACATACTAAGAAAGTTAACATTTTTAGTACTGCAAGTATGACATTTTGAATTCATACGAACTTCAAAAGCTCTTGTGATGTAATTTCTGTGATGGTGCCACTGCGCACTGCTAAACAAGCGGCATGAGAAAGCACCACCGCGTCATTCCCATACTCCATCCCCGTGTGTTTGAATTTCCTCGGATACTCTGATCCTCTTGGAACCTGTTTGTTTTTCTAGCGCTGCTGTGGGAATCGCTCACCTCGCGCTCTATTGGGCAGCCCATTTAGCTGCACCTCTGCCCTACTTCCTGTTTTCTTAACATCCATCTAAAAAGATAAAATGGCCCTGAACTATAATTATCCCGCACAACATTTTTAATGCTTCCTGGCATTTTCTATTTTTACATTCTGCCCCTTAGACTTTGTTTTCCTGTGTGTTTTTTCCCTCTTAAGAGCCATTGTGAGATTCACCTCTTGCGCTGTCTTGTTTTTGTCTATAATTAGCCGTGAAATGAAGTTAAAGAGGGCATTGTATAGGGCATCCCACAAAATGTAGCGAAACAGACAGTGGGGAAGGGGAAAACGGAGGGAGGAAGTGGAGAAGGAAGGAAGGAAGCCCCCTGTGGCCCTTTAGCGTGAAAGCTGCTAAATGTCTGTTGTGACAGCGTGGGGTCTTGTGGGAAACGGGGAGGAGGGGGCCAGCGGGTGGATACTGATAACTCAACACACACACACAGATTGCCATGAGGTGGTCAGTCTGACCAGCAGCGTTAGGTCTCGCTATGAATGCATTTGGGTGGCCCTGGTGTGGCATGTGCGTCATTTGGCCGAGAAATTTGAGAAGCCGGCTAATTTGTATTACCATATTGTCACACCATCGAATGTGTAACATAAGTCAGACATCTCGAGCACTGCTGACTCATTCCTTGAGAGTGAAAACGGAGAGAAAGGAAGCAGTCTAAAAGAAAAGAGAGATATCCATAAAGCTATCTTGATGGACAGATGGAGACAGTAATGGCATACTTTTGAGACACAGAGACAAACGGTGACAGAGGAAGGACTGGAAATAGGACAGGTGTCAGAAAAAAAGAGGAGAAATGCATAAAGAAATCAGAAAGCACTGATGCAGATAGACATGGCGGTGGCTGTACTGATGGGAACATATCATGCGCAGACATGCTCCGGGAATCAAATATATCTTCACGCCAGGATCTTTTACTTGAAATTGTCACAGAGAAATAAAAAAGAGGATGTTATATTGTAGTTTTGTATGAACCGAGTCTGTTGATCGTAAAGTGAAAATCAGATGTTAAATATCTTTTCCTCTTGTTTATTTAATAGAAATACATTGTTTATTTTTTATTAAAGGTGACATATTATGCCCCATTTCACAATGTAATATAAGTCTCCGGTGTCCCCAGAATGTGTCTGTGAAGTTTCAGCTCAAAATACTCCACAGATCATTTATTATATCATTTTGAAAATGCCTATTTTGAGTGGAAGCAGAAACAAGCTGTTTTTCGGGCCTGTCTCTTTAAATGCAAATGAGCTGCTGCTCCCCGCCCCCTTTTCGTACCTGCTAAAAAAAATCTGTTTTGGTTTTGATTATCATGTTTATCACGCTGAAATCATGCGTTTTAAACCATATGAGTTTAAACTTCAGATATTTGACGATGCCTTGAGTGGAAGTTTACAGATTAAGGGGCGGTAATGTTATAATGAGATCCCTCTGCCATGTCACCAAGGGAGTGAAATCAGACGCGCTCGTTTTCTCAGACGCTTGCAGAAAAAGGCTTACCTAAACAAAGTGATTGGGTTAATCTTTTTCATGTTTCCTTGGTTGGTAGATGCACCAGGGACCTGATTATAGCACTTAAAACCTGGAAAAGTCAGATTTTCATGATATGTCACCTTTAAAGTAATATCACTTAGTAATTTAGCATTTAGTTTAAATGAATAGTTCACTCATTAACTTGCTTTCATGTCATTCCAAACCTTTTTTTCCTGGAAATTTTTGAAGGATCATTTCTTTTTATTTTGACCGTGGTGTTTTTAGTGAATCAATGTTGTTTTAGTGTTATTTACTGCATATTCAAATATGGTATTTAATGATATACTAGATTAGCTTTCCTATTTATATTTTAAGATCTCATTTTAATTTGATTAAGTATTAGTAATTTTGTGATTTTTTACATTTTTATTATTTGTTAATATAGCTCTGTATAGATTGAATTCATTTTTATTTCAATTTTAGTCATTTTTACTATAACTAAAATATTATAATGTATAATACTTTTAAGTATTTATATTATAACTTGATAACTTGACTGTCTGTTTGTAATACTTGGAATATATTGCACGAGTCACATGGATTAGTATTATTATGCTTTTTTTGATGCCGATTTCATGAACCATGGAAAAACATTTGCAAGATTCTTCAAAATGTCTAATTTTGTGTTCCACAGAAAAAAATGAAGCCATGTGGGTTTGAGTGTGGGTGACTGGTAGGAATTTATCATTGGCTGATATTAATATCTAAACACCAGCATTCTCCAACAGAACTATAGGCCTGTTTGTCTAGGCCAGAGCATGCATCACGGCACTAGGCCAGCTTGGCGGCTTCACGGTCTAATTCTTCTATCTGCAGTCAGCTACTTTAAATGATCTGTTTGACATGTAGCAGTGTTAAACACACATGTCTGCAGTCCAGGGTGACTTGTGTTGAGAAGTCGAAGTTAGCAGCCTTAACCTATAAGAATCTTTAAAGCTGTAACGACAAAAAAAAACTCTTTATTTTGTCGTTTTACTTTTTGAAAATACATGTTTCAGAAAAAGTTGATGTACACTACTGTTTAAAAGTTTTTTGAAAGAAAACATCAAGACTGCATTTATTTGAACAAAACATAGTAAAAACAGGAGTATTGTCAAATATGATTACAATTTAAAATAACTGTTTTCTATTTTAATATATCTTAAAATGTAATTTATTCTTTTTATGGCAATGCTGAGTTTTTAGCAGCCATGACTCCCATTATTACTTTCTTTCAAAGAAAGAAAGAAAGTCTTACTGCCCCCAAACTTTTGAACAAAGTTACTTATGGCTGACATAAAACCAAATTCAGATGTAATGATAAAGGTTCAAATGCTATAAATGTGTTTTTTTTTAGCCAGTAGCCAGCTACTGTTTGCATAGTGACAGAGAACCCAGACATCTTTCAGGAAGTGGCCTTTTGTTCAGGAACATCCTGGTGCTTTTGTCTGCTCTGCGAGATCAGACCCTGGCCTGACCTCAGAGAGCCACAAACTCACACAACATGAAAACCCCTTTGAAATTAAAGGACAAGAAAATGTGAACAGAGATAAAAACAACAGTCAAATTATACATCCACTTTGATCGACTTAAGATCCTTATGTTAAACCTAGGAAACTCTAAATGTTTCCATGTTCAGGTAGAATTGAGTTTAAAGCTTTTTCAGAGCAAACATTCCGCTGGTGTTCTTTTAGATATTTCTGGAGGTTGAAGGATTGATGAATGCCTTCAGATGCGGCACACTGAGTGAAAGCTGTATGAGGGGTCATGGTACGCAGGTTTGGGTATTAAGGAGAAGGGTGGGGGTGTCTGTCTGGCTTTTTAAAGCTGCATGCTAGCAGTAATCTCCCCGAAGGCCTGACCCGTCTGCCAGTGTGGTTGCCGTAATGGTCACGTAATGCAGTTCATGTGGGGTGAGTCCTTCTGCTAGTCAATCTGGGCATAAGACCAGCGCCACTCCACAAGGGTTAAGACGTACTCTTATATTCTCTGATGAGATTCAATCCCTTTGAACTTCAGAAAAATATTTCAAGCATGTTTTCGTGGGCACAATAAATATTTGCCTGAAAGATGCCAAGCTATGACTCATTTTGCAATGTAAAAAGAAACAAAAACAGTATTTAAAACAAATGTTAATGGCTTTTTTGATATATACCCTTACCTATGAAAATTTGAATGAAAATTGGCACACAAAAAAAAGTAATTTGTTTAAAATCTTTCCTGGGTTAATTCTAAATCATAATGGTAATTGGCAAGTTGACTTTTTTTGTGAATAAAATATAATCATATGTTTTTTTTATTTTATATGTATATATATATATATATATATATATATATACAGTATCTCACATAAGTGAACTTCTCTATAATACATGTTTATTTATTTACAGAGAGAGAGAGACATTGCAAGTTGATATATCATTATTTTTAATGTGTGTTCATGTATTTTAGAAAGTTTTCGTTTTTATTTTAATGTTTTGATATTAATTTAGTTATTTACTTATTTATAATTTGTAGACAATTAATATGACTTACAATAATGACTTAAAATAAAAATGTCCGCAGGCACTTGCTCCGGTGCTCTCTGGTACACGCACACAAAGACGCTTATCCTCTTCCACTGTTCTTATATGCTGTGAGAGTATTCATAATATATGTCTCCCTCAGTCCTTATCTGAGCACAGTGATTGATAGTGTCTGGAAAAAGACCTCACAGAACCAGAGAGAAATGATCACTTCTCTCTACCACCTCCAGATTATTGCATACATATGATAACTGCTGGGAAATACTGAAATCGAGACATCCAGTCCCATTATTTTAAGCACTGACATTCCATGCATATTGTAGCTTCATCGTAATTTCACAAACTGACAGTTGAGCAGGCCCTTAACCCTTCTAAGAATTTACCATGATAACTTTCCACCAGAATCATCAAACACTCTTAAAAATAAAGGTTCTTTATTAGCTTCTATGGTTCCATGAAGAGCCTTTAACATTATTAAATAATTGTAACAATAAAATAAAAATAATTATAATTAATACTTTTATGATTATAAAAAAAATGTACGGACAGCACTCGATCCCAATATACACATGCACACAGAATTACAATATTTCGAAATATCTTATTTGGCGAGTATATATACAAACAATCTGTTATGTCTTAAGTGAACATTTGGTTAACTGTTAGGGAAAAACATCTGATGTGTAACATTATATTAGATCCGTGGAATACAGTAGGTCTTAATATAGGCCGTCTGTAACGCAATGTTTCGGGTGGTTGCTAGGGTGTTCTGAGTAGTTGCTAGGGCGTTCTAGGTGTTTGCTATGTGGTGGCTGTTAGGGTGCTCTAGGTGGTTACTAAAAGTTCTGGGTGGTTGCTAGAATGTTCTTAATGGCTGCTAGGATGTTCTGGGTGGTTGTTTGGATGTTCAAAGTGGTTGCTAGGATGTTCTGGGTGGTTGCTTAGTGGTTGCAAACTGGTCCAATTTAAGAGCCCACCCCAAGTTTCTAAAACATACTGGAACACCCTAGATATGGCTCAGCCCCCTTGTTTTATCTTCTGTCAGATTAAAATCATGATCAAGGCACACGACTTTAGTCATAATTCATGTCCACAACATGAATGTCCCATGATGAGTTATCAAGGTTTAAAAATGTATAGCTTCTTATTCACAAATAGTGACTACAGAAGGTTGTGACTGGCTTTGTGTTCAGATTTTGAGCTCATGTTGAGAGACCTGTTCAAATGAGAAGGTGTGAGTGTTATGTGTCCCTACTGATTTGGTCATTTTAGTTTGGGGAACTTTGAAATGGTGGTACCAGGTGTTGGACTTACACTCCCAGCGCTCTGCAGTTCCCCGACTGAGCTGCGGGCTTAAAGTGGGGCTCATAATGTAGTCAGGTTACTGATACTGGGGGATTTAGGCAGTCGGACTTCATACAGACTTTATGGAGCCTACAGGCTGAGGGGGAGGATTTCTATATCTGTGTGTGTGTGTGTGAGTGGCTTTCCCAGGCCGAGTCGCTCGGTTGACTGAGTAAGTTTTAAATGGCGCATTTGTCATCACCTTTGCCCCACAGAGTGTGACGGGATGCAGAGCTCCCCCTCAAAAACCTCCCATAGCCCTTCTCACGTATACGCTCACACACTCCATTCTTCCATCATTGACTCATCGTCCAACCCCCACTGCTCTCCGCGGTTACTCCTCCATCACATTCTCTCCATCAGGCGAAGGGTCAGTGACAGCAGCTACTGTTTGAGATCCATGCAACACACACACACACATTTAGACTATAGTTTAATAGAAAGCTAATTGTGTAATGACAAAAGAGTTTTTTAAAAAGTATAGCTGATTATACCCCCACACAAACATTAACAGTGCGAATAGAAATGCATCACCCCATTTTAACTAATCACATTTTGTTGATTTGAAATGAGCCTGAAATGAAAACGGACACAGATTTATCCAGCTGTATTTACTCAGTGCAACTTATAACATTAAAGTGAAAGATATAACACTAACATGTCAGAAAAATTAAAAAAAACAGAATTACTTAGTTGGAATACCACCTCCACGCTTTACTGGAGCAATGCTGTTATTTGGATGCTGAGCTGTATTGGATTTCCACCAGACATATGTGCTTTACTGTAGCAATGCTGTTATTTAGATGCTGAGCTGTATTGGATTTCCACCAGACATATCGTTTGGCGTTGAGGCCAAACAATTCAATTTTAGTCTCATCTGCCTCAGAATCTTCAAGGTGCATTTTGGCAAAGCTCAGTCTGACTGCATGTGGCCTTTCTTGAGGAGTGGCTTTTTTCTTACAACCCTCCCATACCCTCTTGGTCTCCTCCCTGACCAGTTTCCTCCCTGCTCTTTCATCCAGTTTGGAGCGACGTCCTGATCCAGGGAGGGTCTGTGTTGTACCAGATCCTTTTTCCAACTCGGTCATTCTGTTTTTTTATTAATTTTTTTCAGACATGTTGGTGTTATATCTTTCATTTGGATGTTATAAGTTGCACTGAGTAAATACAGCTGGATAAAACATTTTCTTTTCTGTACCCACTGTATCCATCAGCGTCCGGTCAGACACGGCTGATAAACCACAAATAACAATATAATAATAAAGTTTTATGAAACGGCCGTTTCAGCATCGAACTTAGCATTTGTTTGTTTGTTTTCCTCACGCATTAATTATTTAGCCTTCAATAAATGGGTCTTAGTGTTTGGTTTTCTTCAGGGTTAATTAGGATTTGCTAGAAATGCGCTTACTTGAGTTTTTTTTTTTTTTTTGTGACAAATTATAATCTTTATTAAATCTGTGTTGGTTGGTTTTCCATTAGGTCTCCCACGCTCTCACTCCCTTTAAAGGTTTGTAAAACCAAAGGGCATGTTATTGAATAATACTATTTCCGAAGGTTTTATTCATCATCATATTTCATACTTTTTTCATTTTCGTAAATTCATTTTCACATGCATTTGTGGTCACAACAAGCCTGTTTAAAGACTAAAAATGCATACCAACTTATTTATTTTTTATATTTATTTCATAGATATGTGTATATATATATATATATATATACATACATACATACACACACACAC
>NW_015505369.1:1396026-1409780 GCF_001515645.1 Sinocyclocheilus grahami
GTGAATATGAGGCAGATGCTGAATGTACTGTGGAAGTACGCTCTGATGATGACAGCGCTGGTAAAATCATCTGCTCAAATTGAACTCTTCTAAGTTTCAAAAGGAAATTAAATATGCTTTATTTTATTCTTCTGTAATTGTTCTTAAAATATCAAGATCATTTTTTTTCTATTTCAGCCGTTAGAGATCCATCCGTGTTGGATATATAGGTCCAGGTCGCTAAAGACCCGAATATGTAATAATGATTGGCGAATGCGCTTACTTGAGTTTTTTTTTTTTTTGTGACAAATTATAATCTTTATTAAATCTGTGTTGGTTGGTTTTCCATTAGGTCTCCCACGCTCTCACTCCCTTTAAAGGTTTGTAAAACCAAAGGGCATGTTATTGAATAATACTATTTCCGAAGGTTTTATTCATCATCATATTTCATACTTTTTTCATTTTCGTAAATTCATTTTCACATGCATTTGTGGTCACAACAAGCCTGTTTAAAGACTAAAAATGCATACCAACTTATTTATTTTTTATATTTATTTCATAGATATGTGTATATATATATATATATATATACATACATACATACACACACACACACACACACACACACACACACACACACACACACACACATATATATATATATATTGCTTATTCCTTTGCATTATAGAAAATATTTCCTTCCCTGTTTCTTTATATCCCCCTTTTTTGTACTTCCTCCTTTCATTCAGTGCATGAATGGGATGGAGTCTGCTTTGCGTGTTTAAGATTTAGAATGAAAGAACAAAAACACTTTGCCCTCTGTTGAAGGAGGAGGTGGGGGGCGGTTATGGGGGTCGAAATCACTGCAAGTGCTGGAGGAGGGGGGAGGAGGTCATCTGGAAATCTTTGTGTCGTCTTTTCAGGGGCAGAGACACTACCTGCACTTGTCAGTGATTGCAAGGTGACCCTTGACCGGGGGGAATGGCAGCTTGTCAACATTAATTAGCGGGCCATGTCTGGGTATGTTCCACAGACCCTCGGCCATGACCGTCAGACAGACAGCGGCAGGCGGGGTGACAGAGGGGTAGAGGCCCCCTCTCGGCTTTGAATGACTCTTTTCTCCTTTCGTGTCAGAGGTCATCGTGTAGCTGCGCTTTGCTAATTGTGCTTAAAAACGTGTTTCTTCGTCTCCTGCCTTCTTTCTTTGAGTTTAAACCGCATAGACGTAGCAAAAAACTGCTTAGCATCATTCTGAAAAGGTGAAGGGAAACATATGGCAGACATCGATGATCTGTGATTAGAAAGACAGAGGTCTGTGCTGACAGGATGTCAAACGGAGCCGGTGTTTGTTTACGTGTACGCACATATGTTAAGCGCTAACCTTCCCCGCACCGGGCCACGAGTTACATACCACACCGCAGCCCCCCTCAATCCATCAGTCTTGGAACCAAGCAGCCATAGAGAGAGAGAGAGAGAGAGAGCTTTAATGAGAACTAGGACAGTTGCATGAATGTAATTACCCATGAAATGAGCAACATAGGGGTTCTGCTATTGGCCAGGCTGTTGTTTGTCATACACACCAGGGATTTTACATGCACAATGCAAACACAAGGCGCCATGCACTGTCGTGACCTCACATGACTCAACCATTCATTACATTTATTAGATTTCAATGGCATTTATTTTAGTGGCAAAGGTCCTGAGTTTTGTTCATGGATTTAGGTAGGTTCATGTCATAACCTTTAGGTAGATGCATTATATTAATATATTGTATACAAAGTAAAAAGTCAAATGATCTGTTATTTGAACTTTTAGCATCATTGATCTTACTTACATTCTCTCATGATATTACATTCTCCTGTGTGGAATAAAACCAAATTTGCACAAATAAAAACACACTGACACATTTCCCAGTAATGGGACAATAAAGTATATTCTGTTCTATTCTATTCTATATATAAACTGCATTTATATAACATGTTAAATATAAAAGTATATATAATTTTTTTTGTATAAATAATTTTTTTGCACCCTCATATTCCAGATATTCAAATAGTTGTATCTCGGCCAAATATTGCCCTATCCTAACAAACCATACATCATTTAAAAGCTTATTTATTCAGCTTTGGATGATGTACAAATCTCAATTTTGAGAAATTGACCCTTATGACTGGTTTTGTGGTTCAGGGTCACACAAACACATACATATATATATATATATATATATATTAGGGATGAACCGATATGATTTTTTGGGGCTGATACCGATTTTAACAAACTTTTATTGGCCGATTCGGATACCGATACCGATATTTTTGAGTTCCTCTTTTATTTGAAATTTTAGCATCAAAATAGATAGTATTTTGATTATGTTTTAAATCAGCAAAGTTCAAAAACACCTGCATTAAATTATACTAGCTGTCATCAAATAATTTCTAATGAACATGGATTGGATCCATTTAACATTCAGCAGGCCTTCATAAATACAACAGAACAAAGATAC
The DNA here is from genome assembly GCF_001515645.1 of Sinocyclocheilus grahami. Lineage (NCBI taxonomy): Eukaryota > Metazoa > Chordata > Actinopteri > Cypriniformes > Cyprinidae > Sinocyclocheilus > Sinocyclocheilus grahami. Next base: position 1,398,509 of record NW_015505369.1, read on the forward strand.
ATATTAAATAAACAGTACTTTTTAGGTAGATTTAACAGTTTTCAGGCACAGAAATAAAGTAAACAAATGTAAAATAACTTCACTGTATAAATTGAATAAATATTAATCCTTCTTTATTGTAACAGACTTTATTATGATTAATCTTTTAATTTGTTTTTGTATACATTTTAATATTTTTTGTAAGTTTAAATATGTATGAGATCTCCTTTACTAAGGCGGGACTCTTATTTTGACGGGTTTTCTAGTCTACGGAGCAGCTATATTGGTAATGAAAGCACGCAGTTCTTCAGATTTAAAGTTTGTCAGTTTATTAAGCTCCCCCCGAAAATGCATGAGATCTGTATATATTTGTTTACTGTTAGTTGTAATAAGTGTTTTGTGTGATTCGCTGTATGTTGATGATAATGCAACTGAGAGAGAGAGTTTAATGTGAACTTCTCGTACTGTGTTTTGTTTAGCTCTTATGGTAATTTTTTTGGAGAGAAAAAGGACGCAATAAACTTAAAACATCAGTAAAGTTTTGGTCATCATTCAGATGAGGTCCGCTACACTTATGAAAGTAACAAAAGTTATTTAGTCAAGAATAGTGTGCGATCTTTTGTCTTTTGTTATTTGATTAGCATTAAAGTGCAGACACTATAGGATTATGCATCGGACATTATACAGCTCAGTGCCTTCACGCAGTTAATTAATAAACATGGGTTTGTTATATCGGCCTTTTTCCTTATATAGCCGATATGGTTGTAAATTGAGGAAAAATCGGCCGATAAATATCGGCGCCGATACATCGGTGCATCCCTAATAGATAGATAGATTAAAAAATATTGTATTTATATATTATATTCATAAAAATGTGTATAAAAGGAAATGGAAGTATCTATCTATTTTTTTTTATTTTATTTTAATTTTCCTATTTTTGATTTTATTGATAGCAAAAGCTTTTCAGACATTTTGATATCAAAATACTTTTTGAGACCTGGAGCAAAAGTAATTAATTGTGTTAAAAGTCATAAACGTGTATACAACTTAAAACTGTAAATCAAATTATGAGCAGATGTTTTCCAGCCTTTCAAGTATTTGCAAATACCACAATATGGCTTCATTTCCTCACAGAGTGAAAAAAAATGATGTTGTTTTTTAATTTTGAAATATTTGTGCTTGTGTTTCACTTATTGTTGCTCTTACTCCTCTTGTTCATATCCATGAGACTCAGAGGGGAAAAAAACTAACAACTGCCCGTTTATATGACATCCTGTCCATTGTAAGTGCCTATTCTCTCTGACCCTGGCAACACCCAATACAGAAAGGTTAAGACAATAGCCTTTATCACCCTGGCTCGCTTTCTCACTCACATGGGCATTTATTCACTTACCCCCTTTTCCTTTTGACTGCTAAAACCTTTGCCCTAGACTCCTTACAAGCGATATAAGGTGCACGGCTCCGTGGATTGTAGTGTCGCCCACCCTCCTCCCAGACTGCAGATTTTAATCTATTCCCTCCCAGCAGCCACTTCTTCTGGCAGACTGAATGGAGACCTGTGTGAATAATGCTGCCTTCCTTCAAGATCCTACTTACCAGTTCAGGAGTGATTTTGGTCAGAAATTGTTTTTTTTTTTCTTTCTTTCACTTTTCCATTTCCTGACAGGAAGCTTTTAGCACTAGCTTTTAGTGGTAGCGCTAATAAAACAGAATGAAGAGTGAAAGATGCTCATTAGGCTTTTAATTGACACTTTTCTGTTGGTGTGTTCAAGTCATGTTGGAATAATCATTGAGTGCACATCAACATCGCCGTTAAGAAACGTTAGTAGGAAACTTTTTTTAAGCCAGACTTTCCAAAGAGCATGCGTGTCAATTAAAGAATCGCAGAGGAAGCAGATTGTTATTGATCATAATACGTAGTTGTGAATGTTGACCATTTAGTTTATATGCATTTTGTGTACTTTTGATAAAGAAATGATAAAGATTAAATGACTCATTTAGCTGGTCTATTACAAGACAGACTTGTACAATGAAACTACGTTTTCCATCATTCCCTGTGAAAGCATAATAATGAAAAAGCACATTGATATGGCATCAGTTACACCACTAATGCACATCCCTCATCCAGTGAGTCTGTTTTACTCCAAACAAAATGATATTATGATAAATAGTTATGTTTCCACCATGAATTTCCTTTTTGCCACGAAAGTCTATAGTTTTCTTTTGGTATTAAAGACACTCATGCATACAGTATATACTACAGACAAGACACACACACATACTATAAATATATAATAATTGGAGGATTTCAAATCATAATGTATTGAAAATAGTACATTAGATAGTACTTTGGTGCTGTACTGAAAATGGTGCATAAATGTTATCCAAATATTTCCTACAGTCCCTTGCATGCAACGGTTTCCAATGTCAGACTTTTTGCATTTCTTAAAACATAGTTTAATATTAATATTTACACTACCATTCAAAAGTTGTGGTCTGTAAGGTTTTTGTTTTTGAAAAAGATTTCTTATGCTTACCAAGCTGCATTTATTTGATCAAAAATACCATAAAAACAGTAGCAATTGACCGATAATTGGTTTTACCGATATTTTCCCAATATTTAAGCATTTTTCCATAATCTAATATACTATATAGTTAGAATACTAACTTTCAACACCTTTTTTCTTTTTAAATGACTGAGAGATGACTGAAAATGTTATAAATCTGTTAATAAATCTATGTCGGTATCGGTTATAAAAACTCAATATCGGTCAATCTCTCTGTAATATATTCATGTTGTGAAAACCATGATCCAATTTTTTTCCCAGGATTTGTTTACATACGTTTTTGATAAATAAAAATCTTTTGTAAAATTATAAATGTCTTTACTGTCGTTTTTTGATCAATTTAATGTGTTCTTGCTGAATCAAAGTATTAATTACTTTAAAAAAAACACACTGAAACTTTTGAATGGAGGTGTATGTACGTCCTTTTAGCAACTAATACAAGTAAGCAAATTGGGATTCAGTAGCTCTGTTTGTCTCTTTCTCTCTTTGAGTTTTAATGCACTTTGTAAGCATTATAAATAACGCTACATTTCGATTATAAAAGCAGTTGCAGTTAAGCTAGTAGAAGAAACATAGCCTCTTTTGTCTTTTCTCTCTTGTTCTCTCAGTCTTTGATTTGTCTCTCAGCCCTCTGAACTTCCTCAGAAAAATATCTTTCTTTCTAGTCTGTATTTCAGCGGTGTAGGTTCGTTCGCTTCTCATTTGTGGGTTTTTGAATCAGCTCTGAAAAGTAACTCACATTGGTATGGTGAAGGAGGTAGAGTACACAAGCTCAGGTCGATAAAGGGAAGCAGATGCCAAAACACTAATTGGTACAGCATGTGAGCTGCTCTCTTTCGCATCTTCCTCTGTAATCTTTTTTCATCCGCCTCTTTTTGATCTTTGGCTTACAGTAGGAGAATGAAAATAGGGATTTCAATTGGGCTCTTTCCAAAGTCTTCCCGAAACATTTCCACGATTGGAGCAATGCATTCAGCCTATAGGAATGAGCAGGAGACCTTTACCTGCTTCTGAAGATTTATGTTCACCTCATATTTAAGTTCTTCAATAAAACATCAAGATTTTATATCCGAGCGTGATCCTTTTGGGTGGGTTCCGGTGTTACACATCTTTATTATATATCTCTTTTCTCTTTGAAGGACAAGTGAATGTTTTTCTTTTGAATATTTGAAATAGGTACATAGAAAAGCATCACTGTGAAATGCATCACACTTAAGCTTCACTCTGGAGAGAATCAGACGGTAGTTACTGTTTCTTTCATGCTGTTGATTTAACATCTACAGTCTATAAAATGTTATGGCCTGGGGATGCAAGTTTCAACCCTGCAACCAATGAAACAGCTATGTCCTACTGACCCATACAACATTTAGCAAAGTAACCACAGTTTCTGTACCGCAGCTCTGATAGCACATACACAGAACAGGCGTCTGTTCGATGTGCGTGTAATGGAAAAAATGTTGGAAAATATTTGCAATATGTCTCTTAACACATTCCCTGTTGAATGTTAGAACAACATTCAGCAAATGTTTTTGTGACGTGTATAAATGTAAATGTTAGTGAATTAGGGTTGCATGCTGTACTACTACATTAAAAGATACCGAAGGTTTATTACAATTATTCAATTTCTTTATTTCAGAATTTATTTACAGGTTAGAGGACATGATTATTATATTATATTATATATAATTTTTTGTTTTATTTATTTGACAGTCCTATTTAGCAAGCAGTGCTTTTCAGATCATGTGTTATTTAACAGACATCATGGGATGTGTTACATTTTTGTAAAAGAAGCATGACACTTGAACCCAGAGTGCTCCAGGGTGTTTGTCCTTGTATTGTAAGTATACTGTAAGTTGCTCAGATAAAAGTTTCACATAGTAAACTAACCATGACCAACATCAAGTTTGTAAGAACCTCCAGATCTCCACCTTTTTCTATGGATCATGTGCTGTGGGTCAGGTAACCTTACCGCACCTCTGGCCCTCCTTTAGTTAAACAGAGCGTAGCCTGGGCTCTCTGTGGCTCTTTTGTGTGTGTGAAAGGGCTTTAGTGTGTGAATAGGGTTGAGGTGGGTGAATGGGGCTAACTGTGTCTCTCCATCTGTCTATCAGAGAGGGCTCTCATTACTCTTTGGCTTCCTGAAATGATCCATATTTCAAAGTCACGTCGTCCTGCGTTGATGTGTGAATGCACAGGTCTTCATTTTCTTTTCCACAAGGCTTTTTATACCTGCCAAGACGGAAGAAAAGGAGCGAGAGGGAAGCGTACAGGCTTGGAAAGAGCACACTTGCTCTTTGTTATGTGACCCGGAAAACATACAGTCTGTGTATTCACACACACACACACATGTTCTCTCTGGCACGTCTAGACATTTATCTACCTGTGTGCTCTTGAACTGTTCTTTATATTGCACTGCACAATATGTTTCCCCCCCTGGATGAACATTAATTACTCAAATAACTCTGTAGATGGTAAATCTTTTGTGTCCTTGTGAATTTTGATGTTAGTAGTGTCTCTTGCTCACTAAACCTGCCAAAAATAGGCCAGGGTCGTATTTCAGCCCAAAATCAAAATACAAAAATTATTATATATTGACATTTTTTGCATTGTGACATTGTTTTTCATGACGGTTAAGTACATTTTCCTCTCAAATTGTCATTACCATAATAAAAAGAAAAAAAGTATAAAGTTTTTGTAATTCATGGGGGTATTTGATGAACTGCCTCTAATTTATGCTGATTCAAAAATAAATTAATAAAAGTTAATAATAATAAGTGAGTAAAAATATATACATTTTTAAATAATTATTTTATTAATATAAAAGACGATTTTATTATGGTAATGGAAATGTAGGTAGAAAATATTCTTGAAAATTGTCATTAATTATTTTCATGATATTTGTCAGTGCAAATAATATGAATTGAGCTTCATTTATATATATATATATATATATATATATATAATTTCTTGTTTTTCTCTCATAGTAAAAAATTAGGGAAAAATGTAAAAAGATTTATACACCTCTGTAGCATGCAAAACTTTATTGCAAAAAATTTACGTATAACATAAAAAATTGCATATCATTAATACTGGAAAAACAAGTAAATTTAGCACATTTTTGGAACCTACTGGAGTGTGCAGAACCTTTTTTCCCATTGTTTTTTATTTTGTGAAATGTGACATATCATGAGGTTCACTGAGAATTCATTTACTGCATGCTTTTGAGCTGTTTTTATTTATTTTTTATTTTCTATTTTATGCACAGCACAAACTGTTTTCCCTCCTGAACGATCATTTATTACTCCAATAATTCTGCTGTAGAACGTAGACCTTTTTATCTCCTCGTGAGCAGTATTTTTTTATTTTTTTGCATCTCTCACTTCAGCTGTGGAGCTCATATGCGTAGTGTGAAGTCATTTCCAGCACTGTTGAGCTGGTTAAATATTTAATATGTGCCTGACACTTTCTCTGTACAGGGTTCAGGTACTGAATCCCTCAGCTTTGACTTTTGTGTGCGTGTGCAAGACACACATGCACCGGAGCTCCCGCTTCCCACAGAGACTGCTGAATATTTCACTGGCGCACCGTGCCCTTTGATGCCTGCTTTAATCCTTCATGGCGCTCTGCAGGAGGAGCTCTCGGGGGACATGTGTGTGTGTGTGTGTGTGTGTGTGTGTGTGTGTGTGTGTGTGTGCCCGCATACACATGTATGTGTCGGATGTGTTTTAATGAGCCATATTTTTTTAATGAAAACTACAGTTGGGTCATGTCTGATGCTGTTTTTTCTTTCACCTCTCCTGAAAACCCACAACCGGTATTTTCAAAAATGCAGACGTGTTTTCTTGTTCAGTTACTGTATTGTTCACTTGTTCAATTTCCTTTCTACTATAACAATGATTGTGCCTTTCATCCCTCAGTTTCCAAAATGTTAAGACATGTTGACACTGTAAAACACGTTGAATTTGGAGATCATGTTACAAAGACTGTGATTGCACCTGGTATTAACATCTGTCTTAGGTGATCCGATCACAAGTGAGCAGCATGAAAATACAGGTGGGATCAAATGCATCTTGCTGGTCAGGGTTTATAATTGGCCACTTTTTTTATATATCCATATTTTATCTATTTATATAATTTATATAAGTTTTTATAAATGTTAATTTTCAGTATATGGTTTATTTATATTACCTTATTTATATATAACGTTGTTATAAACAACAAAATATAATTTACATATATAAACCATAAATAAAAAATTAAATCTTACAAGTCTTAATGAAATATTTTTAGATCTAAAGTAACAATATAAAATGTAAAATTATGTATAAAAGTTTTTTTTTAAATTACTTCAAGCTTTATATAGTAGTATTTTTTATTATTTTCATTGTCACCTGTTGTCTTTTATATTTATATTTATACAATAATTTTAATATGATTATTTAAAATGTTATTTAAAGGGGTTTTAATTATTGAAATTTAGCTTGTCACTTATAGCTTTAAAGCAAACAATTGCATCTAGAAATTTAAAATCTGGTTTATTTTATTTTATATTCCATATTTAAATTAAGTACCATTTTTGTTTATATACATTTTTTTCTATCATATTTAGACATTGTTTTTTATAGACCCCTAGGGTGTAATATCAGAAGTGCTGTTTTAAACAAACTAGTAATTTAATTTTGGGAGGATTTATGTTTAGGGTTTATTATTTAGTGTCCCGCTCTCCCTGAGGACCGCACCATCTTAGTGCCCCACCGTTAAGCATCTATCCCTCTTCACTCCTGTTGTCCTCCAGGACCCCTATAAACTCTGTCGTTCCCTCGCCCTCTGCCCGCATCCATCCGTTACAGTCCAACACAGGTCATTACCAGCGTCCCAAATAGAGACAAACCCCCCTATTACCGCCCCATGTCTCCTCCCCAAAGTTAACCTGTGAGTGGCCTTTTATCAGGTCATTTATCAGGGGTCGGGCACATTGGGTATCATTACAGCGGGACTCTGGGTGCTTGATAAAATGGAGATGAGCACTTTGAAACAGCGCATTACACGTATGTGGGGACAGATAAATATACTGTCCTGTGGCAGTCGGGTCGGCCCCCCTCGGGACAAATAAAACCCCTATTAACATCCAACCCTTCATTGCGTTTGACAGGCGAATCAATTAGGCAGCTGTTTAGGTGACCTGTGTGCTGCAGTGACAGTGAGGTGAGGGAGCAGATGAATGGAGCGGTCACTGGAACTCTCTCTGGGGACTGCAGTGTGCTGCTCTGTGCTGGATCACTGTCACATGATGAGCCGTCTTTCACTTCCTCACACTTCCTGCAGCTCTTAGTGCTTTCACCTTTTTCTTTTCCTTCCTTCCCTGCTTCCTTCCTTTCTTCCCATTTCCTCTTCCTCTTTTTCCTCTGCTTCTCCACTGATGCCGTACCTCCTATGATTTTTGTTCCCTCCTTCCTTCCTCCTTTCCTTCCTCTTTCTTTTCTTTCTCTTTTCTGTTATTTCTTTCTTCCTTAGTTTTGGTTTTCTATCCTATGTTCATCCTTTCTTCCTCTCCTTCCTCTTCTTTTCTTCCATTTTTTCCCTTCTTAATTGATTGCTCCAGTATCTTGGCTCTTTCTTTCTTTCTTTCTTTCTCTTTTTCTCATTCCTTTCTACTGTCCTTCCTCTCTTTCTATCTTCCTTCTAAATTCTTTTTGTTTTTCTTTCTTCCTCCTTTTTGTTCCTTCCTTCATTCCTGTTCCTGCCACCTTTTTCCACCTTCTCCTCATTTTTCTTCCTTCCTACCATTCTATCGTTAATTTCATACTTTCTTGTCTTGTTGTCTTATTCTTATTCTCTCATTCATTTCTCTCTTCCTTCCTTGTTTTTACTCTTTCTTTTCTTCCCTTTCCTCTCCACATCGCTGTTCAATAATCATTCGTGGCTGTCGCTGTGGCAGCCTCTGACTGTATCAAACCTTATTGATGTTTCGGAGCCCTGATTTCCCCCCCATGTCAAATTCAATACAAAAAACGCTGCAGCGAAATAAGTCAAAAATAGCACCTACAACCTTCCTGCCTCTCTCTCTGTCTTTCTGTGTCACTCTATTGTAAAATGTAAACCTGTTTGGGAACAACTCGCTTTATTTTCTCATGCTGCTTATGAACAATTTTGAATTAACATAAATGTACAGCATGTATCATGGGGAAATATGATTTCCATTAATAAAAAAACGAATATATATATTTTCATTGACAATAGATAGATAGACAGACAGATAGATAGATAGCCATAATAATAAGCCAAAATTTACCTCAGAAGAAGAACGCGAAGCGACGTGTGGCTTGATCCAGCGGAGGAGATCATTCTGATAAATCATTTATTCTTACTTATGTTAATGTTATTGTGACATAAACTTGTACGAATTTTACTAGTTGGACTTTTCCCAAACTATAATGCCAGATTAAAATATGTGAAATCGAGTGCAACATTTTGAAATATGAAATAAACCTTCTTATTGTATCTAAATATTGTACGACTCATCTGCATTTTAGCTCGTATTCTCTGGTAATTTATTAAAGGGCATACTGACGCGTAAAACCTGATTTTAAAAAGCATTTACTTCATTTTTTTTTTTTTTGCATTTGTAACTTAAGTAATGTAATTTTATTGACATTAGTACCTGTAATCAAATTACATCAATTTAAAATGTAACGCATTACTGCGTTATGAGGAAAAGTAATTACAATACAGTAACACGTTATTGTGTAATGCGTTATCAGTGTTCTAATTGAGGGGGGCTTTGGTCCCGGACCTCCGATAAGCATTAAGGAACCCACCATAACACCCAAACAAATATAACGCGTTTTTACAGCGTTGCTCATTATAACCAATCACACACGATTCTGTTGAGCTTAGGAATGCAGTAGCCAATCAGAGGAATTCAGATTAGTCATCGCTGAAAAGTTTTGTTCAGACTGAAACTCGCGAATTCCCTCATCATAAGCAACAAAGTGCAGATGTACGTACGATGTAAGTTATAGATTAATTTATCATACCGTGTATGGACAGCTTAATTGATTATAAGAGGAGTTATGAGTGCTAGTTAGACTGAATGCTCTAGCTAGACTGAACTGAACACTAGCTAGACTGAATGCTCATTTAGAGTGTGTTCTTTCACTGCATGATTCAGTATAATAAAATTAATGTAGAATGCTCCCAAAATACAAGATATGGGGCAGAAAATGTATATATTTATATAATTTCATATAGTTGATCAATATCACACGAAAAGTGCCATTTTTTTTGCAAAAATCACAAATGTGGTATTGATTTTATACAACAGTTCAATAAACAAGAAGTTAATATTAAGAGACTTACGTTTTAGACACCATATTGCCCATTTTTGCTCTATTTCCCCAACAAAAATGGTTCCAAACAAAGCCACGGCCCTGTTTTGCGTTTAGGGGGACCCCCCCAAGAGCTTTGCCACAATTCGAACACTGTGCGTTATTCCCAACTCTGATTATAATATATTTTCATTGAATATATTAATATTTTTAATTTGTTTATATAAATACGATTTATTTGCAGTAAAATATTTCTCACATTGCTCCACGTTTTTTTCTATCACATGTGAATAACGTGACTACTATTACAGTACCTGCACAAATATATCTATTATGGTTAAAAAAAAAAACCTTCAGCACAATCTCCATCAGTTTACCTATTTCCATCATCATACTCTTATTGTATCTAAATATTGTACGACTCATCTGCATTTTAGCTCGTATTCTCTGGTAATTTATTAAAGGGCATACTGACGCGTAAAACCTGATTTTAAAAAGCATTTACTTCATTTTTTTTTTTTTTGCATTTGTAACTTAAGTAATGTAATTTTATTGACATTAGTACCTGTAATCAAATTACATCAATTTAAAATGTAACGCATTACTGCGTTATGAGGAAAAGTAATTACAATACAGTAACACGTTATTGTGTAATGCGTTATCAGTGTTCTAATTGAGGGGGGCTTTGGTCCCGGACCTCCGATAAGCATTAAGGAACCCACCATAACACCCAAACAAATATAACGCGTTTTTACAGCGTTGCTCATTATAACCAATCACACACGATTCTGTTGAGCTTAGGAATGCAGTAGCCAATCAGAGGAATTCAGATTAGTCATCGCTGAAAAGTTTTGTTCAGACTGAAACTCGCGAATTCCCTCATCATAAGCAACAAAGTGCAGATGTACGTACGATGTAAGTTATAGATTAATTTATCATACCGTGTATGGACAGCTTAATTGATTATAAGAGGAGTTATGAGTGCTAGTTAGACTGAATGCTCTAGCTAGACTGAACTGAACACTAGCTAGACTGAATGCTCATTTAGAGTGTGTTCTTTCACTGCATGATTCAGTATAATAAAATTCATGTAGAATGCTCCCAAAATACAAGATATGGGGGCAGAAAATGTATATTTATATAATTTCATATAGTTGATCAATATCACACGAAAAGTGCCATTTTTTTTGCAAAAATCACAAATGTGGTATTGATTTTATACAACAGTTCAATAAACAAGAAGTTCATATTAAGAGACTTACGTTTTAGACACCATATTGCCCATTTTTGCTCTATTTCCCCAACAAAAATGGTTCCAAACAAAGCCACGGCCCTGTTTTGCGTTTAGGGGGACCCCCCAAGAGCTTTGCCACAATTCGAACACTGTGCGTTATTCCC
>NW_015505369.1:1409790-1410106 GCF_001515645.1 Sinocyclocheilus grahami
CTCTCTCTCTCTGTTTGTTTTGTCTGTTATATTCGCAGGCCTCTGACCTTTGCATTGCTCGGTGTGTAATGTCCTGCTGCCTGACAGCTGGATCTAGTAATACTCCATCCGTTCCTCACACATGAACAGAGAGCAGTATATGAGGAGACAGAGAGGCTGTGTGTGATGATCGAACTCACTGGAGTTGACAGAAGGCCATCTGAGGACAAACAATGATCAAATATGTTGCATTAAATGACCTTCCTATAGTGCAGGGGTTCTCAACTCTGGTCCTCGAGGTCCACTTTCCTGCAGAATTTACCTCCAACCTTGGTCA
>NW_015505369.1:1414369-1414911 GCF_001515645.1 Sinocyclocheilus grahami
TTTAACCTGCCCAGGGGACAGTCCCTGCTCGATAAGTGGAACCTCATCCCAGAGGGCATTGATATTCTCATGACCCATGGGCCTCCCCTCGGTGAGTTCAATTAACCAATCCTAATGGAGTTCCATCCAATTATTCAAATGCTCTTGAATACATTAAATGGCTTTCGCATGAAGCCTGTTGTCATGACTGTCAAGAAACCCGTCATATGAAGTTATAGGAAAAGGACAGAGTGACATTTTTTACATAAAGTAATATCTATTGTCAGAGCATTTTATTAAAACTTTAACCTTAAAAACACATTTTCATTATTTGAAAAAAAGCATTACCTGAAATTAAATTAAATATTAAAAAGCATATTTTATTTCAGCTAGTTTCCCAAGCAACATTTCTAATTTTTCTGTAGTTTAAGTTGCTAAAATTAAAAATAAAAATTATTTTTAAATAAAATAAAAAAGAACAAAACAATACAACAAAATTACCAAAACTTTAACTAAAGTCTATCCTCAGAGCAGGGTTATTATCATTAACTAAAACAAAAACC
>NW_015505369.1:1425154-1425442 GCF_001515645.1 Sinocyclocheilus grahami
AACAACAAAATATAATTTACATATATAAACCATAAATAAAAAATTTAATCTTACAAGTCTTAATGAAATATTTTTAGATCTAAAGTAACAATATAAAATGTAAAATTATGTATAAAAGTTTTTTTTTTAAATTACTTTAAGCTTTATATAGTAGTATTTTTTATTATTTTCATTGTCACCTGTTGTCTTTTATATTTATATTTATACAATAATTTTAATATGATTATTTAAAATGTTATTTAGAGGGGTTTTAATTATTGAAATTTAGCTTGTCACTTATAGCTTTAA
>NW_015505369.1:1427076-1427829 GCF_001515645.1 Sinocyclocheilus grahami
TTTTTTTCCTTCATTCATGTTCCTGCCACCTTTTCCACATTCTCTTCACTTTCTTTTTTCTGTCATTCTTGCTTTCTCCCTTTCTTTGTTTTTACCTTTCTTCCTACTTTCATTCCATCATTAATCTCCCTCTTGTTCTCTCATTCATTTCTTCCTTGCTTCCTTCGTGCTTTAGTTTTCTCTTCCCTTTTGGTTTCTACCCATTATTTCCTTCCTTTTGTCTACCTCCAGTAGTTCATCTCATTTTCTCTTTCACACACATTCCTCTTCTTTCTCCCCTGTCCAAGACTACCACTGTTCCCTTCCCGAAGCTCTTCCATTGTTTGTCATCTAAAGCAGATTAATGGTGTCTCAGATGTATATCACACTTAGGTTTCTGATCTTATTGCAACGCTCCACACGGCCGAACAAAAGCCACGTGAACCTGCGTGCATCGAGTGAATACACGCTCCCACATTCATCTCCAGGCCTATTGAACACAGATTCTCTGAATAACATCAGATTCTCTTACCAGAGGAAGGCAGATTTCACCCCTGCCCTGAACTCTACCCTTTCATAACGTGCTATAATCCATAACACGAACGACACGCCCTGCACGCTCTCAAACGCGAGAATCAAAGCATTTTACCTTTAATTCATGGATGCACTGAGGGGAAAGATTCTTTTCCCATTCTGGCGGCAGTTTCTTAGGCCACAGCTGGGTCAGACCGCAAACCCTGGTGGACTTTTTAATAGTGTATCCGGTTCAAGCGC
>NW_015505369.1:1428901-1430374 GCF_001515645.1 Sinocyclocheilus grahami
ATTATTATTATTATTATTATTAAGAGCTTTAAAATAATAATCATTGTTTTTATTTTTTTAATTATTTTAATTAATTCAATTAATAATTGTTATAAATGTTCAAAATTTTGTAGTAAGACCTATATTATATTATTATATTAAGTATAGAATATTGTATTATTTATATTTTTTATATATATTTTAAATATAAAGCTCTTAAAATAATCATAACAATATTATAAGTATTATTATTATTATAGTTATATATTATGAAAAATGACATATATATATATACAATTACATATATATATAAACAAATATATGTGATAAAAGAAGAGTGACATAAATACTTTTTATTTTACTTTTTATTATACTTTAAAATTGTATTTTATTTAATCCTGAACACATAATTTGACATCATAGTGATATGAAACGTTTCATAGTTGAAACTTCTATCAATCTCGGTTTTTTTTTTGTTTGTTTTCTTTCTTTCTTTCTTTGATGTACTGACATTATTAGATCTGGAATTGATTTTCAAGTTCAAAACTTCAGGATATTTTGAGCACAGTGAGGTAAAAACAATCATCCCCATTAGAACACCTTCATCTGCATGCGTCAAAACTGTGCACAAGTTTTTTCTGACATTGTGCAGATGGTGGACCAGTTAGAGTACTATCTAATCTGGTGCGTCGGTGTAGCCGGATCACATCCCGTCCTCAGATCTCCCCCTCAAAGCACACACACACATACTCACACTGTACAGTATAATAAGACCTATGTGCTTGGATCCATTGAGGAAACAAGCTTTTTTTTATATGATGGGGATGTCATTAATCTTTATGGAGGTTAACAAATGCACTCACATGGACGGTGTATTTCATTCACGGACACTAACAATGGGGCCATTGTGCAGTCCGTACCTGAACATTCCTACCATATACTGCGCAGTATGAATTAACATTGTGTTTTTTGGACAATATATTTATTTGAGAAGATTATTTGAAATATGTTCAGGTCATGAGATATAGGTTAGATTTATGCTAAACTATCTTTGTTCCTCACTGTGCTCTCATCCTTTTTCACGTTTTTTAAAAGACAATATTGCAGGATTTTTTTTCACGAAAGCTCCATTTTGTGTGGCGTCTATGACAAATTGCTGCCGCAGCGCAGAATGGCCTGGTTCACTATGAGTTATGTCAAGTCAGAGCTGTTTAAGAGTTTTACTTCCCCCAAGACACATTTCTGCTTATTCTCACCACAGGGATGTAACGCAATACAGCCTTGTCAGCTTAACATACTCATTTTCCTACACATTTCTTGACAATTTTGTATAAATCTGTTCACCTTCTTGTAGAGTTGGGTTCCTTGTTAAAGAAACAACACCTTAAGACCTCTGTAAAATCTCTATTTTTACTTGTCTGATTTTTTCTTCCTGTAGATTGAGATTGAACGACTGCAGGTTTTATATGTGTCAGGTCTCCCCTCCAACCCAAC
>NW_015505369.1:1431748-1432645 GCF_001515645.1 Sinocyclocheilus grahami
CCCCCCAAGAGCTTTGCCACAATTCGAACACTGTGCGTTATTCCCAACTCTGATTATAATATATTTTCATTGAATATATTAATATTTTTAATTTGTTTATATAAATACGATTTATTTGCAGTAAAATATTTCTCACATTGCTCCACGTTTTTTTCTATCACATGTGAATAACGTGACTACTATTACAGTACCTGCACAAATATATCTATTATGGTTAAAAAAAAAAAACCTTCAGCACAATCTCCATCAGTTTACCTATATCCATCATCATACTGCCTGCCCAAATATGTAGCGCTATTGGGCTTTGCTAAAAGCTTTTCATCACAAAACGTGTCCTGCGCTGTCTGTAATTTTCTATAAAGTGTGCTCGACTTCCTTTTCTGGTGATTTCCACAGACAGTGATTTGTGTTTTTCACCAGACCTGGGACAAATGGACGCTCAATTTATCATCACTATCAGACCCTCAGCTTGACACAAACATATAGATGTATAAATACGCACACATACAAGCACGCGCTCATTTTTCACATTATTTCATTTGGGCATCGTACCTACATTAACCCCGTGGCTTTATTTGAGCTATCAATCCATAGCAGTCATGGGAGAGGGGGCTGTTTGCTCTCTGCGGCTGCATCTCCCAGAGCATTTGCATTTATTATGGCAGCCTGCAGTGAAGCCCTTCTCATTTCACACTTTGAAGCCTCCTCCAGAGGAATGGATGGAGGAAAGAAGATCACTTTGACAGGTTGAGATTGTTTCTCCACATCTGCTGTCAGCTGTCATTTTAAACGGCGCGTGTACGTCTCTGTCCCACCGCATGGATGGATGCATGTGTGGTGCTTATGAATGTGTTTTTCTGTCTCTCCCCGCAGGACGCCGTGGTTTAATGGCTGGGG
>NW_015505369.1:1434736-1435294 GCF_001515645.1 Sinocyclocheilus grahami
CTCCACGCCTTCGGAGGAATTCATGAAGGTGAGTAACCACAAAAACAAACTGGCACTGCTATAAAATAAAAAAAAGCGAGAAACCATGAGTCATCATGCACTACTGTGATTTCCATGGTTGAAGGATGTCACAATAAAGACTACAGAAAGGTGGCTAGAAATATTGAAGTGTGATTTTGATGTAACAGTTACACTGTTCACTTTTGGTTACCAATATCCCTATATTTTTATATGTTTGAGTCGACCAGTATCCCTGTATGATAACCTAGAGCACAGCTGATGGATCTTTGAAAATGAAATCTGAAACAGGCCTAAAATATACTCTACTATTCAAAAGTTGTGATTTATGTAAATGTAATCTATTTCTATGATGTAAAGCTGAATTTTCGGCATCATTACTCCAGTGTTCAGTGTCACATGATACTTCAGAATCTTTTGAGAAATAGTACTGTAGTACAGTATATTATGTTGTAAATTTGTAACATAAATGGCTTGTTCTTTCCTTTAGAGATTCAGAGTCTCAGAACAGCATTAGCTGCATCAGCACAAACATAAACC
>NW_015505369.1:1436509-1437985 GCF_001515645.1 Sinocyclocheilus grahami
TCTTTTGGAAGACCAAACAAAGTAGTTTTGCTTTCACGACGAAACGCACAGCAAAAGAGAAAGGAAAATTTGAAATCGCATCATATGACCCCTTTAACACCAGATTTGGCTACAAGTTCAACCCAGTACTGAGGGAAGAGGAATCTGAGAGATCTGCCTTTGGGTTCAGCTTCAGACTGTTCACCAGATGTGCTGCATCCCCTCACTTCCTCCCTCCAGCTTTTGAGGCTTTTTATTATAATCATAATTTTAATGAAAAATGTTTAAGACAGAGAAGGACAAGTGCACCACTTGAGTAAAGACCTTGCACTGTTTATTGTGTTTCCTCAATGTGTTTGTTTGTGCACACACACAGTCAGTGGGCAAACTCATAATTCCCTTTTCTGAATATAGACGTTATTTAAAATGCTTATACTGACACATGTCTGAATAATATTTAGATATATATAGTTTCAGTTTGTTTCTTTTTGATATTTTTAAATACAATATATAAGTATAAAACTCATTTGTATTTAAGTCTTGAATCCCTCCAATTTAATTTCCTTTATGTTTGAGCAGCAAGTGTCTTTTTGTCACTCCAACCTTTGAAACTACTAAATAAATCGCATTATATATAATATATCATATAATAATAGTTTATCAGTATTGTTACCAAAAGTGTGGAATTAAATAATGTTCAGTAATGGAAAATACACTGCCGTTCAAAGGTGTTGTGTCAGTAAGATATGTTTTGGAAGAAATTCATACTTTTATTCAGCAAGGACAGTTGATTGATAAAATGTGACAATAAAGACATTAATAATTTTAGACAAGATTTATTTTCGCAAATTAATGCTGTTCTTTTGACTTTTCTATCCATCAGAAAATCCTGAGAAACAAAATATCACGGTTTCCACTAAAGTATTAAGCAGCACAACTGTTTTTAACATTGATAATGATAAGAAATGTTTCTTGAGCAGCAAATCGGCATATTAGAATGATTTCTGAAGGATCATGTGGCACTGAAGACTGGAGTAATGATGCTGAAAATTCAGCTTTGCATCACAGGAATAAATTGCCATTTTAAAATATATTCAAATATAAAACAGCTACTTTTAAACTGTAATAAAGTTTCACAATAGTAGTTGGTTTACTGTAGTTTTCCATCACATAAGTGTAGTTTTGGTGAGTTTAAGAGACTTAAAAATCTTACAACCCCAAACTTTTGAACTTTTGGACATCATTTAGTGGATTCTTTTGTCCACAATGACTTAAAAATGAGGAAAAACACCAGCAATTTGTATTCAACTAAAGATCAGTTATATGGGTTTGAAAGGTTCATGTTCTTTTAAAGGGAAAGTTCACCCAAAAATGAAAATTGCCCCATGATTTACTCACCCTCAAGCCATCCTAGGTATATATGACTTCCTTCTTTCAGACGAATACAATCGAAGTTATATAAAAAAAATGTCCTGGCTCTTCCAAGCTTTATAATGG
>NW_015505369.1:1439052-1439436 GCF_001515645.1 Sinocyclocheilus grahami
TTTTTTTGCATTTGAAGAACACTTTTTTACAAGCGCAGGGAAGACATGGATGCATTTGAACTCATGTATATTCTGGAGCGCCTCATTCTGCATAGAAATTGGAAAATGTCTTAAAATATGAGTATATCTATATGTATGTGTGTAAGCTGTAAAATCTCTAAGTAAAATTGTGTTTGTTCTAAGCCTCTTGAAGATATCATTTTGCCTGTAAGTGATGACTTAAAGTGCGTGAAGCGCACACATGTTCTTTTCTGTTTTCATGAAATGTTCCTCTGAAGCTCATTTCAGTGTTGCCTACTTTACGGCGTATTGTTCCATACAATAAACGAGTACTCGATTTGAAATTATTTTAATGTACAATCTCAAAGGTTGTTTTTTTTTTTT
>NW_015505370.1:1061-2396 GCF_001515645.1 Sinocyclocheilus grahami
CACACACACACACACACACACTCACACACACACACACTCACACTCACTCACACACACACACACACACACACACACACTCACACACACACACACTCACACTCACTCACACACACACACACACACACACACACACTCACACACACACACACACACACACACAGATGCGCGCACACACACACTAATCTCATACATCACACACACACTAAAGACTCTCACACACACACACACACACTGTGGGCTTTTTTAGGTCTCGTTTTCTTTTCCCTCTCACAAATGTGTGTGTTTTTCTCTGGAAAGATCCGGATGCCTTGAAAGGATTGAGAGGAATCTTCCGGAGTTCCCACAGATGGTGCTTCAGTGTACTGCGCTCTTCAGCTCGTGTCACCGAGATGCTTTAGAGCTGCGCTCGCCATCCATCATGTTTGTGTTTGCTTTAGTCTCTGACGCCCGCTTTCTGAGAAATTCATTAAAATCAAGTTTATGGTTAAAAGAAGACAGAACACACATTTTCTGTCCCCACTGGCAGGTATCTGTTCTTCACTTTGATGAGTTTGTGTCTTGCGTCACTGTGCATCTGCATTTAAGAGTGTTTCGATGTTCACGCTGTTTCTTCAGCCCATGTGTTCAGATGTCTGATGGTGTCAGGGTATAATTTGCTTCCAGAAGAGGCATGATGTATGAAGCGGAGGCCGCTCGCTGTCGTTTGAGCTGAAATGAGTTCTGTGGAGGCAAAGCCACATTCACCAGAGAGGAGCTGATGCCTCGCTCACAGTTACAGCCGTGCTTCTGTCCAAAATCACTTACTTGCGTTTGATCGGCTCATGCATTCGCTGGGAATCAAACCCATGAGTACTGCTGCAGCGACAGCAATGTGTTCAGCTGAAAAAAATAAAACCGCACTGAAGAATTTACAGCTTTTTTTCAACTGCTTACACACATTTTCAAAACTTTGCCTCTTTTTTTCATAACTTTACACACAAATCCAAGAATTGCACGCACAACTCTAATAATAACAATTTTGTTTTGTTTACAACTTAGTATTTTTTAGTGTACATATATTTAAAATGTAAAAATCTGAAAAAAGCACATACATAACATTTTTAAAACTACATATAAAAGTAATAAAAGTATAATTGAAAAATAAACAGATTTCACAGTCCAAACCTGAAGGTCCATGTCATTCCAGTTTATCAGATTATTTGCTTTTTTGATTACTAACGCAAAATATTAGATATTTTTTAAACATTGTTTTCATAAAATGTGACAAAAAACGTCCTAAAAGTTTTCAGGGTTAATATGTGTCCCTGCAGCACAGAAGCAGTGTTAAGTCGCTGG
>NW_015505370.1:2406-3597 GCF_001515645.1 Sinocyclocheilus grahami
CGTGTCATGTACCACAGGAACAGCCTCCCCAAGTGAAAATAAATATGCCTGTTTTAACTCTCTACATTTTATTTATCCTAAAAGAGAGGAATGTTTTATGATTGAACTTGCATGCCTTTGTGGAATTTTGACCAAATTAAGTTGTACGCAGATGAATAGGTTTATGAATTAAATCACAAGAGAGCTAGTTAGGAGTCAAGAGTTCACAAAATGTTTGTATTTCAGACAGGCAGAGGAAGACCTTCATCACTGAGGTATGTGAGTATATACACATACCAGCAAATATTAAACGGGCCGTATTCTGCTACAAATGCTTTTTTAGTATTATTTTCGGCCGTCAAACCACCTAAAAATGTTTTTGCACAAAAAATGTCATAGCAATTTAATTTCACACGTTTCACCCTTGTGCCGACCCTTTTTGTTAATCAGGTTGTCCTTTAAGACTGTATGTGAAAAGTCACTTTTTTATGATTGGCTAACATCTTTGTATGTGAAATGAGCAACAATGCATGGCTTCAGTAAACTTGAAATATATATTTCAGGTAGGACTGCACATTGTCTCTAACCAGGACTGTGATATGGTCTAATAACTCTTTTTAACTCTATTCGCTTTATGGTTACTTTAAGTGGTTCGAGTGTAAAGAACATACTTAAGTGCAAACACTCACATTTTTCAAGTTTCTGCCAAAATTGTTCAACCCTAAAAGGATGGTTCACACTCAAAAAGGCCTTCAGGGTATTTCATTACATTTCATTTCATTATTTCATTTTAAACACTCTTAAAAGTAAATGTTTCATAAGATGTATTGCATCCTTGCCATAGAAGAACCATTATGGGTTGCCCAAAGAATCTTTCAGTGAACAGTTCTTAAAAGAACCATTTGTTTCTTAGTGTCTTTTTTTAGTTCTAGGAACATTTTAACAATCTAAATAATCTAAAAATATATATATTTTTAAGAGTGTATGGTAACTAAATCCCTTACTATGTTTAGGAGTTGGGGTTGGGTCAAGGTTTCAAAAACATGTCAGTATAAAGGTGGTTAAAACCACTTCTGTATTTTGCTTTCAAACATGTGATAATATTCCCTGCATTATTTTTATATTTGAGTATTATTGCAGCATTGCAGTAGTATTATATTAACACAGGATAACATCTGAAGATTGCCACGGCTTGACAGAATCCACTAAACT
>NW_015505370.1:9129-12485 GCF_001515645.1 Sinocyclocheilus grahami
CAAATGCAAGCTAAATAAAATAGTTGTATAAAAGCTTGAGATTAAAATGTTTAAAATAACTTGAGACTCATTCAAGTGTGTACAAACTTTTGAAAATAAGAAAAATATACCACAACATTCTAAAATCAGTGGTTCTCAACCTTTTTCACAAGAAGGCCACCATATTCAATATTCAAAGGGCCACTGTCCATATACAGCAGGATATTTCTGCTGTAATTATGACAAAGCTATTTGTTTGTATTTTTTGTATTAATATATTAGATTAATAAACTTTGTTAATTAATTTGATATATTAAATAAATTAACCACGACTCATTTTGTGATTCCATAACTGTATGTTCTTAAATACACGCTATAGTTATTGAGGGAAAATAAAAATAAATATGATTTAAGTTTACATTGTGATTTTATGTGTATATTTTAATTTAGATTATGTTAATTATAATAACGTAAATGTTTCGTGTTACTAAATCACGGTTTTTTTTCAAAAAAACAAATCAAAACACTAAAATACTCTGCTAAAGAGAGGGTTTGATCCTGTACCATGGTAAGAGTGGCATATGGCATTGAGAAATTAAAGGCAAGCGACGCTGTGCATACAGATGGCCACTAGATAGCAGGATGTATTCAAGAAGCAGCGTGTATATGAAATAATGGATTTTTTGTCAAGTCAAGATTTATTAAATTCTCTTTTATTTGAACCGAAGGAACATTAACACCTCACAAACTTTGTAGGGCAGCAGGCAGATCAATCAAACCACTTTGCTTTTAACACTCAAATCAATCACTCGTAAATTTGAGCTGGGAATAAGGGGCTTTTGATTTTTACCTGTAGACTACTCGCAGCTACAATATGAGAAAGAGTTAAATGTAAGAGCTGATATCAGTTAAATGAGTGAGTGTGAATTCACTTTACTCACATGAAACTTTCATGTAGATCTGCAGTTGCAGTGATCCGATTAAAAGAGCTGCATGTGGTCGGTCAATCACAGGAGGTCTTCTTTCCTTTTAGCAGCATGTGTTGACACTTAATGCTTCCCTCAGCCTCGGGTAGCCTAGGTTTATTGAATTTAATTAGTCAGTGGATCTGTGCTCATCTATGCAGTGAAGGACTTCCCAAGCTAGTTCCCACACTAGCAACGTCAAGCTTGCTCCAACAATGACACACAGCAAAATAAACCAAAATCAAAAAGGTTGTTTATTGACGATCCCACGGACCCTGCTGAAAAAAAAAACAGCCTAAGCTGGTTGGGTGGTTTTAGCTGGTAGTCCAGCCTTGTCTTAGCTGGTCAGCAGGCTGGTTTTAGAGGGGTTTGGGCCACTTCTTTAGCTGGTCAGGCTGGGAGACCAGCTGGCCAACCACCTAAAACCATCTTAGCAAGGCTGGGAGACCAGCTACTCCCAGCTTAAACCAGCTAAGTCCAACCAACCAGCTTAGGCTGTTTTTAAGCGTTTTTTTTCCAGCAGGGGTCCCAAATGGTCACTTTTGTATTTGCTCCTCGATATACATCCACCTGTACATACAATTTATTCTTTTTTGTGGTTTATATTTATGCATGTGTATTTTATTCACATCTCATTTTTATTATCTGTGTGTTGTTGTCTCCGTGTACTGGAAGCTTGTGACACTATAACAAATTCCTTGTATGTGCAAACATACTTGGCAATAAAGCTCTTTATGATTCTGATTCTGATAACTTCAAACTTAAGCCACTTACTCAGCACACCATGAAATGGCCTAATCTTACGAGGAAAACATTTCTGAAATGAAGAAAAAGACACTTTGGTGGACAACTTTTTCTTTTATTTAAAAATATAGCGGTTCTAGCCTTGAAAAGGCTGGCAAGCATGAATATATACATGATGAACATACAAATAGTTGCAAAGATAAGCGAGACAAACAGCACTATTATTACAAAGAGGGAAAACACGAAGATAAACTTAGTTAAATCCACCTCACACACAGCCACACAATTTCACAAATAAACAGACTTCTCTTTTTACTTATGTTTTTATCTTATTATAATTTAAAATTGACCGCTAGCACAAGGATATGCAAATTAAACAGAATGCTGTCTACAGTAAGCAAAGATGGATCGTTTGGACCATATATTACTGTAGACAAAAATGCTTAGCAAGAATACTACTATATATAGTAGATTAAGGCAAAGCCTTATTCATTCACCATGTTAAATGATTCAAAAGTCAGGCTTACTAGGCAGTACATGCTAGATTAGATTTGGCACTTTTCTGCTTAAGGCTGGCGTGACCCCAAGTACAAAGCAGCTGAGATTTCCCAGTAAATCTCATCTTACTGTAGGCTTGATGTCTAAGACTTGTCTTCACAGTGCCTGATCCTTAATTCAGAGACAGCAAGCTTCCAGACTATGCAGTTAATTCACACATGAAGGTCTGCAGTAATAAAGGCCTCATTTTAGTCATGATCATCTGCTATATACTGTACGTAGACATATGTACACAATCAAAAAGTCAAACGGAATCAATGAATTTTAGTGTCTTTGCTCAACAGTGCCATAATTTGCTAATGTCAGAGTTAACACAATTAATACAACTGACATGTTTACTAGAAGACATGATTTAACACAACTGACTTTTTAGTTATACTTGACACATATTGTTTAACCAGTGGTTTAAATGTTTCAATGACAGCGACAACCAAACTGATAAAAAACTCCAGCAATAAACAGCAGTAGTTCCCCTCACACGCCATGAAGAGCAGGAAGGAAGTGGTGAGATATGCAAGATACTGAGCAAACAACTACTATGCAAAACACGTACAGACTGAAAAATTAGATCTGATGGAGGGACACCTGTTGCCAGTCTTCCCAAAAGTGGACTATGATCAGTCTCTGGAGAGGTTCTCAAACATCCACCACCTTCAAATCATCTCCATTCGAGCTCAGACCTGCGTGGTGTGTAATCAGTTGCACAAGGACGTTTCCTGAGCTTCTGAACCACAGTGGCTTTTAAAATGGCAATTTACCGGATATATGACTGAATTATATGTAATCTAGAGATAAATTATTTGCAGGGCTTTGACAATGCAACCCCAAGAACGTGTATGATAAAACAGATCATCTCGTAAGAGCTCTCGCCCAACACGACGTAACTTTTTATGACAATGCCAGAGTGCTGATTTAAACTTTGAAAATATACAGTACCTTTATGCAGAGGGCCACTGAACAAATCATATGATTAACTTTAATACTCTAGTGCTCTAAATAAAAATAACTATTATCTTTAGGCACCAAGTCATCGGCAGGGTTCCCACATCTTTTGACCAATGAATTTACATGACCATTCTAGTTGCTTGTGATTACCAGATAAGGATTTTT
>NW_015505370.1:13244-18526 GCF_001515645.1 Sinocyclocheilus grahami
CCCTCACTGCTCTTGCCTTCTTCAAACCCCTGGTCATCGTCTTCCTTCTCCATGACCCCCAGGATGTCCCCCAGCATTGAGGGCCCAAGGTCAACATGGAATGACATCACAGATTCAGCTTTCTTCAATCCTCCACCGTTGTAAGATGGGGAAGGTCGCAGGCCGGTCAACACCCCGAAATGCTTCTCATGTAGCTCCAAGTCCAATGCTTCAGCAGAGGCCCCATTGGAGGGGCTGGAGGTCAAGCTCTTGAGCACCCTCTTGTCTCCCTCTGGTTCTTCTTCATTGTTCAGAAAGGGCAAGGACATGGCATTCTTCACAAAGGTAGGTGACCCACTGGAAGGAAGGAGGGTATTGTCTTGCTGGTCTACTCTCGTGACGGACTGAGAGCGCTTGCTGCCCCGGAAGGTACGAGACAGCAGTCCCGGTTTCGGAGAGTGAGGATAGGTGTGTCCTTCTTGGGATGGCTCTCCAGATCGAGTGCTGAGGAAAGAGGTGTCTCCGAAAGCTTCCCCGCTGCGCCCTACATGCATGGTGTGCCGGAAGTCACCCAAGGGAGCGCTGATCATCTCGGTAGTGAGGTCCATACGAGATCGCCGTTTGGTCTGAGACCCCGACATCAGCTGCTTTAAGATGGGCATCTTGGTTTGCACAACTCACAAACCCAGTTGCGTTTGACTGGTGCTGTTGTGGTTTCAAGAATAAGGGGTTTTCTTCTAACGAGTCCTAAAAGGTTCCTGATTCAACCAGATTTTGCTCAGATTCAGCCCGACTCTGTCCAGTCTTGATGGCCGTCACTTCAGTTGCCAAACAGGAGATAATCTGTAATTGGGAACAAACAAGATCAAAATCAAATTTTATAGTTAACTGGAGATGATATCTTGACTCTAAGCAAAACCACAGTGCAAAGCCAAGAAGTTAAGTTAATTATAGTGCTGTGTTGTTTGACTTTCTGGGTGCCAGATCAATACAGACAGAAGATATTGGCAGTCCAGACAGAACACAGGCAGTTCCAGGATGTCTTATCAATGCGTCTGGCCAGAAAACCAGCAGAAGCTGCAGCGTCATTCTTTTCCCCGAGCTAAACTGCAGTAGTGTTTTTGGCATTCAGATGAGGTAAGGGTCAGGATTCTTGTGGTCAGGCAGCTGGAGTTTCAATCATTAATAAGATAAGCAGATACTGATGAAAGAACTTAGTGGAAATTTTAACTACTTAGTGAAATACTTATATCCTTACAGGATGAATTTTATGAAACCTGCCACAAACTATATTTTACCCCAAAATGAAAAAGGAAATTATATATTTATACAATGTTATTAGGATCATTAACATTTTTATTTTTTAATGACTTTTGTGAAATAGACAATTCTCAAACATGTTAATGGTCCTATGTACAATACGAAGAATACACAAGTACATCGTCACAGATTGTGACCAGCTGCCAATGATACTTAGTCTGCAATATCATCTCATCAAACACCATTCCTCTGCATTGGAGATAAGACTGTCTAGTTAATGACAGCTACTTCCTCTGTAATCATCCATGACTGTATAAATGGCAGAGACAGAGGAACACGGTAAGCCAAGACCCTATTGATGGCTCGGGGTATCATTTCACACTACTCTAAACTTAACCTCTACTCTCTGAACTAAGTAGATCATCAGGGACAACCACAATTAACATCAAATTAAGCATGAACACATTTACACAAAGTCAAACAAGTGCAAACCTCAGACTCAAAACACCACTACAAGGTTTGACGCTCTTAAACAAACCTCACTTTGAAAAAATAAAATGCTTACCATCACCGTAGTGTCTTGTGGCATTATTCCCAGGTTTGTAAATTAACACCAAGTGTGAGAGATGGGCCAAATGCTTGGCAGGCAACAAGTTTTTCCTGTCACCGATCTGCTGTAATATTCATGAAGTCTTTGCTTTGAAAAAGAACAACAGCTAGAGTGAATTTCACCGAGGTGCCCAACCAACTCATGACCTCTTTCTGGCTTAATCTTCCTCTACCAGCTTCGTCTGCACTTCCTCATAATGTCCTTACCTGCCTCTATAGCAACACCCCTTTGCACACAAACAGATGTTAGCGTTTCCTGTCAGCATGAATGCATTTTCCTCCTTTGAGCATTAACCAAGTTGTTTCTCTCAAACTGTACTGTTCACTGATCAAAATATATATGCATGGTCAATGACTAAATTAAAAACCTAAATTATCCAAATTGATTTTATCAATTATGCACAACTTCAGTGACTAGAATAGTATTATCACTCTCTTTGGCATTAAAGATTAATTATACAGTGCAAATTACATACCATGTCTCAGAACCACTGAATATCAGAAATCACAGGTTAAATAAAAGATAATGACCATCTTCTATTGTGTCTTCTGTTAGAGACTGACTGAACACATGCAGCCAGCACCCTCCCTGAATGCTAGAGAGAGCACGGATAAGGCTTAGCCAATGAGAGATGAAGTCCTGCGGCTCTCCACTGCACACACCCATTTCCATGACATAATTTCACAGATGCTCTGAGCAGGGGACGACGAGCCCACCTGAAAACAAAGCAAGCCTTTGCACAGCCTCCAAAATTATGCCCAGGAAAGCACAATATATTGGTGACAAATGTCAATATTAGTACCATTTCTGCTGGACATTAATCAAGTTTTGATGCCTTACTATTACATTTAGCCATTTAACACTTTTATTCAAAGTGATATATGAAGCATTTCATCATTCAAAAGCCAGTAATATATCTGCTGTTGCCAGGTTTGTAAACTAATACAGAAGCTATAAATACAATTAAAAGAGAGAACAAACAAATATTTAAATCTAACTCATGTAAATTATAAAATGTCTAATGTAAACAATGTAGAAAAACAAAAAAAACAGTATAGACTTATCATACACTACTGTTCAAAAGTTTGGGGTCAGTAAAATATTTTGATGTCTTGTGCAAAATCTCTCATGCAAGGCTGCATTTACTTGATCAAAAATACAGTAAATATAACTGTTTTCTAGTTGAATATATTTTAATATATAATTATTCCTGTGCTGACAAAGCTGAATTTTCAGCATCATTAATCCAGTCTTCAGTGTCACATAATCCTTCAGAAATCATTCTAATATACTGATTTGATGCTCAAGACACATTTATTATTATTATTATTACAGTTAATAGTTAAATATAACAGTTAATATTAAAACTTAATATTTTTTGTGGAAATGTGATCGATTTTTTCAGGATTTTTTGATGAATAGAAATAGAAAACAGCATTCATTTGAAATAGGATTTTTTAAAAAAAGAGTCACTCTATAGTCATTACATTACAGCATTTACAGTCACTTTTGAACAATTTAATGCATCATTCATTTCTGATGCAATTATTATTATTTAAAAAAAAAAAAGCCCCCAGTAAAGTATTAACTATCCTCTATGTTATTTTTTTTTTTGTATATATCGCTCATAACCAACTACCTAAATAAACATGTATCTACTAGTCCAAACTCATAAGCACAGGTAAAGGGTGCAAGTCATAATAGGTTACCACTTACCACTTGTGCGTTAGTTCAGACCACTGCCGATGCAACTGGTTAGCTTCTGCTTAAAGTTGTTGTTTTATAAAGTCAGCTATGTTTTCCCCCACCACAACCAAGAAAAATGAAACGCTTTAAATATTATTTAAATGATCATTTCCCAAAAGGAGCAGAGGCTGTTTTTGTCCACTACCACTAATTTGAAAATCATCTAAATAAAATTTTATAAATAGAAATATGGAAGTCTAATAAGACTAATCAAATTGATTCGCATAAAAAGGGCACAAACAGAAGTCCAAAAAGGGGACAGCGAGTAATCAATATGCAAAATTATTCAGTTAGTGACCAATTACAATGCAGAACAACAGTTCACAGCATTCTGGACAAAGACAGCAGTGTTTATATGAGGTGCTGCTACTGGGTGGCATGAGCTGGAAGAAAAACAAGCAGTAGATGAAAAATGTAAAGCCCCAAATCCACCTAGACACACAGTTCCGCTGCATTTCTGTCCTGTCCCACATACACCAAGGCCCCAAACATGCACAAATATGTGAACACACACACACACACACACATCTAACTAAGCTAAGCAAGCTTGATTTTGTGTGTTATTACATTAAATGTATTGAATTACTGAAATGTAACACATTCATTGTCCAAGTATTCACATAGTCGTAATTTGTGTACTTGAGTAAAGTATGTTTCTGGCACAACACTTCTATACATGTTCTGTTAGCACATTTTGGGGGAAAGGCTAACAACCTTTGGCTAATAGCGGTCCATGTGCATCCCTGGACCAGTTTATCAAACACTTCTGGTCGGGAGGCGCTTTATTTATAGACGTGCAAATATGAAGTAAGAACGGGGAGCATGGGAAGGCAGCATGGGAAACAACAGGCCTCTGAAGGGGTGAGTGACTTTCCAAATACCCTTACAATCTGTCTGTGATAGTAACGCAGTTCATAGGGAGCAGTTGGACTTCCTCTGTACAGACTAAACACACCTCCCTCTCTCCCACTATACGCTCCTCCTTTTCTACATCCCTGCGACCCTATACATACTAACCTCTGACCCCTGTGTGAGTTTAGAAGGTTTAGCAAATCTCATAGAAAAACATAGGCCTACATCAGACTCACACACACACACAGGGTGGCTTCGGTTTCAACAAGCATCTCCGAGCGAGCCACAAATCCTGATTTTGAAAGTCATAATCCAGAGATTGTTTGAATACTGCATCTAAAATGTTTTTCATCCACATAAAAAAACTTAAATAATATAATATAATGTAATATAATAATCTGTTTGTCCTATGCAGGGTTGTAGGTATAATAAAAAATATATATAATATTTTTGTCCAACGTAGGGTCGTGGATATACAGATAATATATTTTTATGTACGGCGGTGCAACCGTGTGCGTGATAAAAAAGTGACACAGTAGAGCACAAACACAATCAAACAATTTGGGGGTCAGGTCGCCTTTAGTGGTGCAGAAATTACACACTTCACCTTGAAACGTGAAGTACGAGTGCCTTTAGTGGTGCAGAAATTACACACTTCACCTTGAAACGTGAAGTACGAGTAAGTATGGGTCTTATTTAATGACAGCATTAAGACAGTGAAACATGCTGTTTAAGGCTGAAGCACACTGGCGTGTCACATGCACTTCAAGTCGTCTTTGGTCTTTGCAGTAGACAAACAGAAAGCTCACTCTTTGTGAACAAGCATCTCTGTGTG
>NW_015505370.1:19328-20809 GCF_001515645.1 Sinocyclocheilus grahami
TTCACTATTTTACATATGTTACTTTCATTTGATTTATTTGCTGTAAGGTAAACTATGTTTGCTATATGGTAATTGTGTTCTTTGTTTCGATAAATTAGTACTAGTATCAGTGAACATCATAATAATATTAATAATGCAGTTTGTGTAAACAGCATGCTTGCTTTTTTATTTCAGATGTGAGAATAACAGTGTAAAAGAACCTGTTGCAAAGAGAGCCAAAGCAAAGCAGCCCACTTGGTCATGGAAATGGAGATTCCTGCCTGCACAAGAACCTGGACCACAGCTAAGACCATGTGATGCACACACTCCCATGAGTTATTTTATGTGATAGTTATATGTATTCTAAATAAACTACAAACAAAAAATATATAAATTAATTTTTTTCTCACATTCTTTCTTGTAGCAATTCCCTCTCAGTCACACACCTGACAGCTCATTATGCAGGCCTTTGTCTTCTCAGGTGTGAATCACATCATTATGCATGATCATTCACGCCTCCTCGCATATACCTTTTCTACACAAAATGTGAATGAGTGAGTAAGATGATTTTCACATAATTTTGAAGCAAAAACTCTAGACTTCAAATACAGTTCTCAAAAGTCTTGTGATCAAATGTTCTGTATGTGTTTTATGGCCTTATTTCAGTGACTTTAAAATTTTAGTTTTTCACTAAGCACGCATAAACGTTTTTTTCTCAAAAACACAATCACGTACATACATGCTGCTCACATATTATTGTAGCCCAGTTTGTGCTTATTACAGTGTTATTAAACTTTAGACATTCAAATGTGTGCAAGCAACTGAAAAAAGCACAAATGTCAGGGCATGTCAAAACTTTTCCAGGCCCAAACACCCTCGACCCCAGAGGGTTAAATCATCATCATCTAAATTACATATATACTGTACACAAAGACGTACGTGTTTGTAACACACAATCACCTAGGCCGCACTGGGGAAGAAATCACATACTCTTTGATAAAAATACAATGATACATTATTAAAATAAGCAATAATTATTCTCATTTTATGAACGGCGGTGCAACCGTGTGCATGATAAAAAAGTGACACAGTAGAGCACAAACACAATCAAACAACTCAAAAGATGCTCTCTCTAATACAGATGTATGATTCTCTGATGTATGATCATGGTTGTCATCCTTTATCCCTAACCCTAACCCAACCCAACCCTAACCCTAACCCTAACCTCGGGATAAAATAAACATAACCTTATCACAACCTTAGTATAACCTTAATACAACCTAAGCTTAATACAACCTAAGCATAACCTTAATACAACCTAAGCATAACCTTAATACAACCTAAGTATAACCTTAATACAACCGTAATACAACCTTAATACAACCTAAGTATAACCTTACTACAACCTAAGTATAACCTTAATACAACTTAAGTATAACCGAACTCTAACCTTAGTTTAACCCTAGGACAACCTTAGTATAACCCTAGGACAACCTTAATAC
>NW_015505370.1:21306-47554 GCF_001515645.1 Sinocyclocheilus grahami
AGGCATTAGATATTGAAAACATGGGGGGAAAGCCCCTGAAGTGTATTTCAGTTATTGGTGTAATGAAGATTTGATGAGAGTTGTATGGGGACCAGCTAATCATTTCACATGTATCCTATATTATTATATTATGATCTATCTATCTATCCATCTATCCATCCATCCATCCATCCATCTATATGTACAGCTACTGTTGTATTTGATGTTGATTTGATTTCATAATTTACAACCATAATGGTTCAGACTGGGAAATTTTTATTGATTCAGTTGAGGTATTTATCATAAATGGACAGAATGCTGTGTTTTATGTTTATAAAAAAATATGACATTAAAAAGGAAAAGAAGTCTTAAAAAATCTATTACACAGAGCAAATATAAATAAATAAGGTTAATTTCTCATACTGGTGTGAGCATATATTTAATTGGAAACGCATTTACACATTTACCGTTTAAAAGTGTTTTTTTTAAACAATTAACACTTTTTATTAAGAAAATTATACTTCATTTAGCAGGGGCAGTAAAAACCTTTATAATGTTACAAATGGTTTATATTTAAAACAAATGCTGTTCTTTTGAACTTTCTATTCATCAAAAAATACTTAAATAAAATGACGGTTTTCATAAAAATATTAAGCAGCGTAACTGTTTTCAACATTGCTAATAATAAGAAATTATTTTTCATCAGCAAATCAGCATATTAGAATGATTTCTGAAGGATATAACACTGAAGACTGGAGTAATGGCTGCTGAAAATTAATCTTTGCATCACAAGAATACATAAAAAAAAATAAAAAAATTTAAATAGAAAGATCTTACCCCCTCAAACATTTGAAAGGAAGTGTAGATTTACAGTATAATGCAGACCGATCTGCTGTATCGGCCAAAATGTCTATATGAGTGAATTGCTGATGTTTACATATACTGGATGTGTGTTTACCTCTGCTGGTGTCCAAGGTCCTGCAGGAGTGTGTCCACATGTTTCTGTAACGCTCCAGTCTCCACCAGTGCTAGTTTCTTCAACTCACTGCGTACGAAATACCACAGTTCCCTCACGCCGTTCTCCACCTTCCTCCTTAGCTCCTCCTGGTCCTTTCCTGGGCCTGTGTATGATTCTCTGATGTATGATCGTGGTTGTCATCCTTTATCCTGTCTAGCCCCGAGCTAACCCCAGAACAACGCCCTCTTGTGAAGACTCTCATACACACACACACACACACACACACACACTTTTCATCCATATTAAAAGGTTCCTATTAATTTGACACGTTTCATCTTTCCTTCCCTTAGCACTAACAGCAAGCCATTACAGCACATCTGAAAAAGAGCCGTCAGTCCTCACACACTACCACACACTCACACACGTGTATGTGTGTGTGTGTGTGTGTGTGTGTATGCATTTACTTAACTATATACTTAAGTATGCGCAGAAGTTAACTAAATCTGACAAAATCTCCCTTTGGAGGTGTTTAGAGACATCCTTAAAAGGTACAAAAACTAAAAATTCTAGTTTCTTTTAGAGTTACAGTTTGGTTTGGATTAGTTAATTTGCTTTATATATTAAGAAATTAAATTCAATTAAAATGTACTTTCAGATACTTAAAAATTACACATTTATGAAGACTGTTCTGATACTTTTAAGATTTTTTTGTGGTTTGGCCAGTATTTTACCTCTTGACAGGCAAGTAAAAATAAATAATAAAAATAAATCAGAATTTGCTTTATATATTCTGAAATTAATTTTAATAAGTTAAACATGGAAAAGGTTTTTCTTTTAGAGTTATACTTAAGACAATTATACTTTTATGAACATATATTTGAATTTTTCAACAATCAAAAATAAAAATAATTATAAAAAGCTTCATATATTAAGAATTTTTTTTCACTTCAAAAAATCTGACTCTAAAAATACAATTTATGACTTTTTCAGTATAGCCCAAGCCCGGATTGGCTAATCAGGAGCACCGGGAGGATTCCCGGTGGGCCGGTCTATTTTTTGGCCGCGAGGGCCGGTGTTGTCATGCCACTGGGTTGAACTATGCTGTTCCTAGGCTGCCTGCACTCATAGCAGCCCCACTCTTTTTATTTATTTTCTCGCAGGCCATATTATTATTTTCACCAGATCATATCAGTAACAAATTCTTAATCGATAACTAACATAGACTGTAATAACTAATCATTATTTATGCGCAAATCATTGTTTTATTTGTGAACATAGGCATTTGAGGAAGACCAAGCTGGTCTTTAAGACCAAGCTGAATTCTCTGCCGGCTGCTCCCGCTTCACAGCAAGCGGGACTCGCGCTAACTGCACCCTTCACCGTCCGCTTTTTTATTTCACAAAATCAGTTTGGGCAAATGCAAACAACTTATTGATCATGAGCCCAACATCCAGCACGGCATGAAAACATTTAATCTACCTGAGGGAAGACATCTTTCATTGTAAGTTAATGCTGTTAAATAGAGAGGGAAAAAAATGCATTACAAAATAAATAAATAAATAAATACATCTTGCGTAGGCTATTCTTAAACGTGGACCTCATTATTAAAGTAAAAATCCAAGCACCAGATGCGGCCCACACTCTCTTAAGTTTTCTTTAATTGAAAAATATGCATTTTCATTCATTCAAAGGCTATAGTTGCAATAATATTTTAGATCAAAACTTTAAGTGCCATTGTTTAAAAATAAAAAATGCTTGATTGACTGACGTTTCATAGACCTTCAGTTGTTACATTTTCAAATTTCATGCCATTTGTAATTTTACAGTATTTTCACCTCCTCAATTACACGTGTGAAGTCACAATTCTATAATGGTACAATTTACTCAGGCCGATGACATTTTTTGTATGACATTTAAAATTCTTTTTAGAATAATTGTACATACAGTGGGGCAAAAAAGTATTTAGTCAGCCACCAATTGTGCAAGTTCTCCCACTTAAAAAGATGAGAGAGGCCTGTAATTTTCAGGCCAAAATACCAGCAACCGTGTGTGAAAACCTTGTGAAGACTTACAGAAAACGTTTGACCTCTGTCATTGCCACCAAAGGGTATATAACAAAGTATTGAGATGAAATTTTGTTATTGACCAAATACTTATTTTCCACCATAATTTGCAAATAAATTCTTTAAAAATCCTACAATGTGATTTTCTGGATTTTTTTTCTAATTTTGTCGCTCATAGTTGAGGTATACCTATGATGAAAATTACAGGCCTCTCTCATCTTTTTAAGTGGGAGAACTTGCACAATTGGTGGCTGACTAAATACTTTTTTTCCCCACTGTAAATAGGTTAAGCAAAACAATTGTGATTATTTCTGAGAACTTTTAAACTGCAGGCAGACTTAGGCCTACATTATGGTACAGTACAAATATTTGGAACGTCCCTTATACTGTCCCTTATTTTCTTAAAGAATAAACACTTATTTTCTACAAGAATAAACACTATTTTCTTAAAGAAGAATCACAATTGTCCCTTATTTTCCATTTCTTATGTTAATTGGCAATGATCACGTAATTATCTTTTGACTCCCCTGACAGCGGAACCTTGCTAAAAAAAAGAAGAAGTAATTATTGGAGATATGCGAACAAAAAATAATAGATAAAAAATGCATAATAGAAAGCGGAAAAGCGGCACTGAAAAGGCCAGTAAAAAAACAACAACAACAAAAAACAAAGTGGGCCGGTCTAAGGCATGAAACTCCAGGACTGAAAATGAGTCCCACTCCGGCCCTGGTTTAGCCACTAAAAATGCTGGCAGGCAATTGTACATTTTAATATTCTATGTTAGCTTTACATCAAAAACTATAGAATTGTATAGTTCATTTAGATAAACATGTATATTTACACACCATCAGCAGGGAGGCTGCGGTAAGAGTTGATTTTCTCCTTAGCTCTTATCAGTTGCTCTTCAAGGTTGCGTAGTTTACCCACGGCTCCGGGACCACCATCGGCCTGTCCGTCAGGTAACCTGGAAGACAGAGAGAGAGAGAGAGAGAGAGAGAGAGAGAGAGAGAGACAGAGAGAGAGAGAGAGAGAGAGAGAGACATGTTAGCATTACCATTGTCTGGGGAATCGATGTGTTCATATGCTGTGCATTTATGCTTGTGAACATTCAAGCTCATGTGAGTGAGAGTGAACGTGTGGTCAAGGTGAATTGTGGTTGGCTAATTTCCCAGGGGTCTTTGCTCCTTGCTTCCAGTGCCAATTTAATGCAATGATCAGTTGCGGCACCTACTGCGGGCAATTCATTTGGTGGCAGGGGCTATTCATCACACACAGACACACAAACAACTGACCGAAGCCTGCCCAGCGTGGGCTCCTGACATCCAACACACACAAATTTTCATCTTATAAACTTCATTACCGACGAACATCCCAAGACCTGAACCTCCATCATTTCCTGACACTCCTTCAGAGAAATCTAGTTAATTTATGAGATGACTTCCTTTGTTAGACAACAGATCCTGCATACTCTCTCTCTCTCTCTCTCTCTCTCTCACACTCACACACACACACACACACACACACACACACACACACAAAATAATAGTTTAGCTATCTAAATACGACTTCTATTGCTTTTATATAATGGTAATTATAATTTCAATACACCAGGGTTCTCAGACACGCATTACCTGAGGGCCACCAAGTGTTATTCTTCATTAGGTGCCAGCTGAACTGGTACAACAAATACAAGTGGTTTTACAACTATGAATTTTAAGTATGCAGTTATTGCTGCATTTATACAGGTATTAGTGCATAGGATTGTTGTGTGACTCATCTCTCCCTCATACCTGCATACTGCACTGCTTGTTTAGTGGATTAATGATGCCTTGGATTGCATTCCTAGAGAACTGCAATATTCTCCTAGCAGATCAGGCAGGCAGTGGTCACATTAAGAGACCATAAACCTCACAAGCTGCGATGTGACTCTCAAAAGTAATTGAAATACACATAATATTTAGAAATGTTTAAGAACTACAATTTACAGAAATATTAAGATGTATTTTTTTAACAAAACATAATATTGGTCTCTCTCTCGCTCTTTCACACACACACACACACACACACACACACACACACGTGTATATATGTATGTATGTATACACAAACACACTGGGGGATGGGGGGTGGGACAGCATCGCAGAGCTCAGTTCTCCCCTTTTTCTCATGCACAGCTGTGTCCTTGCAGTGGGTTTGTAGTGGAAATCTGAGCTGTATTTGAAATGTGTTTGACGTGAATAGAAAGCATTGTGGAAAAACTGCCTCACCTGAAAAAGAGACAGTGATAGAGAGACGGAGAGGGAGAAAAATGATGATAGGGCAGCTGAAGTCTTATCTGAGGAGAGAGGGATGAAAATGCATTTGTAGGAAGGCGTGCGTAGGGTTTTGAAATGGTAAACAATGCATTCCCATTTCACCTGGATGCAAATGGTCATATGGATGTCTGTCAACAGAAGGAGCAGAGTGAAAGACAGACAAAAAGAAAAAAAGAAAGATGGGCAAGAATGAGGAGGGATGCTGGAATTGGAGAGAAATTGCAATGTCAAACATTTATGTCATTCTTGGCTGGTCAAGGACGAAATGAGAAGAGAGTGAGAAAGGAAATGAGCGAGATGGGGTTTGTGTGTGTGACAGAAAGAGAGAGTCTGTGGGCAAAGAAGTGTTGTGTGTGTGAGAAATACAAAGGCCTTGAGTTTAGTTCATGTTTATGCGGTTTGTCAGGAAAACACTGAGACATACTGCGTTAAAGACAACTTTGTTAAATGAACCCAAATTACTTTCTTATTTAGGCCAGAAACATGCTCTACTCAAGTACACAAACGCAGACGTTACTGTGGAGCTGACAAACCTCATTTCTGAAAGAGGGGAGATACAGTTACCTTCAAATGTCTGAGCTATTAGAGCAGATACAAAAACTGCAAAAAATTGTTAATCAGTATTTTTGTTTTGCTTTAAAAAAAAATTAAACGCCCTTAAACAAGACAAATTTAGCTTATGTCAACTGGCAGTTTTTTTTAGATTTATGCTTAAAGCAAGCAAAAAAAATAAATAAAAAAATAAAGAGAAACAAACTTTAAAAAATAAATTGCTTCCCATGGATATAGACTTTATTATGCAAATGTTTAGATATTCTAACTGAAAACAGCACAAATACTCATTAAGATATTTGTATTAAATTTCTGGGTTGCATTCCACTTCAAAGTATTTATACCCTTCTCACGCTAACTTCCCTCCATCTCATAGACTTGGATGTGCATCACTGCTTATATAGCGTGAGTGTCCACTATAGCGGAACCCGCTATACTACACGGATTCCCCCGGGAGGAAGTGATTAGGGAAGTTTGCAGAATGTACGTCTAAAGCGAAATGGACCATAGCTCTGATTTGCCATGACCAAAAGGAGAAAACTGGCCATAGAGGAAGACAATTTATTCTAATGCTCACTGTAACAACTCTTGTGGCAACGCTGTGAATTGCAACATGCACTTGCATTGCATTATAAAACATTTTGTTTTAACATTTTCTGATGAATAGAAAGTTCAGAACAGCCTTTATTAGAAGGCTTTTCTAACATTGTGTGTCTTTTTGATCAATTAAAAGCATTCTTGCTGAATAAAAGTATTAATTTCTCTGTTCTTTCTGTGCATAACCTTGACCCCCTCTCTAAAACAATGTTTCTGTTGATGTAATCAGTTCCCGGTCTACTTTTTACTATTAAAACAAATCCTGATGATAAGACTTTATCACACTCTAAATTATTTGTCACTAAATATGCAATTTGACTCATAAATAGGTTACATTTATTACAGTTGTGGGTGCAATTTCATGTTGTCTTTTAGACTACCACAGCAAAACACAGTCCTGACATGCACTTTAAAAACACAAAACTCCCAAACTGTCCACAAACTGAGAAACAGTAAATGGTCTCCTCTCGAAGCCAGTAACAATAGAAGCTACACTTTTCACTTCAACTCCCTTCTCTGTCTTTGTCTTTTTGTTCTCCTCACACATCACCTGTCCTCAGAAACCTGAGCTTCATCATGTGGCATTACATAACCAGCAATCACCAGCTAATGAGGCCACATCACTCACAGCAGGGGCAGAGAGAAACATTTAGAAACACACCAGGGTTTGGGAACGGCTGTCAGAGAGGTGTGATGGAAATCCCACGAGGCCTCGTGTTTTCTGCTGACGGTGAACTCTTGCGAGATGTTGTAGCAGCCCACAGAGACACTTGTACTGAAGTAGGACACACACACTTACACAAAAACGCAGACAGGATGAAAATAAGTGTGAAAACCGAAAGCGGATGATGCAGAAAACTGTCACACTTGGGCGAAAGCACCAGCAGCTTGCTGTGGGCTATGGTTTTGACCTTCTATGAGAACATTTCAGAGTGACAAGAGCTGCTAGTGAGCTAGCAAGCACTCAGACAGACAGTCAACCTCTTCCGTCATTATTGACGAATTGGACACCGTTTTGTGTGATACTTGGTGTGTAGGTGTGTGTGCGACACAAATATAGATGTGCTGAACACGAACTGGATGATGCCACTACATGACTGCTGTTACACTGTGACTGAATGACTGTCAAGTGAAATGAGGTGGTGTGATGTTGCGGCGAAAGCTCAGGGTTTGTATCCGGAAGGTTGCTGGTTTAAACCCTGCAAGCAGTGAGCCGAGAGCCATCGTCATTGTGCTGCTGAGCAAAGCACTTAACCCTAGATGACTCCAGAGGGATTGTCCCTGTAATAAGTTCATGGTGGTGTTCCACGGCACCATTGTGTTAAAGTTACTGAAACCCATTTGTGTGGTTCTACTTGTGTGGGGAAATATAAATAAAGATAGATAGATAAACATAGAAAACTTCAGTTGGTTGGCCTACTCTCAAATGTCATTGTGAACATTACTAAAGACCTAAATGCGAGACATGACGTTTGGCCAGATTTTTGCCCCAATTTGTAGTCTGGATGAGTTGACGTTAGTTACCAAAAGTCAAAGCTAGTCTGTAAATTCTGGGCAGTTGAAGTTGACATATTACACAGAAAATCGAACAGTGTATGATGAGCACAGACTCTGATTTTTTAGCTTTAGATTTTGATTCCATCCATTAAGAGGATATCAAACATGTTTGTCATTTTGAGGCGATTTTAAAACACATAGAGTTTTCATTTGTCACGTGTCTACAAGCAAAGTTTGTTGTGTTTTGAAGAAATTGAAAGACTAGTAGTGTGTGATCCTCAGTTGGAATGTATGGTGCCAAGTTTTTCTCCGTAACCATTGATTCCTAGTATTTTACTGTATATCTGTTTCAGATTGCTTCAGAAGTTGTTTATTGTATTCCAGCCGAAAGTGTAACCTTTATTCTTAGCATTCATGCAGGGGTTGATAATGACATTCTGGCACTTTTAACCCCCCCCGACATATTTGAATTCACCACATTCATATTTGAATTCCCTGTCACAAACGTTTGACTTGATGCTTAAAAGGATAGCTCAACCAAAAAATTCTGTCATCATTAATGTCATACATCAACATACAAAACTCTATACAATGAAAGTCAATGGGATAAAAAAATAACTTTGGACCCTACTGATTTTCATTGTATGGACATGAAAAAGAAACAAACAAACATTGCAAGAAATATCTTGTTTTGTGTTCTATACAAGAAGTCATACAGGTTGGGAATGCCATGAGCAATTAAGTAAAATTAAATTTCATTTTTCAATGAAAAAAATCATGACTTTTTGCCATGTCAAACTTATCAAACGTTTGTCAAACGTATTTAACACAATCCTTAGAATAAAAAAAATTAAATAATTGGAATAACTTTGAATCATTTAAAACGTAATATATTATGAGAGTGAGGGAACATAATTTATTAAATCAATGGCAGTAGAATTTATAGTTACTAAATGTGTTTAACATTATTTTCATAACAAATAATACATTTCGTATAAAACAAATAAATGATTTTGCATAGTCTTACTACAAAATAGTTTAGTTAAACTATGGATACTAGGCAAGAACTGTGTTAAATTTTCATAAGGGCAAGTATAAAGTGGAATGTAGAGCTTTAAAGGCTGGACCGTCATGAATTATGGAGGAAGCTGTCAGTTTTCCTTGTGTAAAATCTCTTCTGTTCTAATGATCTTTGATTGCAAGAAAAAAAATCACTGCCTTTGTTTGCCTTTAGAAATCTCAACAGGTGACTGTACATCAATAATTAAAGGCCTGATGAAAGGAAAACAATATCTGTTAAGGAGTCCCAGAATATGGGACTGCCAGCTGCTGTCATGTGTCAAATGTTGCTGCCAGAATATTTGAACTCAGCCCTATATAAATTAGGTGTTAATTAGTGTCTAATTAATTAACATTGTTACTATACTGTAAGTAAATTTGAAATCAATGCTATACAGTCAAATGTATTTCAATGGAATAAAAAAGGCAATATTATTGGTAATTGTACTTGGTAAAATACAATAATAATATCACTATAATTTAGGTACAATGTCCTGCTAAATGTGTGTGTGTGTGTGTGTGTGTTTGTGATGTCATGACTGCCTGTTTTTGCAAATGATGCAAATGATGTGGTTCTTAAAACAGCACATTTGTTATACAAATGTGAGCAGGACCTGAAATAAGTGTGTTTTTACTTTTACAAATGACTAGTAGTGGTGTAGAATAGTTTGTTTTGGACATTTGTCAAACCTATATCAGAGCTAATTACAGTCTGATGTTTTTTATTACTGTTGCACCAAAGAGAGAGGTCAAATAATAGGCCAAGTCTAAACCCAAGAGTAATTAGTCACATTTAGAGGTGACTAATTGACTGTCACTGAATCAAGAGTATACAGTCTCTATGGCAATACATTGCGAGGCAAGGGTCTCACGCTATGACTGGCTCTTAGATCACGTGTGCGTGGCCTATAGGCAGCATTTATTGACTGGACAGCCAAGTATTAAAATCAAAGCAAAATCTGTAATCTCTTAATCGTTTTTCCTAGACAGCAATGAGATGAAATGGAGAGCAAATTAAGCAAAGATCCCACAAATTCTGCAAACAAAAGTTGGAGATATGATTAATATGAAATATATCAAAATCTACTACTTATCTGTGATATGCCATCCATATTAATTTTAAGATGTTTGTAGTAAAACTTTATAATTTGATATTATTTGTTTCAACCAAACTGATTGCTGATTGCACAGGAATTTAAGTCCCGTGTTTTAGTGTTTCTGATAGTGGTATAAGCTCTTTATTTACTCATACTCGTTTAATATTCATGTGCATAAGCTAGACCAGCCTGAAAAATGTGTTTTGAAAAGTGTGATTTG
The DNA here is from genome assembly GCF_001515645.1 of Sinocyclocheilus grahami. Taxonomy (NCBI): domain Eukaryota; kingdom Metazoa; phylum Chordata; class Actinopteri; order Cypriniformes; family Cyprinidae; genus Sinocyclocheilus; species Sinocyclocheilus grahami. The sequence continues at coordinate 31,644 of NW_015505370.1, forward strand.
AGCAAAAAAAAAAAAGCTAATATGTACTTTATTTGATGAGAAACAAATTTAGCAAACAATGAAAAAGTATGTTCAATATAGAACAATTATGTGTAGCATGAATGAAATCTGGACGTACTACATCTGCCATTCATGATTCATTTCCTGTGGCCTCATGGGATGGCGATGTGTCCACTGGATGCACACAGGCCCGGTTCTACAGGGTGCTAAGCACCCTCAAACGAAGTCAAAAGCACCTTCAGTTAAAGCTGTATTAATGGCATTTTATTGCAGATTTGGCAAACTATCGATTTCTGTTTCAACGTTTTTGCAGCGTTGAGCAATGTAGCTAATCACAGACATATCTGTTGATTTCTTGAATCAGAGGCGTTTAAGTTAGAATCCACTCACCGCTCAAATTGCAGGAGGTTTTTTTCAGGTATTGTGTTCAGCAGGAATCATCTCATTATAACAAAGTGTTGATGCAATGTAAATAAGAGATTTGTTGTGCAGCGTAGAGAACTTTAATGGTAATAATGTATCTTTGTGAGATGAACTAAGATGAGTGACAGCTTTTTTAACATTAGTGATTATGAACGGAGCACTCTTTGCACCATAGCAATGGACGCCACTAATATATATACAGATTTTGTTCAGTGTATATAGAGAGCACCCTCACTAATTTAAGAAGCACCCTCAGTGATTTGATTCTGGAGCCGGGCCTGGATGCACACTTCAGAACTGTAGGTCATCTTTCTACTTTTTACCTACTGTTTTATGAGTACTACAAATTCTGACATGCTACTCAGTTCACATACTTTTTTCGCCTACTATATGGTACAAAAGTCAGCATATTCAGACACTGGGCGTTTTTTCTACCTAAATGAATCAGTGTTATTGAATGAATCAATGATTCGATTCCTCTTTCATAAAGAGAGTCACTTGTCGCCATCTACTGTAACAATGTAACCTGCAGAAAGAGTCACAAAAAAAAAAAAAAGCTCTCTGGAACATATGTTAAGCGTCTTGCTATAACCCCTTTTATATAATACTGACCATATTCCTTTAAATACATGTTTAAATCAGTCTGTCTGTGATGTCGGTAAAGGCTAGCTACTAGGGACTTTTCACTGGTTTTCATTGCCCATACAGCAGTTGTTTTCAATCATGTATAATTGTCTGGAGCATGAAACGATCAGTAGCTGAGAAATACTTCACTGAAACTGACTGCAAATAGAAAAAAAGAGCATTGCTTCAAAGCCTTTAAATAGCCTCTTTTTGAAAACGCTTTTGAAAATCATACTATAATCAAGTCTGTGTTTATGTTCTGCCAAAAAGCATAAAACAAATTCGTTGTTCCTAGGCTTGTTTATATCCATGCAGGAAGTAGGACATGCTGTTTCCTCTTTTTGTTTATGGGAGGCTGATTTTCATACAATCTTTAGAGGAAGAGTCTAAGTTTATGCTGCTGATGTGTCCAAACCCTTTCAGTGTGACATGCACCAAGGTTTTGGTTATTTTGTAGCATTTGTAACTAGTTCTGAAAGTCTGATTTGATAATGCCATTATAGGTCTCTAAAAGCAGCATCTGACAATGGCATTAAAGGTAAAAGCAAGTTAATATTTAATGACTTGCGTGCAAAAATTATTCAGCTTTTTATTATTATTTGACAAAGTATTATTCACTTAAAATACAACACTTACATTCAAAGGGGAAAATGACTTTAACGGTTTATTTTTAAAAAATACGACGAAAAAAATAAACTATACATGGCCAAAAGTTTGGAATAATTACACATTTTTTATGTTTTTGTAAAAAATCGCTTATGCTCATCAAGGCTGTATTTATTTGATCAAAAATACAGTAACATTGTGAGGAAGTGTGTATGTGTGCTGTCAAATATCAGATGATTATGAGGCACATTTGTAGAATAAGTCACTGGGGTCATTTTAATAATTTACAATAACACAGATAACTGAGCTTGCATAAGGCATAAGCAGATAGATGACAAGACCACAGCTTAATGAATTACATGGTGCACACAAGTTTGCATACTGCAAACACACACACACACACACACACACACACACATTTAGATGAAAACAGCAGGCAGGCGAAGTATAAATATATACAGTATAAGGAAGTGTGTTTGCATCTGTCGATTATACAAGATTTCCCTGAGGGTAATGGTTATTTAACTAGCAAAGCAGCTCAAATTTAACCCAGTGGCCTTCAAATGTCACAGTGCGTGACAGCAAGTGACTAGTGCAAGCCTGACCAAGGCCAGCTACTGGCTGACGAGGAAAAATTGTAACCCAGCAAGTGTAAACAGACCAATAGAAATAAACAGTGGACACTGCTAACAGCGAACGTTTGTCTAAATGTCTTTAAATTTATTGTTGTATATGGTGAATTTGCTACAAATTGGTGATTTATTGTCAGTATGCAACTACTCTGGGAGGATTTGAAAATGCTGAAAGTACTGGTAAGCTGTCAGCAAGTGAAGGCATAGCACCTCATCCTATTTAAAGCATCACAAATCTGCTTGATTGTTTATATCATTGCAGAATGTAAATTATATTATCATCCAGCTCTAATCTGCTAAATGTAAAAGCAGTAAGATATTAGGATATTATTATTAACATTAACATAATAATTCATAATCTTGCCCCTTTCTAGATTAAATTGTAGTGATAAAAAAAGGAAGAACAGAGTTTACAAAAATGGCTTAATGGTCAGCGCTGTTATTGTTGAACTAAAAACTATTAAAAGTCGTTTTCATTAATTGAAATAAAGCTGAAATGAAATGAAAATATTAGACGAAAAACATAACTGAAATTAGAAACATTGATTTGGCAACTAACTACATACGTTTAGGTTAAAGTAATACAATTATTAAAACTAAAATGTAAACAAAAATAAAGCTAAATAGAAATAATTAAAATAACAATTTTGAAAAGCACATAAAATCAGTAAAAGTTAAACTAAAATGAAAATGAAAACTAAAAATAAAAGCTCATTTAAAATGAATACTATAATAACATATGATTGTTGCTAAATTAACAAAGCTTATGTTTAAATACATTTTGGATAACAAGCAATACATCTAGCCTTTTCTGATTTATGGAGGAAGATTATAAATCAGCTAACATATCACATTTTAGACTTCTCAGACCTTTTGGCCTGCAGGCTAACTATTCCAGTAGATGCCCAAATTATCCTGGCAAACCAAGTAACTCACATTTGAAGACAAACCCTAAAGAAAATTGAATAATTTGAAAGAAATAGCTACATTTCTCAACATTTCACAAACCTGAGAGTCTCTGCCATGCGTCTCAGATCTTCATTCTGCTGTTTCAGCCTTTCCAGCTTGGCCAGGATCTTGGAGAGCTCTCTGCTGGACCGTTCCGGATGCTCGCTTTCCCTCACGAGGTGACCCCCGATGTAGAAAAGCAGCGTGCCCCAGGCCAGCAGCACCAGCATAATCCAGCGCCACGAGCCCGTCCACGGACGCATGGCGCCTAGTGCTGCCCAGCACACACTCTCCTTTCACAACACGGGAATTTGAGACATACTCAGCTCAGCGGCAGCGCACCACATCAGGGCTCCTCTAGAGCGGAAGAGGGGCGTCAGGGGTCGCTGGGTCTCGCTTGCGTGTGCACTTAGAGACTTGGAGGTTATATCATGGCAGCGGCCTCTCGCAGAGAAGGGGCGGAGGGTTTTGAGATCCCTTGAGACTTCGCTTATGAGACTACACTTCAGGGAACCAATGGCTCTGATGAGTTCTTATTCCTCTAGGGACTCTGCAAGGGATTCTGGTCCTGTAAAAACACAGAAGCATGTGTGATCAGTGAGATGATAGGACATGCTTGCGCTAACTGTGAGAGATAAAGGCATAAGTGAGGTCTGAGATTATCTATCCGCTCTGCCTTTTCCTCCACAGAATATAAAACTGGATTGAGTTTAGCTGCTGACAACGCTCCAGTCATACAGCTGTTACTGAGGATTATAGTGAGCGGTGAAAGTTAGTTGCCAAGTCAGCACAAAGTAAAAGTGCAAATAATGAGTTCCTTTAAATTAATCAGTAACAAAAATGTGCAGGGAAGGACAAGAAAGGAAATAACAAGAATGATATGAAAGAAAAGAGAGACCCCAGATCTAAAGAAAAATAATACTATTCTTTGTAACACTTTTAATGTTTTCTATTTATTATGCCATCTTAAGTGAAGTTACAAATCATACATGTAATTTGCGAGCAGCGATGCTTAATTTGCTCCGGAGCAAGCTGAAAAGCTGCTGAATAATACTGAATACAGCTTATATAGGAATGCCGTGATAGGTGTCGTATTCCTATAGGTAGATGTGATCAGCTGAGAATCAGCTGATGCAAGCTTGACTCACGTGACCTGCCAGAACTAACGCTAAAGCTTAATAAGGGCAATAACAATGACACAGGGAACAACTGTACATCAATGTATCACTTTACAGGAAGTAGAGAAGACAATTTCCCCTTGAGTCATTGCACATCACCATTGCAAACCAAAACATTTTTGACTTGTTACAATGGCATGTGTTAAAGTGTAATTTTATGTACATAAATATAATAAAATATACAATAAACATACATGTATATACTGTATGTAGCACTATGCAATAGGCTTGTTGGCTTTTTTCATTATTTATCACACTAAAAAAAATCTAAATCAAAATGTTGAGGTATGACAACTTACATTTATGAATAAAATAATATAGTATGTATATAAATACACAAGTATGTATATGTTTACATTTATATTGTCATTTATATTATGTATGTTATGGATTACATCAAGTCATACAAAAACCATGACTCAAAGTGTTGTCTGTGTTCGATGACGTCTCCGATTTTATCGAGCTTTCCTGTAGCTCAAAGAGTAGAGAGAGAGAGAAAAAAGTAAATGTGTACCTTGAATGCAAAGTAAGATGCTTTGGATTAAAGCTTTCAAATGCATACATGTGAACTTCCAAAGAAATCTCCTGCAATGAATGACATGTAAACTGGAAGTAATATCTATCACAATTTTTCCTGACTCCTTTTCTTGACTGCCAAGATAAAATATATATTTTTTGTGTGCATGCAAAATGAATGTAAAAAAATGAATGTAAAAGTATGTAATGAGGTCATGTGACAATGTTGCATGTTACTGTTTGAAATGTTTGCATAATGCATTCAGATTCACATCATTTACAAAAATAGCAAGCAATATGTAAGTATACACAGCATTGTATGAGGAAACAATGGTCTCGTATTCTATGTACATGGACCACACTTGCCATGCATTAGGGTATGTTCATTTTCGTGTGCATCCAGCGAAAACTTTATCTCATCGCATTCAGTTCAGTGCAAACTGGTCAAATATAATTTATTTTTCCACACACACACACACACACACACACACACACGCACACACACATACAATCGCTGTGACTCTAGTTCAACTTGTCAATGCTTGTACTTTCATTTATTGACTTAAATGAGAAATAACAGGCAAATTGCACTTGTATCACAATCTCAAGTTAATACACACTGCACACCCACGAGCGGCCACGGTTGTATCTTAAAAGTGAACCATTTACAGAGCTGAAATAATGTGCCACTCACTGTGCATGTAAAACGAGGCTGACGGATGGGGACTATCTGACAGATTGGGGAAAGTAGGCACCGCTTATCCTTCATTATGAATGAGGGTGGAATATAGAAAGTCATTATGGATTTCTGCACAGAGCATATACAATGCATTATAGATTGCGGTGGTGTGTCAAAGCCCGGTAATCAAAGGCTGCAGTGCGGGACTGAATCAATAGAGTGACCTTCTGCTAGTGTCTCAGTACAGCAGACCGCCAGCTATTTATGCACATCACTACTGCAGTCAACGGGGTGCGCACACGGGGCACTACTACACAGAAACATAGGATTTACTCACACTCCTGCTGGCTTACACTGAAATCAGCTGATAAACTCATTAAAGATCTTCCTTGCACTATTATAATCTTCAAAAACTGCTCATTAACCTATTACACATCAATTGTGTTTAAAGTAATTCCCAAAAAAAATCACAAAAACAAATTGCAAAACAACAACAACACTTTTTATCCCATGTATTCAAGAATAAAGATTAAAAATATATAATTATAAACTTTATGCTCACCAAGGCTACATTTATTTGTTCAAAAATACAGTAAAACTGTAATATTGTGAAATATTATTACAATTTAAAATACCAGTTTTCTATTTTTTTATATATTTTAAAATGTAATTCATTCCTGTGATGGCAAGCTAAATTATCAGCAGCCATTACTTCAGTCTTCAGTGTCACACGATCCTTCAGAAATTATTCTAATATGTTAATTTGGTGCTCAAGTAACATTTCTTCTTATTATCGATGCTGAAAACAGCTTAATATTTTGTGGAATTTGTAATACATTCTTTTTCAGGATTCCTTGACAAATAGAAAGTCCAAAAGAAATCTTTTGTAACAATGTAAAAGTATACTATACTGTCGCTTTTAATCAATTCAATGCATGCTTGCTAAATAAAAGTACTAATTTCTTTAAAAAAATGAAAAAATAATTTTCTTATTAAGCAATATATGATTTTGATTATGAGAAATTATTATATTAAATAATATAATAATATATAATTGTATATAAATTCATGATGTGTATTTTATACAAGTAAATAGATATTGTAATTATTAATTTACACAAGTATATCATACACAGTTCTCTTTTTTATATGTTTTACAGTGGTAATAGCTAGTAGCTCCACAGTAAAATCTAATAGGTTAAAAAAATCCCACTCCTCATTTTCTAAATGGTTGTAACTGTGTCATGGTTAGGACCTGGTTAGGACACTGTGTAACGGTCAGAAATAAGGTAGAAAAGGTTAAAAAAGCTAACTGATTATTTTCAGTGTTATAAATCTTGACTACAGATTCAAGCAAAAACTAAACTGCTACCAAAGTGTAGAATTGTCAGACTCTGTTCCGTGTTTCGTGTGTGTTTTGCTCCCCCACATGCTCCATGTTATGTCCATGCCCATATTTGGTCCTTCCTGTTTCCTGTTCCTATTATGTTTATTGATCCCAGGTGTTTCTCGTCTTCCCCTGGTCATGTCTTGTGTATTTAAGGTGTTTCCTGTTTTGCGTTCTCTGTCTAATTCAACCAGAGGTGACATTTTAATAGAAATATATACAGTGTTAAATTTGGAAAGACTGCGAGTAGATAGTCAATTTTGTTGGATACCAGCACACATAGGTATAGTAGGTAATGGAGAAGCTGATAAATTAGCAAAAAAAGCTCTAAATCACAGTGACAAAATAGATATTCCACTTGGAAAAAATGAAGGAACATTTTTTATTAAAAGAACTTTGACAAACAGTGGCAAAAAAGTTGGGATTCAAGTAATACAGGAAGGGAATACTACAGAATTCAAAAATCAATCTAAGTTAGAACAGTTAATAGTAGACATAGAAAGGAGGAAATCATATATGCAAGACTACGGTTAGGACATAAAAGACTTAGGCCCAATCCCAATTCTATTTTATACCCCTTCACCTTGTCCCTTGAAACAGAGTGTCAAGGGGTAGGGGTGAAAAAATTCCCCTAAGAATTGGGACACCACTACTATGCTGTCACACGTCATCATACGTCGTCTAACTCCTACAATACACACACCTATGCTGGTGAGCATTAGAGCCGTTAATTTTCGTTCTATATTAATGCGCTGCTTACTGACACACACACACACACACACACACACACCAGAGATCACGCAGCTCACACATCCAGGAGCAAAGATACTTGTCAATGCTGCCCCACGACTTTTATTAATAACAGTTTAAATACTGAATCGCTACATTATATTTTCCAGCAACAAGAACATATAATAGCTGTTTTTGAAGTAAACTCACTCTAAAAAGAGAAACGCACAGACGCGCATACATGCAACTTTCATCTCTCTGTCTCTCTCGCTCTCCAATTGGCAATATTTGAGAAAAGGGTTTAGCGATTTATAATTATTGGGGGGACTAGCCCCCCTCAGTGTCTATGGTGGTTATCGCCCTGATCAGACATGAAAATATGTCTGTAATGATATGACGTTAGCAAAATTTAGCAATTTTTTGCAAACATTTCTTTGAGTAACATGACCGTAAATATGAACTCACGACTGATCGGGCAGCCATGTTGCCGCTGAAGCCGGTTTACGCTGAGATAATTCATACCCCTTCATTTGAAATGTGGTCCCGAAAAATCTTCGTTTGAAGTGCTATCTGGCCCGTCTCCTACCCCTACCCCTCCAACCAAAAGAGAATCGAGACACCCCTACCCCTTCAAAGGGGAAAGGGGAAGGGCTAAGGGGTAGAATTGGGATTGGACCTTAACAATACATTATTTCTTATGAATAAACACAGACAAATGTGAGGTTTGTAACTGCAAAGAAAATGTAGAGCACATATTAATTAATTGCAGGAAATTCAGAGAAGAAAGAGAAAAACTTAAACAATGCATTATAAACGTTGGAAGGGAATGGGACATTAGAGGTGTTTTAGGAATAGAAAATGAACAGAATGAAGTTACCAGGGCAATAATGAGTTTTTTGCAAGAAAGTGGTTTAGTTAGAAGAATTTAAGATCATAATGAAGTCATGATGTTACACACTCCAATATAGTAGGTGGCGGTATGCACCTTAATGTTGGCCTGTAACCACCAGAAAACTAAAAGAAGAAGAAGAGTTCTCTGTCCGGCTTTGAACGTTGATCCCCGTGTCCTACGTGTAATTCCTGTGATGTCAATAAAGACCGTTAATCCTGATTCTCCTGCGTTCTCCTCATTCTTTGCTCCTTGTTCCTTGTTCCTCGCTCCTAACCGTAGGCACACCGTGACAGAAAACTGGACCGATACAGAAAAGTAAGCGGCTGCCTGTTTTGTTTTAGTTTTGAAATGTCTTTTTGTTTCCTGTTTGTTTCCCCCCGTGATCGTGGAAATCTCTGCACGTTTCTCCGCTTTAGCCCGCAGAGATCTACCCTTCTTCGAATACGCCTGGGAATTCTGCGGGCTCGCATTACCTTTAAATGAACTATCACCGTTGCTTGCTGTTGCCGACACTTAATTTCACAGAGGGAAAAGTCACGAAAAACAGCTTTGGTGGAATGTTCTCTCAGAATTAAATAAAAAATAATATATTCTTTAATGAATTTGTCACAATATAATGGTCAGGGGATGGCGATAAACATAGGCCTATATTGTCTTAAACAGCATTATTAAAAAATAAATACAATAGGCCTAAATACAAAAATACATACGAATGTAGGCCTGTCAGTTTTTAATGATTTAAACTTAGTTTAATGATTGAATAGCTTATATTGAAAACCAAATGTAGCCTATAGGCCAGTGGTGGCGAACGTCGGTCCTGGAGAGCCACAGCCCTGCAGAGTTTTGCTTCAACCCTAATCAAACACACCTGAACAAGTTAATCAAGGCCTGAAGGGTTACTAGGAAGCTACAGGCAGGTGAGTTTTTATCAGGGTCGGAGCTGAACTCTGCAGGACTGCGGCTCTCCAGGTCCGGAGTTCGCCACCCCTGCTATAGGCTATTGAGTGCATTAAACATCAATTATACAAAGCTGTCACAGAAGCATGTATAATTAAACTACATTTACTATTCTACACCTGTTTCACACATACTCTGTTTGCGGTGCGTGTTTGTTTCCTTTCTCATGTTGAGCATTCACTCGATGTGTTCCGAGCGGTGCGTCTGCAGCATCGCAGCGTTCGTTTCCGCACCAAGTTTATTTTTGCTGTGCTGCACACACTGAATTAAAGTTACAGGACATTGCTCACGTTAATAATGTACATGGATTGGTACGATTGGTACGAAATGTATTAATTGCACCATAAATGCATATAGGTTAATTAAAGTACTTTTAGCTATAGGGGTTAAGCAAGGAAAAGTACCCTACACGTTTAGATAAACATGATAACCGATGGCACTCGTGGAGTTAGAAAAAGTTATTTTTATGACCAGCAGGGTTACCTGTAATGTAAATGCAAAAAAAAAAAAAGACGAGAGGGCTGTTTCTGTCAATGGTAAGTTTTAATTTAAAATTGTGATAGCCTACTAGCTTTTAACGTAAGAAAAGTTTACTGTAGGCTGTGTTTACATGTTTTGCCACTTGCTTGAGCATCTTGATATATAAACTTAATATATAGATAAGTACAGAAGTAAAATGCATTTAATAATATTGTGCTTAAACATGAATGTTTATGAAAGATAGTATTACTGTGTGAAAAGATAATCACTATGCTGAGAGAGAAAAAAAATAGTACCAACGTTCAAATTTGAAATCAAAATAAGCTAATGGTGGTATTAGCCACGGATCACAGCGCACTGAGCACACTAAAGCCTGTGTTATTCTTTCCGCATGCGCGCTGTCCGTGTACGACGTGGATTGCTCATGCGGAAAGTATAACACAGGCTTAATAAAGCACACTGAGACCGTGCTGCTTCTGCACCGCATAGGCTAAGAACCGCACATGGACTGCACTGCAAACGGACCCTCCCTTAATTTCGTTCACTCTTTGCTGATATAATACAGCACTCAACTGCCATGCATGCACTATAGGGATTTAAGAATCAGTGAAGACATCAACAATTTCGGAGTCGACACCGAGAGTCGATTCCAGTGCTGGAGTCGACTCCGACTCTAGGGCTATTCAGAGTCGAGGAATCGATTATTTTGGAGTTGACTCCCCAGCCCTTCTGGGGAGTGTCGGGGCCCGAGCCAGAACCAGCCCGCCGGCTGTTCCGAAGTCAAGCCCGCCGGCCATTCCAAAGCCAAGCCTACCAGCGGTTCCTCAGTCAAGCCCGCCGGTGGTTCCTCAGTCTAGCCCGCCTGCCGCGGCTCACTCAAGGCCACTGACCACACCTTCACCCCGAACCTAAAGGGGTATCTAAGGAGGAGAAGGTGGTCGGCTCCAGCCCCAGAGCTCGCTCCAGTGTCGGCTCCAGCCCCTGAGTTCGCTCCAGTTTCCACCTCCCTGGTGGAATTGTTACCGCGTGGGACGCGCCTTCCGGGAGGGGGGAGTAATGTCAGACTCTGTTCCGTGTTTCGTGTGTGTTTTGCTCCCCCACATGTTCCAGGTTATGTCCATGCCCATATTTGGTCCTTCCTGTTTCCTGTTCCTATTATGTTTACTGATCCCAAGTGTTTCTCGTCTTCCCCTCGTCATGTCTTGTGTATTTAAGGGGTTTCCTGTTTTGAGTTCTCTGTCTGGGTTTGAACGCAGATCCCAGTGTCCTATGTTTGATTACTGTGATGTCAATAAAGACCTGAAAATCCTGATTCTCCTGCGTTCTCCTCGCTCCTCACCGTAGGCACACCGTGACAAGAATATTGCCAATTTTTATAAAATTCCGTTTATTTGATGTGCGTAAAAGAGTGAATGACACATCATTTCTCCAGGGCGGAAGTGCGCAATGCAGGACGACATATCTCTTTACTACACTAAATAATGCGCCTCTTCAGCATGACATTCTACTCATTTAAACTTGTAATTAACTGAGTACACTGGGGTGAAGCTGAGATTCCCAGCTTCATACACAAACGTATATCACAGAGAGTCAGTGTAAGTACACACTCAACATCCTCATTACAGAAATGTCACCACTGACTGCTATTAGTCTTAGTTTTAAATGAGAAATGGGGAGCAAGTCATTAAAATACTGCAATAAAGCGAGCCAGACGATTTCGTGCTGAAAGAGAAATAATCTGTAAACTGCACCGTCCTGCATGAGCGCACCCCCCTTTATCCTGCTCCTACAGCTCATGAATAATTGAGATCTGCATAGTGACACAGTAGCGCACAGACAAGGACAGCAATAAATCCATAATTAATGCCTACATTTATGAAAGCGTGCAGGGCTGAACAACAGCCTGCTCAGGTTAGGGTGGATTTCAGCAGCGTTTCATGTATCTTTCTTTCTCTTCTTGTTCCCAACAGAGGATGAGAGACAAACTCACCTAGACTGAAATGTTTAGTGGCAAGGTTACCATTAACAAAAACTATTATGGAAGCAAATAAAAAAAATTGAGAAAACAGACAGATGTTTTCTTTTATATTGTGACTTATATTGTGAGTCAAAAATCGTTCACAATAACATACATTTAGAAAATATAACTTTTTAGAATCTATATATTATTTGTTCGTATTGTAGTGCACATTTTTTTTAAGTCACCATAAAGTTAAAATGAAACAAAATTTCATTTTATAGTATTAAAAAAAAGAGAACATGCTGTAAATGCTTGACTTCCAACTATTATACAGTGATACATTCATAAACATTAATCATTTCAATACTATATTACATATAATTATTAAATATTTTAGAAAATTCTATACATTATAGAATACATTTTATTATTTGTAAGTCAATTTTTCCACATGGCAAGAAATGCATTGACTTACTTGATATCATATCAAGTACGGTTGAGGTGACACAATCCGATATTGATATATCAGACATTATTGCTTCAAAATGTTCATTACTCTATTCATATTATCATAATTTTTTTACTCTCTCGTGGACACACTGGGTCACTCATGTGGATTTGGCAGTTTTAATCACAATCCAATTGCACTGCAATGACCCGTATCGATATGTAACACATTGCAATGTTGTTACCGATACCCAGTCTTAATATCAGCTCGTTCTTGTTGACGTTGCAAAAATCAAACCAGTCCATGCACTTGATATAGCTGAGCAGCCATGCAAGCAGTCATGCTACATTCATTAGGATTTTCATAACTCAGCTTTTCAATGTGACATGTAAGAATTCAATGTACTGTCTACAAACTTTTCTTAAAGGATGCTAGAAATGACACACTTTCAAAAGGCTATTTCACCTTCACTGTTTTCTTCCATTGTGACATCAATGGTACGTTTTTCAACATTTCTCCTTTTATATTCTTTAGAAGAAATAAAGTCATACAGGCTTGGAACAGCATGAGAACAGCATGAGAGTAAAGAAATTATCACATATTTTTCATATTTGGGTGAACTACTCCTTTAAAATGCGAAATAACAGTAATTTGATACTTATCGATTCAGTGTTGTGATGATAGAGTATCACAACACTACCGTATTGATATTTCCTTTTCTTTTGTTGGTTACTTCCTACATCTTCAGTAGATTTTTTGAAATTAGGTTTTATTGACATTTTTCAGTTAATGCAGCTGTAAATAGAGATGGTCTTTTTCTGCTTTTTTTTCTCTTCTCTCTCTCACACACACCACACACAGCAAGGATAATAGACTCCTAATTTCCTTTCCCATACTGATGTGCAAACTGTCAGCTCTTTTCATTCCAGTAGATGCATTGTGGGAGCTCTACATGTCTGTGGACCACTCCCACTGACTTCGCACTGCATTGTGCAGCCTGACTCCTGTACGGATCCAGTGTCCTGTGAGAATCACTGATTACCTGTAAGCTCTCTATTCAGGTAGAAGATTAATGTTTTAATCAATGAGGAAGATGAAAAACACATGCATGTCATGTTCAGGTGTGGTCTGGATGCACATGCCTCATGTTTTGTACAGTATCTAGAGCAGTATAAGCCAGGGGGCTTGAATGTGAGCAGGTTAAGTAGGCCATCACATACAAATACAAAAATACAAAAGGTGACAAACTGCTCTCATTCTTTTTGTATTCATATTGGATTAAGGTTACAAGTGAAATGTAAGATGTACGTCTTATATAGTGACTTTAAAAGAACCAAACCACAAAATCAGGCCTTAATTTATCATATTAGATCCTGAGATTCAGCTCTGGAAATTTGACACTTCATAAATTTCAGAGCCACTCCAAGAACGATGCCGTGGGATGGAAAAAATTTTTCCCTTCTCGAAAATGTCTCTGAGGACATTTGTGCTTCTGCTTAAAACAACCTACAGAATTCATAAAATTAAGGAGTTTTCTAGTATGAACTACTCACAGACAAGATGTACATTTATCCAATTTACAATTTTAATTTAAAAAGCATTTGGAGCATTTAACAGTCTTAATAACCAGATGTTAATACATCTCGGCTGCTTGTAAAATGCCAAGCCTAGCTGTTGCTTTTTGCTCTTCCACATTAGTTTCTGTAGACATCTCATGGAGGCACTGAATGAACTTGGTCAGGTCAAATGCCATGCTTGCCCCAAGGCGAACTCTTACTGCAATGCGGGAAGCTGCATTTATCTTGTTTGCATAGTGAAATCCTAATCAATTACATGAAAATGTGGGCTTAAATTTCTGTATGAGTAAACTTCAAGCATCTTAAACTCTCAAATCCTGTCCAGGCTTCTGTCTAAGCTGCAGGGCTGTGCACTTCTGACAAAAATCTGTGCAGGAGTATGAAATACCACAGTGACCATGCATTATTTTTCAGTCTTGCCCCATTGTTTTGTACAAAACACCTAGACGCCGTGGAATGGAACAGAATGTAATAGTCTTAAGGGGCATTTCTAAACTGAACATAAAAGAAGATATTCTGAGAAACGTCTCAATGTTTTTGTCCATACAAATGGAAGTCAATGGTAACCAAAAAGACAAGAGGTTGAGTAATTGAAGACAGAATTTTCATTTTTGGGTGAATTATCCCTTTAACGTAACATGTATGCCACAATACATGTTGACAAAGGCCAGTGGAAAGAACAAATTAAATTAAACACCCTTGAAATGGGATAAATAGCCAAATAAAGAAATGCACTTTTTTGCATTTTGTAAAGATGGTTACGTTTGGTACATGAGGTGCACTGTAAAAAAAAAAATCTGTAGTTTTAAAAAAATTATTTTGGCAGCTGTGGTTGCCAGAATAATTCTTTAAAAAATACAGAAAAACTGTAAAAACATTTACAGAACAAACTGTAAATTAACTGTAATTTACAAAAAAGAAAATTTGAGTGTAAACAAGTAAATTCAGCAATGCACCCTGCTACTAAAATCTGTTTTGTATCTTTAACATTAGTCATTACAGTAAACACCATCATGGTAACACACAACACTTAAATATTGCAATAAACATTCATTAAACAACAGAAGATGTAACATAAACCCAAATGTACATAACTGATAACTAGGGCTGGGTATCGAGCTTGATACTTTTTAGGCACCGACCGAATTGCCTCGATACTATCGAGCATCGAAAAACGTCTCGTCGTTCGGTACCAAATTTCGATACCTAAGGGGTTAATCTCATCAACGTCAGTGAGGTGCAGATCGATCAGCGTTTGACATCCGCGAGAGCGATGCGAAAACATACGGAGCAGTCTGCTCGTGGTATCTTACTATAGCCTAATACACCGATAGGTCTGCACAGTCGGTCTGCGACTGTGACACTCAGAGATGTGGCTCACACGTGAGGATTTAGTGTGAATGCGTCCCAGCCCCCGTAAGGCTACATTTACACTGGTGCGTCTTTGTTTTAAAATGAAAACGATCCTCGTCTTACTGGCATTTCCACTGCGTTTCAAGCCGGCTTTCCACTATCTCCGACAAATGACAGACCGAAAGTCATTCATTTCCAATGGAGAGTAGCGCGGGAGCTGTGTAGAGTTTCAATCATATGCAGATGTCCGTTCATACTACAAGACCGAAAGTGCATGTTATGTGACCATTCATGCACACTGTAGCATCATGCGACATAAGAATAGGGTTTAAATTGGGCCGGGCCGTCTGGGTCTGAGCCCCGGCACTTAACGTTATAGACTCCAGGGCTTGACATTAACTCATTAACGCTAGACAAGTAACATGATTAAAACATCAGAAACCAAAAATAACTATGTAAACACCAAAACGCAATATTATTCTGATTTTATTACATTTAGAGTAAGTGGCGAATAGTGGATAT